>NC_044323.1:77805732-78145310 GCF_007399415.2 Gopherus evgoodei | reverse complement strand
ATTCATTCAACCTTGCTGAGAAAAAAATATGCAATAGTCAACAATTGTAGATGCATAGTCAGCATGTTCCTTACAGCTCCTGCATTTTACAGGGCTCAATCCTACATCAACTACACAGGCAAAACTCTGATTGGGAGAAGGCTCATAGTATAAAATGAATTGCATCCTAGTTTAATGAATTAAATATTGGGAGATAAAATTTTAGTCAGTTCATAAGGGGCTGGGCTGAAACTTAGTTTAGAAATCTTTAAGGATATTGATTAACTTAGATCTCTTTCTCTTCTCCCACCGTAAGAACTGTCAGTAAAGGATAGAGGGTGCCTGCCACCTATGAGGAAGAGAGAAAAGGAGAATATGACATACAGAATTAGTGCTGTAAGTAATTTTCCTATAGTTGACCTTTGGCTAGCTGGTACTCAAAGCTGGTGTTGTCTAATGAAAATACTTGGTATCGGTTTTTTCTTTTTTCCTACATATTACTCTGGCCCCACCCCCCTTTTTAACATAGAAAATTAAATTTTAAAAATTACATTAATGCAACAATAGGAGTCAGATGTAGTACTCACACGTAGTATCACGTTAGTCCATGAGCAGTCCCATCAAAGTCAGTGGCACTGCTCATGGAATAAGATTGTACTCAGCATGAGTAAGGGGATCAGAGTCTAGTCTTAAGATCTCACAGCTGAGCACTCAGAGGTAGGGAATGCAAAAAAAGACAACGTCCGCAAAGTCCACTTTTATATTGTCCACACAAGGGCAATATAAAAGTGGCCTTTATAGGAATGTCTATTGCTCATGAGCCATGCATAGTCATTTTAAATGGCCATAAATCTGGTTAACCAGATTAATTAAAACCAGTGAAAGGCCTGGTGTTCACTGTGAACCATGTTTGTTTCAACCATAGATGTCCTGGCTGTAGTCCTGTCTCAGAGACCGTGGTTTTAGGATTCTTTAAGTTGCATTGTTTCCCCTCGTTCACCGAACTCATAAACCACTAAAATAATTTTGCTACAACTTTTTTTTTAAATCACCTTTAAACAGAGATTAAACAGAAAAAAAAATCAGTCCCAGATGATTAGTTTTACTTCTAACTCTAGCCAGTAATATCAGATCATTTCTATGAAAAGACCAAAGCTTTGAATTTCACCCCATTTAAGGACTAGTTAAATCTCCTTTAATGTCTTGGTATAACTAGCTGAAGATGTCCCCATGAAGTGGAGTTTTTCCTAACACTGTTCTGACTAAACAGCAGTCATTGCCACTAGGCTGAATTGCTTCTCTGAGAAATACCTCAGTAAAATAACTGTCCCAAATAAGGGCATCTCAATTCAATGGAGAATGCCGTGCATGAAAAATTACTGAGCCACTGTGGACAACACTATGCTGACGGGAGAGCTTCTCCCACCAACATAACTTCTGCCACTCGCGGAGGTGGTTTTATTAAGCAAGTGAGAGAGCTCTCTCCCATCAGTGTAGAGCACCTTCACCGGGTGCATTGCAGCAGCGCAGCTGCAATGGTATAGCTGCAGTTCTGTACATGTAGATGTGCCCTTAACAAGCTGAGGTAAATTCAAAGTAAAGTCTCTCTCACCATATGTTTCAGCAGTTCTACTGACTAAACTTCTTTTAGTCAGGATGCCTCCGCCTCCCAATTCTGCTTCTTTGTTCTTCAACTGTCGTGAATGCATGGGCAAAGAGAAACAGAAGAATCATTTGGGATGGCTGCCTCTCTTTTGTATAGTCCTCTCCTGCCTTTGAGAAGCACCTCCAGCTGGGAACATGGCAACAGGCAGACTGCGTGGATAGGAACTCCATGCTGTTTTCTTTCCTAAAATGTAGGATTTTCACCCATGTCCTTTTCCCTGCCACTGAATAGCTACTTAGCAGGTGATGACCCATTTGACTTTGTTTACCCTCTCGGAGGCATCAGCTTGTCCTTTGTCTCTGAGGGAGATAGTTTTGGGCCACTCCCCAGATTCGGAATATGTTTTAGTAACACGTTTTAGTACATACAGTGGAATCTTATAACTTTTACATACAATGTTGCACACATATTTGACCAGTACAATAATGATCAGAAAATGATGAGTTTTCAAGTGATACTTCATAAGTGATATCTTGTACAAAGATTATTACAATGGAGTGTGCAAGGTGAATACAGGGGTACAGACTCTCACACAAGGACCTCACTTATTTGGCTCTGTATGTTGAGGAAACAATGGGACTGGATGACAGTTTGCACATTACAATTCATTGAGAAAATGTGAGACTTTTATTTTACACCTGCAGTTTCATTCTCTCTAAGTTTATCAATGGGTTTTACTGCCTTTCCCTTTTATAGTCTGCCCCATACTCATCATGTTTCATGCAGCACTGAAACATACCTCTCAAGTGAATAGCATTTCAAGGAGTTGATTGGCATTTTGAACTTTGAGGCTTCATGAACCTTCTCTGACCACCAATGGCAAAAAAGGAAATGAGAAACAGAGCCAGCTGGTCCTATCTGCCTCAGAGAAAGTGGGCTAGATGATGACTGGTAGTAGCCACTGAGGCAAGGTGGGAATAGAGGGTTAGGGGTTCCTCTGGGAGGGAAGACCCAGAGTGGGGGGGTACTGCTGCAGGCAGAACCCCAAGGTAAAAGGCACCAGGGTCTGGAAGGGACATGGGGCCTCAGGCAGGTGAGACACTGGCTAGAAGGGGGCACTCCGAGGCTGGAATTGAGCTAATTCCCAGACTGACCAGCAGGAGGTGCTGTGGCAGTGAGTGCTCAATTTGTTACCCTTCCCCCCACCCCCTATTCTTTGAATAAGTAATGTCTGTCTTTCTACAGGAATTGTTAGAGGCTATACTTGCTGAACTGGACTTTTTAAAACATTCCATTTTGTAGGAGGTTTCCTCTGGCTAATGGTGATATTTTAAGAATCCATCTGATGAGTATAACTAAATTTTGGAATGGTAAATTGTGCTCTTCTTGGTTTTGATTTTTCCAGTTAGGAAGCATTTCAATTGTGGAGAGGATGTATGTTGCTGAGAATGTTTTAAAATAGGACCACAAATCCATCAGGCTATAAACTAATTAACTAGACATCAAAATCAAAAGATAATGTTGAAATTGCTTAGACATTGATTCTTTATCTTTTCCTGTGGTGCATGTAGCTCAATTCTGTTATCATTGAACCAGTGTCTGGAAAGGGAAATTTCACAGTGAAGTGGGTATTTTTAAAACAATGCACAAAAATAAGATTTATTCTACCAAGAATACCATAGATCAACTCACTGCTTTAATGGTTGTAGAGTTTGATCAAAGGAAATCTAGCTGTTGGTTTAAGCTTTGGATGAATGAGCACTGAAACAATTATGTGCAATAAGGCGAATACAATATATATAGCATTAAAGTTTCCTCAAATTCCAAAAAAACCCACATTAAAGCCGTGATCTTTCATTTTTTATACACCTAAAACTCCTGTTCAGATTTCGGGAACAAAGAATACAGGTTTGGGCCCTTAATTCTTTTTTCATTTAAATTGGATTAATTCAGGTTTGCACAGCATTCTGAGATTCTAGAATGAAAAGAGCTAAATACAGCAAGTACTGTATGGGCCTCATCCAAAGCCCATTGAAATTAATGGGAGAGTGGCTATGGGTCAGACCCTCTATTAGTCATACTGGGCTGATTCTAAAGATTTATCTCAGTGCATCTTAACTCTTCATTTTTCCTTCTCCACTCTCAGGTCCAGATCCGATGTCAACCCCCTTTTTTGTATATGGTGTAGGCTGGTTGCTTAAAGTTCAATTGATGTGGTTAGCAGAGGCTCACGAGAGTTTGTGAGAGAACTTTCCTATCTAAATATGGTATTGTGTTAAGAAGAGGTCACAGCATCCATATGAGCAAATAATGAGCAAAATGGAAAAAAAAACCAGGCAAATCAGCCTGCTTCTAATCCACTGAACTGCCATTTTCCACCCAGATCAAGCATTATTGTTACTCTTATTATTATTTAAGGGATAATATGTAAACCTGCTGGGGCCATGGAGAGCACTAAGCTCCAGATGAAGTCTAGAAGATATATAAATAGCACACGAAAAAATAAACCATTGCTTTTCCTGGATGTGCACAGTATTCCCTTAAAACAGCAGACCAGATAATCAGCTGATGTAAATAATTTATCTTATTGGTTTGGAACTACATTGATTTACAGCAGCTGAGAAGCTTGCTCATAGTTCTATAGCATAATAAACCACATTTATTTCCAGGGGAAATTTAAAGAGGCTCTGTGTTAGTTAATGGCTGCAGTTCTTGATCTGTCTTTTCATTGCAAAACCCTTCAAGCAGATTTGTTTACTCCAATTTGTTCTTGACCTCTCCCATTTGTGTCTTCTAATGTTTCCCTTTTCCCTCTGCTGCATCCTCCCCAATGCTTTTTCTGCGGGGGTAGGAGAAAGGAAGTCTAGCTTTCAATAGCATCAGTGTGCCTGCTCTATTCAGCTAATTAGTTGCTGCGAAGTATGACCTGTTTCTTTCACTAGCTACTGTGTCTATCACTTCCAGTCTGCTTGGTGCCTGCTGGCATGAGTCCAGAGCATTAATTTTTTTTCCTGTTTGCAGAGCGAGCAGCAGTGTGAGTGCAAGTTTAATTCCTAGGAATCCATTTGCATGTTGGAAAAACAACTACCCAAAGCAGTGTCAAGTAGAACTGGTCAAAAACATTTCCGATGGAACACTTTTCTGTTAGAAGATTATGATTCCACAGAACTGACACCTCCTGCGGGAATGTCTGTGACGCTGTACTCCGTATCTTTATGGAAATATGCTTATGAGTGTGAATATAATGTAACTGGAATATGCTCTTTATGCAAAAGGTCTCTTGTAAGATATCATTACAAAGCTTATAATCTACTGAGTGTGTTCATCCAATTTGTATGTAGGTATCATTCTTGTATCTAAAACTAGAAATATGAAGTATAACTCTGAAGTCCTATTGTAATTATGCAAAGTATAGGCCATTAATGGTGGCTTGGAATCTTTGATGGCTCCCATTGACTAGGACAATTGACTGTAGATGGCTCTGTTTACTTGCAGGCCTTCACTGCATATATGAGGGCCTGTCCTGGAAGAATGGAGGGGGCTCACAGGACATGTGAACATGTCACATAATACTGGACTCCATCTTTTACCTGATGCTTTTCCATTTAGAGGGAGGGGTGGCAACCCAGAGAGAGACAAAGGATTCCCGCCTTGTGCCAAAGTTATAACATGGGGAGGAACAGAACAAAAGGGGCTGTCAATCATGAGAAATCCCCTAGCTGCCACTTGAGCTGGAACTAACAAGGGCTGTACCAGGGGAAAGGATTGGGCCTAGACTAGGAAGGAGTCTAGTCTGTGAAAAAAGCTTATTGGAATATCTCTTAGGGTGAGATTTTACCTGTATTCAGTTTCTTAATGTATTAGGCTTAGACTTGCATGTTTTGTTTTATTTTGCTTGGTAATTTACTTTGTTCTGTCTGTTATTACTTAAAACCACTTAAATCCTACTTTTTATACTTAATAAAATCAATTTTGTTTATTAATTAACCTAGAGTGATTAATACCTGGGGGAGCAAACAGCTGTGCATATCTCTCTACCAGTGTTATGGAGGGCAGACAATTTATGAGTTTACCCTGTATAAGCTTTATACAGAGTAAAACAGATTTATTTGGAATTGGGAACTGGATGTCTGGGTACTGGAGACAGGAGTACTTGCTGAGCTGTTTTCTGTTAAGTCTGCAGCTTTCGGGGCATGATTCAGACCCTGGGTCTGTGTTGCAGCAGTCTGGAATGTCTGGCTCAACAAGACAGAGTTCTGGACTCCCAAGCTGGCAGAGAAAATGGGCTCAGAGGTAAAGTCAGCACATCAGGTGACAGATCCAAGGGGGTCCCTGTGACTGAACTTGTCACAGTCTCCATTCCAGTGAAACTTTAAATGGAAATCTGGAAGGCTGGCAAGAGTGCCTGCATGGCTGGTTTTCTGTCAGCCTAGGCTCCCAGGGCAGCTGCCGCCCTGTGAGCTGCATTTCCATGCTGCCTGATTCTCCAGGGAGCTGCCTCCAGCAACTGTCTGACTCCCCAGTCCTCCAGGTCCCTGAGGAATTGGGCAGACCCAGGAAGCAGCTGCCCAAACAGTTGCAAAGCTGGCTTTTGTGTCCATTTCCCCAAAATAGAATCTTTCCAAATGTTTCCTCCTTGAAAAATTTATTTGTCTTTTCATTGTGAACATTTTCCCAAAGAAATCAAAATGTTCACGGGAGGGGAGTTCCATTTTTCTGGGCAGCTTTAGTGTAAAGCATATATTTATGGACAAACTCGGTGACTGGGGTCTCGTACAGTAGTACCAAAGTGAAAAAAAAGCCATATGCTTGTTTACACAATCTTCATGAAGGCAAATGTGAAACGTACAGTAAGGTACTAGCTGGGGCTCTAGTAGCAGCCCTTACCAAAATTGTACCACAGAACTGAAGGATAGGTTGGGATGATTTCCCTTACTGTGATAGGAGCAATCTCTGTGTGTAGCTCATAATATCCTGAAAAGCAAATGTTTTGCCTGTGGAATAACAATCCTTCAATAATTACATGTGTTTAATACGCTTTTGCTCACCCCTGGGGCAAATGTTTCATGTTGGAAGTATTTCAGATGGATATTATGAACTGGTACTGGTCAGACTGGTGTGATAAGCTAAATTACACTATAAGAAATTAAACTATGGCTAAACAAAAAAGCAACAAAAATGGGTTTCCAGGGGTGTGGGTTTTTTGGGTGTTTTTGCTATATTTTGTCTCATCTTTCCAGCCCCCGTTCCCAAATCCATCAACTGTTTGTCCACTTCCATCAGCTGTGCCCAGGGACAGTGAAATTGACATCTAAGCAGTGTTGTTGACACAGTATGGTTCCAGCAGCAGGGTGGACAGGGCCAACGTGTCAATTTTACAGACTCCTGACTCTTACTGCATCTGTGGGAGAGAATTTCAAATTACTCACCACCAGGGAGACCATCTGTTCAATACATATAGGCCTTGGCTACACTTGCAGGTGTGCAGCGCTGGGAGTTACAGCTGTCTTCGTACAGCTGTGTAGGGAAAGCGCTGCAGTGTGGCCACACTGACAGCTACCAGCGCTGCAGTGTAGCCACAATTGCAGCACTGTTGGGAGTGGTGCATTATGGGTAGCTATCCCACAGAGCACCTTGTCCCATTTTGGTGCCGTGGGTTGTAGGAAGGGAGCAGAGGGTGTGGGTCATTCTGCTTCCTGTCCCAACGCCCCATGATGCACTGCTTCACATCCCAGCAATTCCTGTTTTTCCGTCCATGTTTGGCTCCATCTTGACTCTCTCAGCGGTTTCTGTGCAGCGCGATTTCTGTGAGAAATGGAGCCTGAACTGCTGAGGAGTATGCTGATGAGTCTCGCCAGCACATCACGTTTGGCAGTTGAGCTATTTCTTCAGATCCAAAGTGATGAGGAGTCCGACGATGATTGCGAGTCGCCTGACGCGTATGACACTAAATTGCTTCTGGCATTCACGGAAATGCTCAGCACCATAGAACGCTGCTTCTGGGCTCGGGAAACAAGCACTGAGCGGTGGGATCACATCGTCATGGAAGCCTGGGATGACGAGCAGTGGCTGCAGAACTTTCGGATGAGAAAAGCCACTTTCATGGGACTGTGTGCTGAGCTCGCCCCGACCCTGCGGCGCAAGGACATGAGATTGAGAGCTGCCCTGCTGGTGGAGAAGCGGGTGGCTATTGCAGTCTGGAAGCTGGCAACTCCAGACAGCTACCGATCGGTCGGGAACCAGTTTGGAGTGGGAAAGTCGACCGTTGGAATCGTGTTGATGCAAGTTTGCAGGGCCATTAATCACATCATGCTAAGAAGAACCGTGACTCTGGGGAATGTGCAGGACATTGTGGATGGCTTTGCACAAATGGGTTTCCCTAACTGTGGAGGGGTGATAGATGGAACGCATATTCCTATTCTGGCAGCATCCCACCTAGCATCCAAGTACGTTAATCGGAAGGGGTATTTCTCTATGGTTCTCCAGGCACTTGTGGATCACCGTGGGCATTTCATTGACATAACACAGGCTGGCCTGGAAGGGTGCATGATGCACGCATCTTTCGGAACACTGGCCTGTTCAGGAAGCTGCAGGCAGGGACTTTTTTCCCAGACCGGAAGATTGCAGTAGGGGACATTGAAAGGCCCACTGAGTTCCTTGGAGACCCCGCTTACCTGTTAATGCCTTGGCTCATGAAACCGTATACAGGGAAGCTTGACAGGAGCAAGGAATGATTCAACTACAGGCTGAGCCAGTGCTGAATGACTGTGGAGTGGGCTTTTGGCTGTTTAAAGGGGTGCAGGAGATCTCTGTATGGGAAGCTAGACTTGGGGGAAAGCAGCATCCTGCGGTTATATCTGCGTGCTGTACCCTCCATAATATTTGTGAAGGGAAGGGTGAAATATTCAGTCAGGCATGGACCTCTGAGGTTCAACGCCTGGAGGATGAATTTGCACAGCCAGAGAGCAGGGCTACTAGAGAGGCCCAACACAGGGCTTCAAGGATTAGGGATGCCTTGAGGGAGGAATTTGAGGCTGAAAACCAACAGTAATGTTTGATGCCTTGCACGGGAGTAAAGAGCAGTGGTTACAATGTTAGTAGGAATCTGTTTTTCCTAAGCTGATTTGCAGTGCCTGTTTCTTTCCTGGGCTAAGGTATCTTTTTACTTTCTGCAGTAATAAAGACTGTTTTCAAAGTCAAGAATTCATTTATTGAAAAGAAAATAACTTTATTGACAGACACACAACATTTTGGGAACCTAAAAGAGCAGTGGGATGGGGTGGGGGACTGTACAGTCACAGGTTTGAATATGTCATGTCTGGAGTGCTGTGCAATGACTGCTGCACTTCAGGATGCCTATACTACATAGTGATGGGAGTTGAGTGCCAAGGGTAAGGGTCGTAGTTCTCAGGGCTGGTTGGTGAACGTACAGGTTTTGGGGGCAGCTGGTGGTGGTAAGAACCTGGATGCTGGGGAAGGGGGTTTGGAGCTGACATTGGGGCACAAGTGAAAGAGCTTTGGGACAATGGGGGCTGGCACGGTAGTGCTCTGCCTGCATGGCTATGAGCGCCTGGATAGAGTCCGCTTGGCATGCCAGGATGCTTATCAGCTGCTTTGTGCTTTTCTTCCTGGCCGCTGCGTTTCTCTGGCGGATCCTTCTTTCCCTTTCCCTCCAGTCCTGCAGTTTTTGATTCTCTCTGGCAGGATAATCCATAACTGTTTGCAGCAGGTCGTCTTTGCTTTTTCGCGGCTTCTTCCACAGGTTTTGCAGTCTTTCATCTGTTGATGACACGGGCATCTGAGAAGTCAAGGTTGTTTGTAGAAAGGCAAAAAAGGCAACAGTTAACAGAGGCAGCATTGTTTATATCTCAGACAGTTATTCCCACACAGTGAAGGAGTTTACAGTCTTCACAATAGCATAATTTTCCTATGCCAAAGAGAGCGCACATAACCCACAGGAGCCCCAAAATGGTGAGTAAGGGGGACTGATTGCTTCTGAGCTGTACTGGGGTTTCTGTGTGTTGGGGAAAGCAGACTGCTGCAGGGGGCACCTACACTGAACACTCTCCCAACATTTTCCACAGGAGTTGATCCTGCAAGATATCTCGCTGCTGCGGGTCACCTGGGAAGAGCGGGAGGGTCTTCTACAGCAAAGTGGATTCCGCCCTGGCCCCTATGCAGCTTGCCTGTGTGCAGCAATGGTCCCCCCACCCCTCGCGGCACAGTGGCGTGGATGCATTAGCCTGACTGGGACAAGGACCACAGTGGCTCTCCTAATAAACTTGCTGAAGCGCATTGCCCACGCTCTGGCTGAATCTTTTGAAGAGATTACCGAGGCCAATTACCGCGACGTGACAGACCACATCAATGGGCTGTTCCACATCTAGGCATGCATGCATGCATCCCTAACCCTCCCTCCTCTCTCAAAACATTTCTATCCTGAAAATACAAGCCGCTTACCAGGAACCCGCTCCTCTGCTTGTCCTTCACCAAGTATCGGCTGCTGCGACTGGCTACCTTCCTCCTGGCTTGAGAAGAGCTCCTGGCTGCATGATTCCTGGGACTCCGGGGTGTCTCCTCCCACCCCAGTACCCTCACTCTCGGTTTCCTCCTCCCCACCTCCTCCTCTGCCTCCCCCCCGCTCTGAAGTGTCCATCGTGGTCCTCAGATTGGCGGTGGGGTCACCCCCAATTATCACGTCCAGCTCTTTGTAAAAATGGCAGGTAGTAGGGGCAGCACCAGAGCAGCGGTTTCCCTCACGAGCTTTGCAATAGGCACTCCGCAGCTCCTTCACTTTAATCCTGCACTGCACCGCGTCCCGGTCATAGCCCCTTTCCAGCATGGTCCTTGAGATCTGCCCATAGGTATCGTTATTCCTACGGCTGGAGCACAGCTGGGACTGCACACAGGGCCAGTGCAACCATTTAGGCAGACTAGGCGGTTGCCTAGGGTGCTGAGATTTGGGGGCACCAAAAAGCGCCCCCCAATTTTTTTTTTAATGGTTGAGCAGCCGCTGCTGCTGGGACAGAGAGGGAGTCTGAGCTGCCAGTGGCAGCTGGCAGCCCAGGGTGTCCCCTGGGTCAGGGCGCCTCCGCGGCAGCTGGCAGCCCAGGGTGTCCCCTGAGTCAGGATGCCACCGCGGCAGCCGGCAGCCCAGGGGCCCCCTGGGTCAGGTGCCGCCGCAGCAGCTGGCAGCCCAGGGGCCCCCTGGGTCAGGGCGCCGTCGGAGTGGGTGGCAGGCAGCTCCTGTGGAGCTGCTGCAGTGGTGCCTGCGGAGGGTCCGTTGGTCTGCAGCTCCGGTGGAGCTGCCGCAGTCGTGCCTGCGGACAGTCAGCTGCTCGCGCGGCTCTGGTGGACCGCCCGCAGGCACCACTGCGGCAGCTTCACCGGAGCCACGGGACCAGTGGGCGGGGCGGCGAAATTGCCATCCGCCTAGGGCGCTCAAAACCCTAGCGCCAGTCCTGACTGCACAGCTTCCTCCCCCCAAACACTGATGAGGTCCAGCAACTCGCCATTGCCATGCTGTGGCTCGTTTGGCACGTGGAGGCATGGTCACCTGGAAAGATTCACTGTTTGCACTCCACACCTGGCTGAGCAAACAGGAAGGGGATTTTTAAAATTCCTGGGGCATTTAAAGGGCGGGTCACCTGAGGCCAGGGCAGTAGAGTTCGAACTGTTGAGCAGAGTAGCTGAACAGGCATTCTGGGATACCTCCGAATACCTCCGGAGGCCAATAACAGCGCTTTTGGTGGCCACACTGGCAGAGCAGTGCTGCATCACCAGCGCTGCAGTCATTATTCCCCAGGCAGAGGTAGAGTACAGCCAGCGCTGTATCCAGGGAGATACAGCACTGGATGTGCCTTGCAAATGTGGACGGTGTGTGAGTTGCAGTGCTGTAAAGCCACCACCAACGCTGCAACTCTCCAGAGTAGCCAAGCCCTCAGATTGCTTGTTGATTTGAAAAAGTGCAGATAGGCAAAGGTGAAATGTACCTGACGTCTCTAGAAAGAATCAGTAGTAAGATTCACTATCATCCATTAAAGGGAAAATACATTTAATTTATTTTGAAGGTTTCTTCCTCATTTTCTATAAAGCCACCTCCTGAGTCCAACTCCAACCACATGTGACTTGCCCTTCACTATGGGGTTATCACAGGCTCTACAAATGTGGTCCATGACCAGTATCCACAGCACAGGCATCCAGGCAGGTGAGGCTTTCACTGTTGAGCTTATACTCCCCTTCTGCTCTCTGAGAAATGTACTATGGTATCAACAGAGTCACCACTCTATTATTATTTATTATTACTGATATCATTGCACCAGCCATGAACCAGGATCCCGTTGTGCTAGGCTCTGTACAAACACAGAACAAAAAGACTGTCCCTGCCCCAGGGAGCTGGTGGTGGTGGTAGTGTAGTGTGCACAAGTTTCCGAACTGTGGTCTATGAACCACTGATGCTCTGCAGAGCACTTGCTGGTGGTCCACAGAGAGCTGGCTGGTCACTGTGTGCAGCCTCTCCTCATTTCCAACTGTTAAATCACATTTTAAAAGTTAATACAGTCAGTATCTTCAGTACTTATATTATTTGTTCATGTAAGTGATTGCTGTAGTTGCCACAGAGGTGTTGTATAGTGAGTGTGAATAGGAAAGGAGGTGTCCATGAGACAATCACTATATTCAAATGTGGTCAACATTATGGAAAAATTTAAGAACATCTGCTCTTTTGGGATTTTATAATAGTCTTAAGTCCTTGACCCGCAATGATATGGAGCCCCTTACATGTCCTTTCCTCTGGCTTCATTCTCTTAGATCACTCTGGTTTGCAGAAGATCAGCGAAAGGCAAAGAGATAAAGGAGATGGCTAGACCATTGGTGGAGGAAGTCTTTTGCTGAGTCTGACTGGTGACAACGTAAAGAATGTTTAATCTATACTGCAGCTGTGTAAGAGCCAAAGAATCCTCTCTTGCCTCCACTGCAGAAGAGCAGCTGCAGGTGGGCACAGCCTGGCTAACCCCTGGGATCACCACTAGGGTAAAGAATCAAGCCTTTCATGCTGCCAGGAACTTTCATTTTACTTTGCAGATAAAATCACTCAGATCAGGACCCTGCTTTCTATGTGTTTGGGATTTGATTACTTGAGGGACTGCCTCTGCCGTACTGCCACCATTGTGATCACCAGAGGTCCTTGAGTTGGAATTCCATTGCAATGAAGAGAAGATAGCAGCTGGCAGAGGATTCTCTGTGAAGATTTACAGCTAGAGCTCTCTTAATCCCTGGATCTGCAAGAGCCAATATTTGTTAATATTCCACTTGTGCTGCTAAAGCCATCTCTTTTCCTAGGCATTTTGTGCAGGGTGAAGATTTTAATTTACATCAGGGGTTGGGGGGAATGAACTATTTATTTGCTTTTGATGCCAATAAACAGTTTATTATCAAACTGCAGCTGGCCATGACATATTGTTTAGGCTGAGTTAGAGCTTTCAGTGTAACAGGCATTTGAAACCTTTATTTTGTCTCATTTAAAAAGGCAAAACCCAAAACACAGGACGTACACTTTGAGTGTTTTGAATTTTTCATGGTGGTTTGATGGATCATGGGTTAACAGCAATCTCAGCAATGTTAAATCAGATTAACTTCCCAAATACTTGAAATGCATGACAGTCAGACGTACTGATTGTTAATAGACCATTTGAGGTTGCCGTTAAGGTTCTGTGTCAAAGTGCGCATTTGACGAAACGGGGGCATGTGCTTCTTTTCGGTTTTTGTTGGCAATGCAAATGAAAGCCTTGTAGATAGAGTTGGTCAGAATTTTTGAGGGAGCGGGGGTGGGGTGGGCAAATGTCGACCTTTTGTTTGAAAACTGAAAACGTTTGGCTGAAAACTGAAAACGTTTGGCCAAAAACTGAAAGCTTTTGTTGGAAAAATCAAAACAAAATATTTTATTTTGGATGGGGTCAACCCAAATTAAAATAGCACAGTTTATCAAACTGAATAGAAATGTTTAATTGTGGGTCAGTTTGACATTAAACTATGTCCACCTTTGCTGCCATGGTGCCTCATGGAAGTTGCAGTTCAGATGCCCCATGCCCCCATTCTTCCCTTTAATTAAATCTTTCAATTTGATGTCAAAATGTTTAGTTTTGATTGAAAATGTTGTTTCAAAATGTTTCACAGTTTCCAGATTGAAATTTTCAGATTTTGGCCCCAGACTGAAAATATTTTGGTTTTCAGATGCGCAGTCTTTTAACAAAAAGTTGGAGATAAGAAGACACTCTTTGTGGAAAATTTCTTATAGTCTGTCAAGACTGTCATGCTGTCTAGAGTGGCTCATGACTGTGAGTGCCTACCTCAAGGCAGACTGTCAGAAACAGGACAGACACCCCAAACTGGTTAGATTTCACCAAGCCAATAGCAAATGTGAACTCCTGAATCACTATAACAGTCTTATCATGGAGTCATAGACCAGGCCTGATGACAGGAATTCCGGGCCCCAGGGCCATCATTGGGGGTTGGGGCCCAGGGTAGAAGTGACAAATCCATCATTTCCGGGACTGACCCGGCGCTGGCCCACGGGGCCCCCCAAAGCACGGGATCTGGCCCCAGAGTAGTCACGCAAGCCTAGGAGCCTCGAGGCCCACCTGGGTGATCTAAAAGGGCCTGGGGGGCCTGGGCCCTTTTAAATTATCCAGGCCCCAAGGCAATTGCCCCCTTTGCCACCCTCTCCCCCTGGTCAGTGGGCCTGTCACAGACAGTCCCCTAGACTCTCCAATCTACCTTGCCACCCAGACAAAATGGACTTAGTGATTAATGGTCACTTACACCAAAGATCACACCACATTCAGGCTGCTTCCAGTCCCCAAAGACCAGTCACTTACCCCCAGAGTAATTGGTATCCTAGATCTTACACCAAGATAACACCTGAAGCCAATCTAAAGGTTTATTAAGTAGGAAAAAGAAATGAGTTATTTACAGGTCAAAGTAAGCAAACATATACACACAAATGAGTTACCATCTAAATCCTAAGAGTGATAGAGTTGAAGTGATCTGTCAATTCAAAGTGTCTTTAAGACCCAGGAGCATAGATGACGCATGCCTTCTGACATTGCGGGGATACAAGTCCATAACAGCTCCTCATCATCATCCCCCCTCCTCCCGGCAGCCTTTCCCCTTCCAGAAAGCAGCCCCCCTCTGGGAAAGCAGCAGCACCTCTGCTCCTGCCTCTGCCTCTCCCTACCAGGTGCTTAGCTTAGCTGCTCTGCAGGGAGGGGGTCTGGCTGCACCATGTGACCAAGCAATCTGCAGGGGGCATACGGTCTTGCCTGCCCCCTACCCCCATGTGTCACCTCTTCCCAGGAGGCTGTGCCTGAGGATCTTTGGTTTCCGTTCAGAGTCTCTGGCCCTGTCAGAGTTCAAACAGCCAAAGAGATGGAAAATTTTCCTGTGGCTTTGTTTTATTTCATTCAGCATTTAAGTCCACAAGAAGCGCTTCTTTGCATGTAGCATTTCCCAGGTGGGACAGAGCCATTAATCAATCCTTTGTATGTGGTATTCCTTGTGACCCATCCATCTCCTTTTTATAGTCCTTCTGGACAGGGTGGGGGGACGACGACGATTCCTGTACACAAGCTCAGAGCAAACATTTTCAAAGTTATAAAGCAAAACTTACCTATTTTCTTATAGCATGGAACACAGACATTGCAAGTGAAATTAATTCTTGCAGCAACTTACAAGTATTTCATAGAGCCTAAACACCAAATACATTCTTATAAGACTAATACCTATTTTGAGCAAAACTAGCATACAGGTGAACTGGTCTGGTCTTCAGCTGTAAGTTTGTCAGTTCTTAGCTAATGCCTGCAGCCTGGGGAAGAGCTGGCATCTGGCCCACTGGCATCACGTAGTTGAAAACCCAAGCTCCCCTTAAAGACAGTTTAGACAGGAAATTTTCAACACCCCTACTCATGGATCATTGGTGTGTATTATCAACAGTGCTGTAGGAGTGTGTTATCAAGTGTTATAGGCAATGTACAGGTGGCAAAAAATACACAATACTTTTCCCGTTAGCTTCAGATTCCATTGTTTTTAAGGTGTTGAGTAGATGGGGCATGTCTTGATGCAGACTTAACCATCACCACATGAGAATAATTGTGTTTATGTGTTTTATGAGCTGATTGCGTGAGATTGCTAACTTTAATTTTTGAGGACGCTTCACACAGAATAGATGTCTGTGAGTTGTATCAACATTTCATTTTATAAATCCTTTGCTGGCATTAAAATCAGTTCAGTTATTTCTGTAGCGAATCCGCCTCCCCTCCCCAAATATATCTAAGGATCTTTTTAATACAGTGTTTTGATGGAATACTTTGTGAATGGGTGGAAGTCAAGTAAATTTGCTTTGGAAAACAATCAAGAAATTATTGTAAATAAATATTAGTTTGAGGGTTCTCTTCTTCTTTATGCCTTGCAGATTTTGACTTTGTATGCTGTTTGAATGGAAGTGACAGTATGTGGTTGCCTTCTTCTAATTAGACAAAATTTCTATTCTTCCTCATGGCCATGTGATAAGCATATTGGATCGCTTCCAGGTATATAGCAAAGGATGGAGACATGAATTTCTCAGAAGAGGATAAGAAAGTGACAAAGTAACTGACCCAAATTCTCTCTGGCTTTTTTAATCTTGGAAATATTAGGGGCCTAAACGAAAGCTGATCCATAATCACCATGTTTCACTGCTCTTGGCAGCAGTAAGGGGTTGCATTCTCACACAGATGAGCTATTCTTGGAGCTACTTATACTGTGTGCTGGGCACAAGCATGCTTTTCTTTTCCATCAGACACACAACGTTTCTTCTCTTCCCACTTAATTTGTTTAATCAACGTATTTATTGAGTCAGCTTCCAAGAACAGCCATTGGCCTTAATTCTCAAGTTCCCGTCTATCTCTCTCCAGCATCTCTTCAGGAAAGGCTAATGATTCAGTACAGGATCTCTGACAATCTAAGTAGGGTGACCAGACAGCAAGTGTGAAAAATTGGGACAGGGGGTGGGGGATAATAGGAGCCTGTATAAGAAAAAGACTCAAAAATTGGGACTGTCCCTATAAAATTGGGATATCTGGGCACCCTAATCTCAAGTGCCTCAGAGCATGATGCTTTTTTATCACCGCACATGTTAGTTCATTATGATTTAGTGCAGTCATTTTGTTTCTACAGAATTGCCCATTGAATGTGCAGATGTAGATTGTCGTCTGTTAGCTATAGATGACTAAACACCCCTGTCTCTTGCCCCTACAAATTTGCTGTTTGTAGCAGCAGGCCCAGAGGATTTCAAGGGCATTGTTAGCGGGAATATCTGAACTGCGTGGATTGTTTATGGTCAGTTTTCTTCAGAATCCTCTAGGGAGGCTGCATTTTTGCGACAGCCTGTGTCGTGCTGTGCAGCTTGCTGAACAGTTTGTGCTGCTCTCTGGCATATGCAAACAAATAGCGGAGCGCAGGGAGGGGAAGATTTGCTTCCCCTTTGTCATATCTTTGTCCCCCTTGCTTTGCTGAACTGTCCTCTCCAGATGGCGCTTGAGTATGTACTTAAGTGTAAATCCTAATGGGACTTGTGCTGAAAGCTAAGCACCTGCTTAAGTGACGTGTTGAATCAGGGCCGGAAGCCAAAGATTTGAACTACCTAGATTCTGTGGAACTACAGGTTCAATTCTTGGCATAACCAAATGAACTTCTCATACTGGGAATGTAAATAAATTGAATTCCATGCAATTTACTTAAAAACCAAGGTTCTGTCCCTCTACCTGGACATTATAGATTCCAAGGCTGCTCTGCCCTGGCGTCACTGGGCAGAACTTTTCATGCCTGCTTTCTAGTGCAGTGTGCTGCACATCAGTTGACTTGCCCTCCACATGGCTGCATCGCCATGATGTAAAACCACCTGGGATGAGAGGTGCTCTCCAAAGGTAAAATGTCTGGGGCTCAAGTCTTATTTATATTAAAAAGGAAAAATGTAGAGTGGCCTTACAGTGGGAGTAGTTTACTTATAGCAGCATAAAGGGCCTTAGCATGATGAGCATCAGACCCTATATTTTAAATGTACATTGAAATACACTTGCTAGCTATTAGTTCAGTGCAGCTCTTTGAACACAATCTGTATACTTAACACATTCACTTTACTGTATGTGATACTAATAAGTTAAAAACACCAGGCTCAGAATTTTTAATATGTAGGTTCATAGCCAAAAAAAGGAGGAGGAAAAACTGTAGATGAGAATAGTTGTAATAAAGTATAAATCAAGTCTCCTCCCTATGCATGCTGTGTGGTATACAAATAGCAAGCTATAAAAGCTTATTGCTTTCTCTCAGCTTTACAACCTGGAAATGCAATTCATGATCTATTTCTTCCAAAATTCAGCATGAGGCACCAAGATGAAGGATCAAAAATAAAGGTACCAAAATAAGGATTTACTCTCGGATATTAAGGAAGTAACTAGAAAAAAATAAGCAGATTAAAAAAACGCCTACTAACTCCATAAAAAACCTACCCCGAGAGAATGTTGAGCACAGCTAACCATTCACAAATCTGGCAATGCCAAACTTAAAGCTGTGTGCAAACCTTCACTCTGCCACCTCCAGGCAGGGCCAGCTCTAGTCATTTCGCCGCCCCAAGCACGGTGGCACGCAGCAGGGGGCGCTCTGCACCTCGCCAGTCCCACGGCTCTGGTGGACCTCCCACAGGCATCCCTGCGGAGGGTCCGCTGGTCCCGTGGCTCCGGTGGACCTCCCGCAGGCATGCCTGTGGGAGGTCCACAGAGCTGCCTGCCACCCTCCCGGCAACCGGCAGAGCGCCCCCCACAGTATGCAGCCCCAAACACATGCTTGGTGCACTGGGGCCTTGTCATAGTATAATTCCCAACTCTGGACCTTAGCGTTCAGGATATAGGTACTAGCCTAAGTCCTCTAAGCTTAATTACCAGCTTAGATTCTGTAGCGCTGCCACCAATCAGGAATTCCAGGGCCTGATACCCTCTGGTCCCCCCAAAACCTTCCCTGGGGACCCCCAAGACCCAGATTCCTTGAGTCTCACAACAAAGGGGAATGAACCATTTCCCTTCCCCCTCCTTTCTTCCTCCCAGCTCTTTCCTGCCCTGGGTACACTAGGAGACCACCGTGATGCAATTCCTTGAATCACCACACTGAGAGGAATGTTACCTTCCCCCTCCCTTCTTCCCCGGAGAGAGAGACAGAGATAAACGCAGAGAGCAGGTTTTTCTTCCCTCCTCCCTTTCCTTTCTCCCACCAATTCCCTGGTGAGTGCAGACACCCTTCCCTGGAGTCTTACAAAAGATAATCAAAAAATCAATTAGATTCTAACAAAAAAAAGAAAAACTTTAATAAAGAAGGAAAAACATAAAAATTGTCTCTGTAATCAAGATAAATATTACAGGGTCTTTCTAGCATATAGACAATAGAAAGAAGCTTTCTCCAGCAGAAACACAATTTAAGCTACTTCCAGCAAGTACACATCTACAAATAAAGAAAAACAAGTTAAAAGACTATAACCGCCTTTTTACTTACTTACTATTCTGAATAGATAAGAGACTGTAGCAGGGAGATTGGCAGAAACCTGGTTGCACCTCTAGTCCTGTCCAGGACCCAGAGAGAACAAAGCCAAACCCAAAAACACAAACGAAGGTTTCCCTCCACCGAGGTTTGAAAGTATCTTGTCTCCTGATTGGCCCTCTGGTCAGGTGTTGCAGGTCACTGTTTGTTAACCCTTTACAGGTGAAAGAGACATTAACCCTTAGCTATCTGTTTATGACAGGCCTGGAGCCGGCCCTGCCTCCAGGTGAAGACATTACAATAGAGTTTTAAACCACCTGGTCACATATGGAATCTCTAATACAACAATAGCATACTGTGATGTTATGGAGGCCAGTAGGAGGTTCTGTCACTGCCTGACCTGTAGCTTTGGGAGCCTTTGTGCAGTGTAGCTCTGGTTCTGTTCCCTGACACCAGTAGCCTGACCACAATCAAAGTCTCACCAGCCTAGTTACTCTTTGCAGGGTAACATCAACAACCCTCCAGTCCTGGACCTCCCCAAATATGTCCCCACCAAGTTCTTAACCCCAGACACTTGGACCATTGCCCCTGGTTCGTCACCTCCAAAGGTGTGAAACCAGCCCCCCAGACACCAGCTTACTTTGGCACACACATACTCCACAAAGCTTGCACCCCAGAGACCTGCTTGGGAGCAATAAACAAACAATTTATTTCCTAGAAACGCCACAGGTTAGAAGATGAAGCAAAGGGAAGCAAACCTATAAAAGGTACACAGAAAATAAACATAAAAACACAACCTTGGGCTTTACACTTTCATGTTAGATTAAAATTCCTGTTCTCATAAGGGTTCCCTGTTGCCTTAAAACAGTTTCCCAGGGTACCATCAGCTGTAGCAGGGATCCAGCATTCACAGACAGCCTCCTGCCTCGAGGCTGTCCCCCAAGTTCTGGATGATCTTCACTTCAGATCCTGTCCATTTCCAGGCCTGGTCTACACTAGAGGGTTAGGTCAATGCAAGCTGCCTTGCGTCGACCTAGCTGTGGAAGTGTCTTCACTTAAATTCGGCTCCTGCCATGCCAATGTAAGTGCCTCACTACGTAACACCACCACCCCAATTGGCATAGAGACACAGTTGAGGTAATTAGACTGATGCAATGTCACTGTAGACACTGCAGTGCTTTCATCAACTGTTACTGGCTTTCAGGAGCTGTCCCACAACGCCCCACCCTGACAATACAATTGATACAAGCACTTCTGGTGAAGGGACACCACTGACACAAGGAGCCAAGCATGCACACCCAAGCAACTTAGTAACTGCAGGGGCTGTAGGCTGACATAATTTTGCAGTATAGACATGGTCTAAAAGGGTTTAAAGTTTTTTTTCTTTAGTCAATACAGATATGAAAAATGGGGAAAATACCCTCCTTAGTTCCCAAAGATTTTCTCTTCAGTTGCAAGCTGTTGCCATTTGTTTTGTTGGTTCCTCATTGTTTTCCTGGGCTTGACAAAGGCCTGAAGACAGTCACATCTGGTTGGGGAGGTAGTCCTTCCCTGCCTGACAGCTTCACTGTCCTGTTTGAGATGCTGCTGAAGTTGCACCAGAGTTACAATTACAATTTTCTTAGACACATCAGGACTATTAAGTTCAGTGCATTACAAGCTTTCATAAAAGATCCTACTGGATATGCTCTTACAGTGAAATGACATAGTATGCAATCAGCTGGTTTCACTGCTTATTTTGGGGATTTCATCTTTGATTCTCCCCAGAGGGTTCCTCAACTCTCATTGTAAGATGTACATTTCCTTCTGCAACCTAGATACAAAATGTGGTTTCTCCTAGAATGTGTGCTCCTCTATGTATGCTAGTCAGAGTTCATGGAAGTCATTTCTATAGAAGATGTGAGCTACACGGCATACATGTTCTGCAGTGAGTGAGATATAAAGGGGCAGAGCAGTGGAGAAAATCCCTTTTCTCAATTTTGTTCTGTCACAGACTTCTTGTGTGACCTGGGGCAGGTCACTTCCCACTAAGTTGAGTTAATTTTTGTGCCTGTTCCCATATATAAAGTGGGGATAATACTAGAACTGGCTTACATTTTTTCAGTGGAAAATGGAGGTTTGACACCAATGAAACTTTCATGGAAAAAATTCATTTTGATAGAAATTTTTCATTGTTAGAACTTCAAAATGAAACATTTCTACAAAAATTAATTTTTAGACATATTCATAAGTTTTCATTTTGAAACTGTGGGAAATATCCCATTTTGTCTCTCTTTCTCTTTCCAACTCTCTTTTTACATTGGAAAAAGATGGAAAAAGGTGAAGTGAAAGAGTGGGAAAACAACCATTTCCCTTCACCTTTTTTATTTCCCCCTCCCATTCATTTTTAAACCATAAATAAGGGGGATTTTTTTAAAATAAGAGAGACTTTAACTTTTAAAAAAGAGAGGTTAAAAAAAAGAAAAACAGAAAAAAAATTCAATAATCTTTCATTTTGTTTGTTTGTCTTTTTGTGAAACACACCTGCATTTTCCATCCACCTCTGGATAGTATTGACTTCACAGGGTTGTGTTTAGGATAAATCCATTAATATTCTAAAGCGTTTTGCACTTTTGGGTGGAACTCACTATAGAAGATACTGTAATTATTGATATATTAGGATCTACGGGGACCAGCCAGCCCTCTTGCAGCCTATATAGTACGTGTCTAGACCTACCAACTCTCCTGTTTTTTCTATGTGGACTACTGGTTTTGTCACTTTCTATGGGTGTATCTACACTACGAGATTATTCCGATTTTACATAAACTGGTTTTGTAAAACAGATTGTATAAAGTCGGGTGCACGCGGCCACACTAAGCACATTAATTCGGCGGTGTGCGTCCATGTACCGAGGCTAGCATCAATTTCTGGTGCGTTGCACTGTGGGTAGCTATCCTGTAGCTATCTCATAGTTCCCGCAGTCTCCCCCGCCCATTGGAATTCTGGGTTGAGATCCCAATGCAAAAACAGTGTTGCGGGTGATTCTGGGTAAATGTCATCACTCAATCCTTCCTCCGTGAAAGCAACGGCAGACAATCATTTTGCGGCCTTTTTCCCTGGATTGCCCTGGCAGACGCCATAGCATGGCAACCATGGAGCCCGTTTTGCCTTTTGTCACTGTCACCGTATGTGTACTGGATGCTGCTGACAGACGTGGTACTGCAGTGCTACACAGCAGCATTCATTTGCCTTTGCAAGGTAGCAGAGATGGTTACCATTCCTATTGCACCATCTGCCATTGTAAATTGGCGATGAGATGATGGTTATCAGTTGTTCTGTACTGTCTGCTGCTGTCATGGGTGCTCCTGGCTGGCCTCGCTGAGGTCGGCCGGGGGCGCATGGACAAAAATTGGAATGACTCCTCGGGTCATTCTCTTCTTTATGTTTTGTCTAAAAATAAAGTCAGTCCTGCCTAGAATATGGGGCAAGTGTACTGGAGAACCAGAGGGCACAGCCGATCCATGTCAGAGCCCCAGAGATCCCGCAGAAATGATGAGCTGCATGTCATTCTAGGGGGTGCCCCTGCAACAACCCCACCCGTTGCTTCCCTCCTCCCCCAGGCTACCATGGCAATGTCCCCCCAAATGTGTGATGAAGTAATAAAGAATGAAGGAATAAGAAACACTGACTTTTTAGTGAGATAAAATGAGGGGGAGGAAGCCTCCAGCTGCTATGATAGTCCAGGCAGGACATTAAAGGGTGGTGGGGGAGAGGAGCGCAGCCTCCTGCTGCTATGATAGTCCAGGCAGTACAGAATCTTTTCTTTAGACATGAAAGAGCGGGGGCTGATGGAGCTCAGCCTCCAGTTGCTATGATGAAGATGGTTACCAGCCGTTCTGTACCATCTGTAAGGAATGACTGGCAGTCATTCCCATTTTTACCCAGGCGTCCCCGGCCTACTTCACTGAGGCCAGCCAGGAGTGCTCACGGGCTGATGATGATGATGGATAGTAGTCATATTGTACCGTCTGCCACAGGGAAGGGGATGCTGGTGTTCAGCGCTGCAGCAACCCGTCTACCAGCAGCATGCAGTAGACATAGGGTGACATTGAAAAAAGGCGAGAAATGATTTTTTTCCCTTTTCTTTCTGGGGGGGAAGGGTGTAGATTGACAACATATACCCTGAAACAGGAAAATATTTTTGACCCTTCAGGCACTGGGAGCTCAGCCAAGCATGCAAATGCTTTTCGGAGACTGTGTGGACTTTGGGATAGCTGGAGTCTTCAGTACCCCCTCCCTCCTTCCATGATTCTTTGGCTTTCCATTACGCTTGTCACACAGCACTGTGCTGTGGCCTCTGTCTATCATAGCCTGGAGATTTTTTCAAATGCTTTCTCATTTCATCTTCTGGAACGGAGCTCTGATAGAACAGATTTGTCTCCCCATACAGTGATCAGATCCAGTATCTCCCATATGGTCCATGCTGGAGCTCTTTTTGGATTTGGGACTGCATGGCCACCCGTGCTGATCAGAGCTCCACGCTAGGCAAACAGGAAATGAAATTCAAAAGTTCGCGGGGCTTTTCCTGTCTACCTGGCCACTGCATCCAAGTTCAGATTGCTTTCCAGAGCGGTCACAATGGTGCACTGTGGGATACCGCCTGGAGGCCAATACCATCGATTTGCGGCCACACTAACCCTAATCCGACATGGCAATACCGATTTCAGCGCTACTCCTCTCATCGGGGAGGAGTACAAAAATCTGTTTAAAGAGCCCTTTATATCAATATAAAGGGCCTCGTTGTGTGGATGGGTGCAGGGTTAAATTGGTTTAATGCTGCTAAATTCAGTTTAAATGCGCAGTGTAGACCAGGCCTTTATGTCTACAGGGATACTCAAGCAATTAATGGATTTTTTTCTGATTCTGGGTTCAAGGCTCAGTGCACTGGATTTCATATGAAATGAGCATGATATTTGGTAAGAAACAGCCATAGCCTACAATGTTTCAAAGTTTCTGTCATAAACAGATGGTTAAGGGTTAATGTCTCTTTTACCTGTAAAGGGTTAAGAAGCTCAGTGAACCTGGCTGACATCTGACCAGAGGACCAATAGGGGGACAAGATACTTTCAAATCTTGGTGGAGGGAAGTCTTTGTTTGTGCTTTTGGTGTTGTTCGTTGTTCGCTCTCGGGACTGAGAGGGACAAGACGTACACCCAGGCTTTCCCAATCTTTCTGAATCAGTCTTTCATGTTTCAAAATAGTAAGTAATAGCCAGGCAAGGCAGATTAGTCTTATGTTTGTTTCCTCAACTTGTAAATGGTCTTTTTGCTGGAAGGATTTTTACCTCTGTTTGCTGTAACTTTGAATCTAAGGCTGGGGGCGGGGGAGTCCCTCTGGTCTATATGACTCTGAATACCCTGTAAAGCATTTTCCATCCTGATTTTACAGAGATAATTTTTACCTTTTCTTTCTTTAATTAAAAGCTTTCTTTTTAAGAACCTGATTGATTTTTCCTTGTTTTAGAATCCAAGGGATTGAGTCTGAACTCACCAGGGATTGGTGGGGGAAGAGGAGGGGGATGGTTAATTCCTCTTTGTTTTAAGATCCAAGGAGTTTGGATCTGTGTAAGCCTCTGAAGGCAACCCAGGGAGGGGAGAGTCTGGGGGGAAAAGGAGGGAGATGGTTAATTTCTCCTTGTTTTAAGACCGAAGGGGTTTGGGTCTTGGGTTCCCCAGGGAAGGTTTTGGGGGAACAGAAAGTGTGCCAGACACTGACTTCTGGCTGGTGGCAGCGTACCAAATTTAAGCTAGTAATTAAGCTTAAAAGTAATCATGCAGGTCCCCACTTCTTGAACTCTAAAGTTCAAAGTGGGGAAAAAACCTTCACAGTTTCCATGACTTCTCTCATAATTTAGATGATCTAAATCCAGATACTTCAAACTCTCTCAAAAGACACAGTTCTAAGCAAATCTCTCTTTCATGTTGTCACTTCTCATATTTCTTATTTAATCTCTTTCAAATTCACTCTAAGAATTTCTTGGCACTAACTCAGTATTTTTTGTTCATTCTCTGTTCAGAGAGCGCATACTTTTGCAGAAGTAACATTGAAGTGCATTCATTTGATTGCTGACTTTCTAGTGTATGACATTAAGATGGTACTAGCAGGACTGTGGGTGCAACCACTGTGGGTTACACAAAGGCAGTAGGTCTAATGCATATTTACTTCTAGTTCCTCCTGCCAACAAAATGCACCAATGACCACATTTTCTAAAAACCCTAAAACAGAATTGTTTCATGTGGCTTAATGTTCTGAATTTCTCTTTGATATTTTTAGGTAACTGAAGTGCTAACCTCACTTCTCCCTCTTGTCTCTATGAAAGAGAGTAGAACCGGCACTGGAAAGACCGAAGGGCAAATTTTTATTTATAATATCTTATTTATATGTGTAGATTTGGGAGTACTAAGAACCAGCAGCAACATGAGAGTATTTAGTGTTTTTCAACATTATAATAAAGAGAAATTCGTGTTCTAAACCTAAGAAAGACGAGTGTTAACATGCTGTAAAATAGCTATAATTATGACTTCAGAGAAATGTACTTGGCGTTTATAAAGGATTATGACGTGTGTAAAGAAGAAAAAAAATCTTGTTTGGACACAGTCACTCTGTGCAAGTCTAGAACTTACTTGGACATTAATCTGATTAAACCAAACTGTTTAAAAAACAAATGGGCCACTGTTGAACTGATTCAGCAAAAGATAGGAGTACTTGTGACACCTTAGAGACTAACAAATTTATTTGAGCATAAGCTTTCGTGGGCTACACTTAGTCTCTAAGGTGCCACAAGTACTCCTGTTCTTTTTGCTGATACAGACTAACACGGCTGCTACTCTGAAACCTAAGCAAAAGATGTATCCCTTGTAGATTTGCTAGCTGGAAATGCTTTTTTAATCAAGGGGAAACTGGGTGGCATTACAGTGCCACCAGCAGAGGCAGTGCAGAAAGAGAGCCTGAGGCAGGGGTAGAGAAACAAACTGTAAAATAAAATATTAAAACATGTTTGTACATTTCTGGAAAACGTAACTCAGTCTGGCTACTCTGCAAATACATTGTTTTGGTCCAGGCCTCTCTATCTAGCAATGGTTAAAGTTTAAAAACCTAGGGCTATATATGCACCACTAATACTCAGAGATGTTATTGGCAAGTGAAATAGCTCAGAAGACATGGACATTTGATTGGTTTCTATGGAAACGATAATCATTTGCATTATGGTGAACAAAGCCTCTTATCTTGAAATCTGGTTCAGGTTTTGTGCTCACACAAAGCACCCCTGAAGTCAGCTGGCCTTTGCACAGGCACAAGAGTCTGCCGTCATGAATCCAGTTTCAGGATGATGATGATGATGATGATGATTATTATTATTATTATTATTATTATTATTATTATTATTAATGACTTTTTTGTTTACAGTGCTGAATTGTGGCCCCAACCAAGATCAGGGTCACATAGTGCTAGTTACCTTGCATATGCACGGTCAGAGATAACTCCTGCCTCAAAGAGCTTACAATCTGAACTAGGGGTTCTCACACTTCCTTCTTCCTGTCTGTAGTCGCTTACGCCCCGCTTACTGCCTGGCTCTGAAGGCAGAGAAGAGAGTAGGGGCTGCTGGCTGGGTGCCCAGCAGAGAAGGCAGTGCCATGCCAGCAACAGCACAGAAGTAAGGGTGGCAATGTGAAAAATGATATTATTTGTCAGCAGAGCTGTCCCGTCCATAGGACCATAGGGCTGCCTGGGAGGATAGCGGGGGGGCTGGCGCCGGCAGCAGTGAGTGACCCAGCCCCAGCCCACCCCACTCCACCCTGCTGGCTCAGTGTTGCTTGGGGGAAGGGGCGGAAGCCAGAAAGAGGCGGGGGCTTGGGGGAAGGGGTGGAATGGGGACAGGAAGGGGGTGGAGCAGGGGCAGGAAGAGGCGGGTGGGGGCAGGGGCTTGTGGGAAGGGCTGGAGTGGAGGCACCCCCCTAGAGATGGCCCTGTTTGTCAATATCACTTTTCACAGCAAACTTAGCACCCCATTGCAACCTTTACTTCTGCACTGCTGCTGCCAACTGAGGGCTGACAGCTGGAGCCCTGCTGCTGCCTCCAGGTGAGGGATTGAGGGTGGGGAGAGGGGAAAGGAGAGTCTGAGCCTAGGCTGCCTCCCAGTGAGGGATTGTGGGGGAAGAAGGAGAGCCCAAGCCTGGATGGCAGAGCTCTGGCTGTCAGCCCTGGGGCCGCGGGCTCTCCCATCTCCCCACCTCCCGGGTGTGCACAGCCCTTTTGTACCATCCCCAGCCGCCCAGGGCTGACAACCGGAGCTCTTAAAGAAAAAAAAAGCCCACAGTTCGCATCTCCCTTGACACATTCTTGTGCCTCCCTTGGGAGGTCTGCCCCATAGTTTGAGAACCGCTGGTCTAAATGGATAAAGGACTTGAGGGGAAAGACACAAAGAGGTGAAGTGACATGCCCAATAGTATGTCAGTTGTAGAGGTGGGAATAGAACCCTGGTGTAGAGCTCTAGTCCACTGGACTCTGCTGCCAAAAGCTTGTGTCTGGCATGGCCATGGTGTCCATGACAAAACCTTTGACCTTTAGGGTGTATTCATGGTCTCTGTCACCCTGGGTAGCCTGCTACGGAGGAGTCTGCAAAGAATTTCTTCCATTTGAGCTCTGTACATGCCCATTGTAGCAGAATATGGATTTTTAAGTAATTTTAAACTATTAGTGAAATATCAAGTTGTTTCAAATGTGCCATGAGTATTCCTTTTTTAAACTATAATTCTGATTTTGTCAATATTTTTGTTATTGGAACAATGATCCTTATGTCCTGGTCCTGCAAGCAACTTTGAAGATCCCTGTATCTGTGCAAAGCCATGTTGACTCAGCCCACACTTAGTATACAGGTTATTGCAGCTCTGTGCAGCAACAATGGGACACCTGCACAGAGCTGCTTGCAGTTATTACTGTGATTAGGATCAGATGCAGCTAACCTGCCAGTTTCCCTAATACTAAGTATCCAGAATTCTAGTCTAGTACATACTATGCCATTTAAATGGATCCTCCCAGTTCCCCCACCGTTATCCAGGATATTAAAATGTGTTTTGTGTCATCCAGCATATTTAGAAAATACCCCCTCAGCTCTCTGCTTAGACATGTACAGTAGAATTACACACTTGTAAAGAAGGTGTCCACAGGAGAAGAGGCTACCTAGGGGCAGAACAGGAGAATATCTATTGTTTCTGAATGCATTCAAAGAATCTACTGTTCTGTAGCAGATGAGGGACAAAAACACTGCAGTGGAGATATCTTTAAATGTGTGATAAAGTGGATGAAGGCAGCTGTGGACAGTGGAGGAGCTGTGCAACTCACGCATGACGTTGAAGAAGAAAAGACTTAATAGCAAAATGGAAACTGGTCAGAATGGCTCTAAGCCTATCTGAATTTCCTTACTTTGACCAGATGAACAAGAGTACTGGGAGCAGGCTGGGCGTGAGAACAGGATGTGGACGTGGCTTTGGAGGAGAAAAGGTACAAAGGACAAATACAAGAGCTGGTTTGAAGAAACAGAGGAGGAAGTAGACATGCAGGCTGACTAATACCAATTTTGAACAGCACAGTCTTAATGCAAATTTATATTCATTTGTATTTATGTACAGGCTACCATCATGGACAGGAAAACATCTGTGGCCTCTATGTTTCAAGTCATCATTGGTGGGGGAAGAGCACTCTAACAGTTACAGTCAGTGCACACAGTACCTTCATCGGGATGTGTCCGCCACGGATCCCAGTGCTCAGGCCCACAAGATCTGTCACTCGTGAGTGATATAATAACCTTAGAGATGCAGGCAATATCTATGCCTTAATAGCTAGGATTTCATAGCACATTCATCACCATTATATAGAATATAAGAATGGCCATTCTGGGTCAGACCAGTGGTCCATCTAGCCCAGTATCCTGTCTTCTGACAGTGGCCAGTTCCAGATGCTTCAGAGGGAATGAAGAGAATAGGGCAATTATTGTGTGATCCATCTCAGTTGTACAGTCCCAGCTTCTGGCAGTCAGAGGTTTAGGGACACTCAGAACATGGGGTTGCATTCACGACCATCTTGGCTAATAGCAGTGATTCTCAAACTTTTGTACTGGTGACCCCTTTCACACAGCAAGCCTCTGAGTGCAACCCCTCCCCCCTTATAAATTAAAAACACTTTTTAAAATATATTTAACACCATTATAAATGCTGGAGGCAAAGTGGGGTTTGTGGTGGAGGCTGACAGCTCACGACCCCCCATGTAATTATCTCATGACCCCCCATGAAACTTATATAGTTATTTTTTGAACTTAGTTATAGTTTTTACCTTCACAACATCCACTGGCAATCAGTTCCGCAGGTCAACTGTGCATTGTGCGAAGAAGTACTTCTTTATGGTTGTTTTAAACCTGCTGCCTATTAATTTCATTAGTTCCCCTAGTTCTTGTGTGTATGTGAAGGAGTAAATAGCACTTCCCTATTCACTTTCTCTGTGCCATTCATGATTTTATAGACCTCCATAATATCCTCCACTTAGTCGTCTCTTTTCTAAGATGAACAGTCCTAGTCCTTTTTAATCTCAACTCGTAGGGAAGCTGTTCCATACCCCTAATCATTTTTGTCCCCCTTCTCTGTACCTTGTCCAATTCTAATATATCTTTTTTGAGATGGGATGACCAGAACGGCATGCAATATTCAAGTTGTGGATGTACCATGGATTTATATAGTGACATTATGATTTTTTTGTCTTATTATCTATGCCTTTCCTCATGGTTCCTAACATTCTGTTAGCTTTTTTTGACTGCCGCTGCACATTGAACAGATGTTTTCAGAGATATATCCATGGTAAGAGCTATTTTAGAACTCGTCATTTTGTGTGGATGGTTGGGATCTTTTAATTAGTTACTGATCCATTAGAGGACTTTCCCTGTTGTCCCATGACTGCCTTCTTTACTTAAGAACCTTTGGTGTGGGACCTTGTCAAAGGCTTTCTGAAAGTCCAAGTACGCTATATCCACTGGATCACCCTTGTCTATATGCTTGTTGACACCCTTAAAGAATTCTAATAGATTTGTGAGGCATGACTTCCCTTTACAAAATCCAAATTGAATCCTCCCCAGCATATCATGTTCTTCTATGTGTCTGATAATTCAGTTCTTGACTATAGTTTCAACCGATTTGCCTGGTACTGAAATTAGGCTTCCTGGCCTGTAATTTCCAGGATTGCCTTTGGAGCCTATTTTAAAAATGGGCATTACATTAGCTATCCTCCAGTCATCTGGTACAGATGCTGATTTAAGCAATAAATTATATACCACAGGTAGTAGCTGTGCAAGTTCATATGTGAGTTCCTCCAGAGGAACTGTGGTCTGAATACTATGTGGTCCTGGTGACTTATTACTGATTCATTTATCGATATGTTCCAAACCCTCCTCTATTGTCACCTCAATCTGGGATGGTTCCTCAGATTTGTCACCTAAAAAGAATAGCTCAGATGTGGCAATCACCCTCACATCCTCTGCAGGGAAGACTATTGCAAAGAAGAATTAATTTAGGTCAATGACTTTGTCTTCCTTGAGTGCTCCTTTAGCACCTTGATCATCCAGTGGCCACATTGATTGTGAGACTTCCAGCTTCTGATGTACTTAAAAAAATTTTGCTGTTAGTTTTTGTGTCTGTTGCCAGTTGCTCTTCATATTCTTTTTTGGGCTGCCTGATTTATATGTTTACATTTGACTTGCCAGAGGTTATGCTCTTTTCTTGCCCTCAGCAGGATTTCACTTCTAATTTTTAAAAGATGCCTTTTTGCCTCTAACCACCTTTTAAAATCTGCTGTTTAGCCAGGGTGCCATTTTTGGAGTCCTTTTACTGACATTTTTTATTTGGGGCATACTTTTTAGTTTGAGTCTGTACTATGTGTTTTTAAATAGTTTCCATGCAGCTTGCAGGCATTTCTCTCATCTGACTATTTCTTTTAATTTCCATTTAAGTAGCCACCTCATTTTTGTGTAGTTCTCCTTTTTGAAGTTAAATGCTACTGTGGTTGGTTTCTTTGGTGTTTTCTCCCTACAAGGATGTTAAATTTAATTATCTTATATTCACTGTTACCAAGTGGTTTAGATATATTCACCTCTTGGACAAGATCCTGCGTGCATTTAGGACTAAATCAAGAATTGCCTTTCCCCTTGTTGTTTCCAGGACTAGCTGTTCCAAGAAGCAGTCATTAGTTGTGTCTAGAAATTTTATTTCTGCATCCTGTCCTGAGGTGACATGTACCCAGTCAATATGGGTAAAGTTGAAATCCCCCATTATTATTGTTTTAGTTGTTGTTGGTTTTTTTGTAGCCTCTCTAATCTCTGTGAGCATTCCATAGTCACTATCACCATCCTGGTCAGATGGTCGGTAATATATTCCTACTGATGTACTCTTATTCAAGTATGGAATTTCTGTCCTTAGAAGTTCTATGGTACAGTTTAATTCATTTCAGATTTGTACTATATTGGACTCTGGTTTCTTTCATATATTATGCCACTCCCCTCACCCCCAGCATGACCTACTCTGTCATTCCTCTATATTTTGTACTCTGGTATTATCATGTCCGTTGATTATCATCATTCCACCAAGTTTCTGTGATTTATATTATATTAATAACCTCATTTATTATCAGGCTTTCAATGTCACCCATCTTAATATTTAGACTAATGGCATTTGTATACAAACACTTTTAAAATTTGTCAATATTTAGTTGACTGCCTTCATGTGATGCAGTTTTTCTTCAGTTCTTACCTGCACTCTATGAACTTCTATCATCTCTTCTTTATTAGGATATTGAGCAGGGGTAGGCAAACTATGGCACAAATACTGAAGGTGACATGCAAGCTCATTTTCAGTGGCACTCACACTCCTGGCTACCGGTCTGGGGGGCTCTGCATTTTATTTTAATTTTAATTGAAGCTTCTTAAACATTTTAAAAACCTTATTTACTTTACGTACAACAATAGTTTAGTTATATATTATAGACTTATAGAAACAGACCTTCTAAAAATGTTAAAATGTATTACTGGCACGCGAAACCTTAAATTAGAGTGAATAAATGAAGACTCAGCACACCACTTCTGAAAGGTTGCCGACCCCTGATATAGAGTATCCGCTTCAATAAATCCTCCCTTAAGGCATGTGTCTGTCTGAACCATGTGCTTCTCTGCATCTGTCAGCTTTCTCACAGCCCTTCATTTAAAAACTCCTCTATGACCTTTTTAATTTTATGTCTGGTTCTGTTTTGATTTAGGTGGAGACCATCCTTCCTGTAGAGGATCCTCCTTTCCCAAAAGGTTCCCCAGTTCCTAGTAAACCTAAATCCCTGTTCCCAATACCATCATCTCATCCATGCATTGAGACCCTGTCTAACTGACTCTATGTGTGGAACTGGAAGCATTTCAGAGAATACTACCATGTAGGTCCTGGACTTTAATCTCTTACCTAGCAACCTAAATTTGGCCTCCAGGACCTCTCTCCTACCTTTCTCTATGTCTTTGTTACCTACATGGGCTCCTTCCCAGCAAAGCAAATAAGCCTGTCTAGATGTCTTGAGAGGTTCACAACCTTCGCACCAAGCAGGCAATTCACCATGTCTATATTTCTAAAAATCAAATCCCCCATTACTATTATCTGTCTCTTCCTAATAACTGGGTTCCCTCCCCTAGATGGGTATCCTCAGTCTGAAAGGACACCATGACATCATCTGCAAGGAGTGTCCCAACTATAGGATCATTTCCCTCTGCTTCAGCTTGATGTTCTACTTCCCCAAGACTTTCATCCTCCTCAGTAGTATGGAAGCTGTCAGACTGTGGGTAGGATTGCTCTGCTGTGTTCCTGATGATCCCTGTGTCCCTGAAAGTCTCTTTGATGTACTTCTCTGCCTCCGTTAGCTCCTCCAGATTAGCTACTCTGGTCTCAAGAGCTAGTACTGGTCTTGAGGGCCATGAGTTGTTCATACCAAATGCACACATATGCCATGTCCCCACAAGGCAGGTAATCATGCAAGCTGCATTCAGTGCAATAAACTGGATAGCCCCCACTCTGCTGCTGGACTTCTGCCTGCATTCTCGTTTTACTCCTGTGGGGTCTTTTTGTTTGTTTGGTCTTTGTTTCTGTTTTTTGGAGCTTTTTTTGTCAGGGTTGGAGGGGGTATTGGCCTGAGTTTAGAGTATGTTTGTTAGGTGTATCTGCCTCTCATGTTCCCTGTTTAAACATACTCACATAACTCCCCTGTTCACTAGTTCCTCTGGTCATTTAGGTGCTGGCTTTTTAAGCCCCTATTCTCCCTGAGTTTGCCCCACCCCTTGTCAAGGGATCATAGGATAGTAGGCTAAAGCCTGGTTTGTAAACTCTAAGCTTAGCCTAGCAGGCTGTTTGGCTCAGCGCACAGACTCCAGAACAGACCATACTATCAACTTCAAACATGAAAGCACACATCAAACAACAAACTCATCCCAAGGGTCATATAGTCACTTCTCCTTCACTTGGAGAACTCCCTCGCAAAAATCCTGTTTGCTAGCACCTTGCTGCTGTATTGCCAGTCCTCAGATTGGTAGAGGGAAGGGAAGTTAATGTGAACATGTGTAATTTTTGGAATAGGGTAAATCAAGGGCATTTTAAAAATGTTGCGAAAGTCTTGGGAAGAAAGTCTTCAGGAAAAATGGTGCAAGCACTGAAGTTGAACCAAAGAGCACCACGTGCTCAGTGATGAGTCTCAATGAAATCAGCATGAATAGCTGGGAAGGCAGCAAAAAAATAGCAGGAATTGAATGGCCACCTGCTTACACAACTTAAGAAAGAATATTTAACAATGCCTAAACTATTTCACAAGTTCTTCCTGAGCTGCTGACTATCATGCAAGGTATAGGTGCTCCTTATTATTATTAAGCTTGTTTATTACAGTCGTGCCTAAGGACCCACCAAGAGTGGAGCCCTATTGTGCTAGGCACTGTACAAACTCAGTAGTAGAAGGTCCCTGCCCCAAAGAGGTTACAGTCTAAATAGACAAGACAGATACAGGGTAGAAGGGATAGAACACACCAGCAGAGGGAACAATGTGATGGCAGCATGTGGCATGTCAGTGCTATGATTTTATTTATGGGGTGTGTGTCATTAGGAGGGGATAACCTAAGGGGAAAGAAATGAGAAGGGAGAGGGGACACTGAAGGAAAGGGAGGTGAGGGAACAGGGCAGGGAGAGAAGAGGGGAAGAGGTGAAGAGACTGTAAGAGCAATGGTGGAAGAGGGCTGGAGCAGACAGCCAAACAGCATAGGGCAGAGAAAGTCCAGACAAGACTGTAGAGCTCTATGGATGTCTGAGGGTCCATGCTTTAGCTGCTTACTCAGTGTAGTCTCTGGCTGGTACCTCTCTGCAGTTTTCCCCCAAGGCCATGTAGTTGGGGGGCACCACCTTGTATCCTAGTTTACCTTGAGTGTGTGTGTATGTGGGGGTGTATTTCCCCTTCAAAGTTCTGGATCATGGGAGGGTTCTGGGGGATGGGTGACTCTGGGTGGATACATTGTACTCCCTCCTCCTTGTGCAACAGTCCCTGCTTTGGCTGCTTCTGCAGCTGCTCCTACGGTCTGGAGTCTGGAAGAGCCTTGGTTGATCACCTCCCCATTGCCATTCTTCCACCAGCATTTTGTATACACTATGGCTCTCCTTTGGATAATGTTTTTGAGGCACCTAACATTTCGACACCAGCAGTCTGGGCCTTATAATTGCAGTAGACCCAGTTTATAGATTCATAGATTCTAGGACTGGAAGAGACCTCGAGAGGTCATAGAGTCCAGTCCCCTGCTCTCATGGCAGGACCAAATACTGTCTAGACCATCTCTGATAGACATTTATCTAATCTACTCTTAAATATCTCCAGAGATGGAGATTCTACAACCTCCCTAGGCAGTTCTGTGATCAGTTTGGTAAGGATGGTATTCGTCAGGCTGTTTTCCTGTTATTGTTGATGATGATGATTAAAGGCTCAGATTTTGTCAGAGATATTTTTAGTAAACATCATGGGCAGGTTACGAGCAATAAACAAAAATTCATGGAAGCCCATGACCTGTCTGATTTTTGCTAAAAATATCCCTGACAAAATGGGGAGGGAAGACAGCACCCACAGTAGCTGGTGGCTCTGGGGTCCCCTCACGCTTTGCCAAGCAGCTAGCAGCTGTGGAGTCCCCTCGCCGCCAGCCGGGGCTGAGCAGCTATGGGGTCCCCACCACCACCCACCACTGCTGGGCAGCAGCGGGGGGCCCTGCCGCCCATGGAGAGTGGGAGATCCGGAGTCCCCTTGCTACCTGCAGTGGCTAGAGCTGTGGGGGGTGGGTCCCCTGCCATCCTCAGCGGCTGGGAGCTGTGGGGTGCCCTTGTACCCTCAGTGGCTGGCTGTTCCGGCTCCTCCTGAATATTTTCCTGCATTTTTGGTTGCACTTTTCCCCTCACCTTTTTATCTACACGCTCCCCATCCGTGGCCCCACGAAGTTGCGGGATCTCCTTCTCAACCTCCTCTTGGCCCTGGCCAAACTGACCATCTACAACACCAGGGAGAGGAGGTTGGCCGACGGGATTTCCTGCGACTGTAGGGCCTATTTCCGTTCCTCCGTCTGCTCACGCATCCGGGCAGAGTTCCTCTGGGCAGCGTCCACTGGCTCCCTTGACGTCTTCGAGGAGCAGTGGGCATTGTCCGGGGTTCTCTGCTCGGTGTCCCCATCGGGTTCCCTTCGTTTAGCCCTATGACCTCACTCCCGATCCTGTTTTTTTTTCATTAGTTGTCCCCCGTAATAATTTGGTGTCCCAGACCTGTGGGTCCTCCCCTTAGGCTGAGGGGAGGCCCTTTAGAAGTGGGCGGGCTTCGCCCGCCCACCCCCGCTGGATGCCAATAGGACCCTCAGTGGCTGGGCACTGCAGGGTCCCTCTGCTGCCCAGGGGTCAGCAGTGGCTGAGAGCTGCAGGGCTATCTGCTGACAGCTCCAGCCCCAGGGCAGGAAATGTCACGGAGGACTCTGGAAGTCACGGATTCCGTGACTTCCGTGACAATCCATGACATAATTGTAGCCTTAATGATGATCCTATACTGTGGAGGGGCGTGCAATACAATGACCTGGTGTACCTGTGAAGCAATAATCATGTTATAGTAATTTGCACAAAGTAATTTCTTTGCTTCTGTAGTTTTCATAACCATAGTCTGTGGCACATGCCTGTGAAACTGCAAAGGCGATGCATTGTTTTTTGATTGAAAATATTTACATGAGGTAACAACTACAACCCAGGCATGTACACTTTTCCTTAGGTTGTCATCAAACATGTAAATTTGTAGCTTTTAAATAAGCGTATGGGTAAGATTCCACTGCACAAGAGCAAACAGATGAAGCCAATGGTGTTATGTGCATTAAACAGAGGACAATGGAATAGGAGAAAGGGGTGCCAACTAGAAAGAGGGATATAGGGGAGTGGATAGGAGTAAGGGGAGGGCTGGTTATAGTGGGAAGAGTATTCAGATGGCAAGGGGAAGGTTGGGTGAAGGACAGAATTGATGAAAAACGTCAGGTCAAGCTACACACCGTAGGTAGAGCTGAGTGAGGGCTGGGGTGGTCAGGTGGAGGGAAAATCAATCAGGTATAGTATGGCTGAAGGGGGGAACTGAAGAGGAGCCGAAGGCCACAGGTGCTGGAACTACGGGTGCTGCAACACCCTCTGACTTGAAGTGGTTTCCTTTATATACAGTTTGGTACAATGGCTTTCAGCACATCCACTATAAAAATTGTACCAGTAGCCCTGCCAAACGGATAGGTTCAGGAAGCTGGAAAGCCAAAATGGGGAGAGGAGCTGAGGATGGGAAATGGGAAGGACCTGTGAGAAAGCTGTGCATGATGCTGGAGGGGTCTGACCAGGCTTGGGAAGGAGCGAAGAATCTTGTGGCTTGAATGAGGACCTACTTTCTGGAAATGGATTGTAAAAGTGGCTGGACGATTTTATGATCAACACCAGTTAAGCTCCCAGCATAATGTTAGCATAATAATACACGTGACCATAAATTGTATGCTTCTCGGCATCAGCTGATCTCTGGAGCCCTGGGAAAGGAGTAATACCCTCCCCTCCCTACCACTGTACAAGTGGCTAGGTGCAGTATGTGTTGTTTTCTTCTCTTGCCTTCCTCAGGCACATCCTATTTGAGCCAGGGCAGCAGGCTGGATACAGGACTCGAAGAGCCACTGATGGGCGTGGAGTGCTCTTGGTGTTGCTGAACTGGCACAACAGGACCAGCATCAAACCAATTTTAGTAACTAGTAATAACATCCAGCGGTGTGGGAGGCACCCGCTCATTCACCTTGTGGTTGGGCTTTGGAGGGGGCGGGCCACGGGAGGAGGTTTGGGGATGACAGCCGGATGCTCATGAGGCTGAAGCGGGTTCCTTGTTCCTAGGGAACTGGGCACTGGCGGAATTCGGAGCCAGCTCTTGGCTCAGCCTGGGTGTGTAGGGCACAGCCCCACCGCGCTCACAGTCCCGAAATTACAAGGCGGCGGAGTGGGTGGGAGCCCGCAGAGGGCGGGAGAGGGTTCCCCTGCCGGGAGGGTGCCGCCTCTCTCCACGAAGCCTCAGTTAACCCCGCTGCAGTGTGTGAGCAACACAAAAGGGAGAGGGCGCGGCGGGAGAGCTGTGCCGCTCGGCGGCCAGCAGCCAGCCCCCGGGGGGCACCCGCCAGGCCCGAGGCGTGGTGCTGGCTGCGCCGCCTGCAAGGGGCAGGGCTCAGGTGAGCCGATCCGCGGCTGATCGGTGGTTCCCCTCCCTGCTGTGTCTTGCGCAAGGGAGGGCCCCGTGCGAGCCACCCCGAGGCTCCCGGCTGTGGCAGCTCCGCAGGGGAGGGGCCAGCCGGCACCCCTGGCTTTATAGCGCCGCCTGCCGCCTCCCCACTGGGCTCCTCTGCGCCGCGTGCGGGCAGTGCGCTCCCCTTGCCCAGTTCCCAGCCGCTGGCCCGCCCGGGCTCCGAGCGGGGCGGGGTGTTTCCAGCTCCTGCCGGCAAAGCCACCAGGGAGCCTGAGCTGTGCCTCGGGAGCCTGCCTGCCCCGGCCACGCTGCCACCCCAGCAGCTGCGGGGAACGGTAAGGGGCGGGGGGAGATGTGGAGTGGCCGTGTTCTCACGGGACAGGTGAGTGTGGGTGTGTGAGAGAGAGAGAGCGAGCGCGCTCCAGGGGACAGGGGTGTGTGTGTGTGTGAGAGAGAGAGGAAGAGTGCTCCAGGGGAGAGGAGTGTAAGTGTGTGGGTGAGAGAGAGAGGGAGAGCGCTCCAGGGGACAGGAGAGTGTGTGTGTGTGTGTGTGTGTGAGAGAGAGAGGGAGAGCACTCCAGGGGACAGGAGAGTGTGTGTGTGTGAGAGAGAGGGAGAGCACTCCAGGGGACAGGAGAGTGTGTGTGTGTGTGTGAGAGAGAGAGAGGGAGAGCACTCCAGGGGACAGGAGAGTGTGTGAGAGGGAGAGCGCTCCAGGGGACAGGAGAGTGTGTGAGAGGGAGAGTGCTCCAGGGGACAGGGGTGTGTGTGTATTGCAGGCAGTGTATGTTGGCTCCCACATTGTTGTTGGAGGGAAGAGACTTTCTGGAACATTAGACAGTGTGTGTATAAGGTGCAGTGTGCATAGGCATGGGAGAACACCTGTTAGGGCAGAGCAAGGGGTGGGCCAAGGAGTGGGAAACCATCTCAGAAAGGTTCTGGTAGATAGGCTGTTAAAGAAAAGCTCCATTTATGATCTTGGCTAGTGATGCTGTGAGTGTCATTACAAACATAGGTGCATGGTTATCAGAGCTGCTTATTGTGTTCAGTGACCACAGCTGGCGATAAGCTAGCAGAATCAAAAGCCTGTATGTTTGGGGAGAAAGAGATGCTCATATGCTAGGGTTTTTAATTTTTTTTTTTAGCTTCCTCATTTTCTGTACAATGACACTTGCGCACTAACTGTTTGTTTTACATGACTTGTACACTTGAACCTTTCCTAATAAGGTTCTAGCCAGTAATGCTGTATTTAGGGATGAATGAACCTGGAGAAGGTCTAGAGATTCAGCCACGAGTATATGGCCTGTGGATTCCCCCCCCCCCCCCGGGGAAACTCTTTTCTTTTTACCCGCTATCCTACCCTAAATGGAATACAGGCCTATACAAGGTTCTGCAAACAAAAGCTAAGGCATTCTAAAATTCTGTATCTTAATGTTATTGGTCATCCCATTCCTGCATCTTGTGACTAAACTTTCATCTTGAGATCACATGTTCTTATATTTTTTTAATGATAAAAATATTTATATTTCTCCCATTATGCAGTTTGGAAAAAGATGTTTACAGTACTTTCCTGCCAGCCCTGTCAGCAAACAGGTCAGTACCTAAAATAGATTGGCAATAGCTGAGAAATGAATCTCAACCTATAATATATGTTTACATTTATATAGATGTATATTTAACCTTCATACTTCAGTACCATGAAGAGGTTTAGTCACTGAGCCAAGTTTCCTTTGCAGAAAGTGATCCTTTTTATCTACAGTAAGCTATAGGAAATGAGAAAATGTTCTTTCTTTCAAATGTGTTCCTGTGTGGTCCATTATATTTAATTTAGTAGGGACTGAAAGTTGCCAGTATTTACTTTATCACTTGTGCCAGAATGTTATTGTTTTTAGTAATGAAGAGCAATGGCACTTTAATATTTCATCAACATCTTTTTAAATTATGTTGTTGGCTCTTTGCCTAAAATCCACCAAGTTAGCTACAGTGAGCCAAATTCTCCTCTCACTTATATTTGTGCTGTGTTGTGGAAGTCAACAGGCCAAGCTAATTCCTCTTGCAACTTCAGTAATTGGGATGAATTTTGTTCCCTTGCGGTGTGTGTGTGTATGTAATATCAGGGGGGATTCCTAGGTGTAACAGTGAGCAGAATATGGCCTTGTGCATCTGTTTCACTGACATGAAGTCTTCTAGAATCTTGCACAGTCCAGCTACCATGTAATTAAAATGTTTAGCTAACTGCACCGGGGCATGAAATGTAATGTGTACTTCTAACTAATGGGCCTAGATTTATAAATTATGCTCTAATGAAATTGTCTTATCTGGGAGTGACACTATATTAAAAGAGTAATGTCTCAAATGATGTTCATTCGCATAATACTCTTCCCATTGAAGAGATTTCTGAAAAGTGAAGTCCTTCCAAATAGGGTCAAATCTTGGTACCAGTAAAGTCAATGAAATTTTTACTATTGACTTCAATAGGACCAGGATTTGGCCCATAGAAATTTGTGATTCCCTGAAATATATAGGCATTAGAATGCATTGCTCCCTCCTGACAAGTCTATAGCAGAACAACAATATTTCAACAGTCATAATAGGTGCTCTGAAGTAATAAGAATTATAATTAAATATTGATTTGCACATTTTAATGGGTTAATACCCTCAAAGTCTGTACAAATATTGACTAATTTGTCTTGAGCATTTACTCTTTGATAATGACTTAGTCTCTTCCACTTCTACAAGTCAATCCTTTGATGCATGAAGAAAAGATATTTATTGAGGAGTAAATAGAAATCTAGCTCTCACCCAACTTTCAGCTGTATGCTATTTTGTGATCATGGAACGCTTCAAATCTGCAAAAAAACAAGGAGAAGGATTTGTTACAAAGGCAAACATCTTGTCCCAGATGGATTGTTCGAACTGGCTTTTTTAATGGCACTTAAGCATAGGTTCTAAAGGAACTGACCTCTAGGTAATAACTGATATTTTAGATATAAAAATAGGTTTTGTCCTGTCACTCCCATGTTTCCCATACCAGTACTTTCTTGAATTTCAGAATCCCTCAGGACAATAAAGCAATATACAGTACCATCTGGAAATCCACTATTGTTGTAATTGGTGGTAGCTTAACGATTTTCATGCAGAAATCTCATTATGATTAGTACTAGTGAAAATTAACTGGGGTGTTGAAGTGAGAGGCTAACTCTTAAAATATAGAGGTCTTAAGAGTGTCATTATAAAGAAACTTCAAAACTTAGATGAGTGCACAAAATATTGAGCATGTTAGTTTCCATTCACTGACATGCTTTTGAGTGAGTGCTTGGTGCGGGGGATCAGGTCTAAAGAGACTTCTCTATCATTTGCATGTACCGTGCGGGGCTTGTAAGCATGCTGTCCCTGCAATCGGGGGGGCTTACAGGCACTGCTCTCTGTATGCACCCCCAGAGCGCAGATTTCCAAAGGAGGCGTGAGAAGACAGTGCTGTGTTTCTGGCCACAGTCCACACTGTGTTACAGTGGACCCTGCATAATAGCAGGAGTAGACTGTATTTCCTGAAGGCCTGATGTGGCAGGTGTTCTTTCCTTGGGATGGTGCTGCCCCCAGCACCTGTCTGTGCCTACATGGATTGACAGAATCCTAAAGAAGTTTCTCTTGATAAGTCACTGGCAGACAGAACATGGACACAGGAAAACATACAAATATTGGAAATTCAAAGCGGAATCTGCCCTTCTCACATTCCATTTCAATTTGCCATAGCTGCAATATTCCCCTAAATTCTTGTCTTCCTTAGACCCTTTTGACCTCTAAGTATCCTTCAACCCTCCGCCCTTTCCCCCTGTCTATCATGTCGCACCAGAAGATTTTTAGAGTTCCTGCACATCCAGAATTGCCAGTCTGGTGTGCTAACAACACTGCTGTAGCCAAGCCTGTTTCCCTGTGCAGCCCTTGCAGCCAAAATCCTGTTTGTTTTACTTGGGTGAGCAGTCCCACTTAAGTCCACAAGCAGGACCTGGCTGTACAATACTTCTGACATTTGCAATATAATAGTAAATAATTGCTAAGATCTTTCCTTTGAGCAGAGCCCCTTCAAACTTGCATGATCTAACATGCACGACAGGCTGCACCTACTGCTTATGAAAAGGTGTTTTCAAGGAAAAAAAATCAAGGGGAAAAATTAGCGCACAAGTTTGAACACCGAAGACAGAGAATTAAAACTCTGGGAGACAAGTGTCTGTTTATTTTGTAATGAGCACAACAGGGGTATATGCTCCCAGAAAAGAGGGATATTGGTTGAGGTCAGTGTGAGAAGCTTGGGCAGCGTGGGAAGCTTGCAGTATTGCTGTATCTGACTTGTACCTGTTCTGTGGTTAGAGAACTTTAGTGTCCAGGGCCCTTTCACAGGGTTGAATTGTACCCCTACATGGTGATACTCTTTTTTTTTCCATCTCACTCCGTGGAATTTCCTTTGCTTTCTTTCATTAGTAGTTGGGGGTGGGAATTCCTTTCATCCACCCTGCAGAAGAAAGTGAGGATCTGGCCATCAAGCTCCATAAATGTCCTGGGATCAGTTGGGCACATGACCATCCACGCAAAAGCCTTCTGTCTCTACACCAGCTCAGGGTCTCCTGTGGCTGCCTGCCTCTGGGAGCCACCTCTTTAAGCGAGTTCCCCACCACAGAGTGGGCTCCTAGGAGAAGTTAATTTCCTAGCTTTCCTCCCTGATCTCTTTTTTGTGCAGGGAGAAAGATGCAGCTTCCTTCCACCCCCAGCCCTGTTTGCAGCCTGCCCACTCCCTTCCAGCCTGCCCTCTCCACTCTCTTTCATCTGATATGGATCCCTGGTTCTGCAAGAGCCTTTTACAGGAGAAGGATGAGGTTGCTGCCTTATGGAACTGAAATGGGTGAGGGTGATGAGATGAGGTCTGCCCAGTGAGGGCCACCTCTGCACGCAGAGTTAAAGGGTTAGTAGAAGTTAAAATGAAAACCCAGAACAAATCCTCCTCCTTGAACTCCTTAGTGAACATTTCCAATGAGCCTCGAAAGAGCATTGCCTTCAATGCACAAAACAGCTACACTTAACTTTAGGGTTAGTTTGCACATACATGCTTAGGTTTGGTTTGTAAGCTCTTCAGGGCAGAGACCTTGTCTTTTTACCAGTGTGTAAAGCATCCAGCATAACTTTGGGCACTGCACAATGATAATGCTTTCTGTATTTACGTGCACATGAACATACCCTATGTTTCACTGACACATCAGCACCAGTTAGAAAATGTCTGTTATACAATGCTTAACTCGTCTCTCGATTGTTTTAGACAGTGCGACATGTGATACTCACCTACTGCAGTGAGACTTTCTGTTACAGGGATAGATTAATGGTGGCAAAATATATCTTCCAGCCAGGTCCTGAGCGGAGTAGAGACTCTCCTAGTGGCAAATCCTGCAGCTCATACTCTAGGCAAAACTCCCATTGTGATTTTACTGGGAATTCTGCCTGAGTATGGGCTGAAGGGTGTGGCCCTTTGACTTAGTGATGATCCTTGCACTCCTTTACATGCATTTTCCCTTTTCACTTTAGGTTTCAAGGTGCTCTCCAAAACTTCAACCATTATCACTTTGGTATTTCTGCTTCTAAGCATAGTTGTTGTTGTTGCTGTTACACTTGTTCAGATCAACCACAAAGACATCCTTTCTCCAGGACTGAAGGTAAGTTTTAAAAGGTATAAGGAAACAGAACAATAGACTGAAATGTTCTATCAAATAATAATACTGTGCATTTCTACAGTGCATTTCACCTGATAATCTCAAAGTACTTTGCAGGCAAGTGTTAGGGCTTGTCTACATCACAAAGTTGCAGCGCTGGTGAGGGGGTTACAGCGCTGCAACTTAGGAGGTGTACACATCTGAAGGGCATCACCAGCACTGCAACTACCTGTTTGCAGCGCTGGCCGTACCCCCGTTTTGTCTCGGGTGTAGAGGATCCAGCGCTGGTGATCCAGCGCTGGTAATCAAGTGCAGACACTTACCAGCGCTTTTCTTGACCTCCGTGGAATAAGCAGGTATCCCAGCATACCTGAGGAAGCCTCTGGTAATCAAGCTGGTCTCCTTCCCCGGTTTGCTCTCGCGTTCCCCGAACCCCGAGCAAGCAGGTCTCCTTCCCTGTGGTTTGCAGGGTGGTTCGGGGAACGCGAGAGCAAACCACGGCGAAGCTGGTCTCCTTCCCTGGTTTGCTCTCGCGTTCCCCGAACAAGCAGGTCTCCTTCCCTGCGGTTTGCAGAGTGGTTCAGGGAACGCGAGAGCAAACCGCGGCGAAGCTGGTCTCCGAAACTTTCCTCCTTAGGAATAACCCACATATCAAGGGTGGGGGGTGGATTTGGCTGCCTGCTTCGCAGTGCTAAGCTTTAAGCTAGCTGACCGTGGGGGGACATCTGATACTCCCGGCTCAGCTAAATACATTCAAAAATCCACTTCTCCTGGCTCCGATCCCTGCACTGCACTGAGCCAGCAATGGAGTCACACTTCAAAACAAAGCAGGAGGACGGACTTCCTGCTCGGCTGGGCTGAGCAGATGCCGCGGCAGCAGTTTCAAACCTCGGGCTGTTCTGCTTACAAGGGAAGTTTGCAGTTGCTGTTTTTAAGCCACGGTCTTTAAGCGCGTTTTAAAGCGGAGACCAGGGCAACCTATTGCGCGTGGGCGGGCGGGGAGCTGCTGCTGCGGCGCGTACTTTCCAATCCCTCCCCCCAGATCAGAGGGGATGTTCGCCAACACCCAGACCAAACCTCTTGGCTCTTTTGTGGCTGGGGGGCTAGACACGCGGGGCCTCGTTTCCCCGGTTTGCTCTCGCGTTCCCCGAACCCCGAGCAAGCAGGTCTCCTTCCCTGCGGTTTGCAGGGGGGTTCGGGGAACGCGAGAGCAAACCGCGGCAAAGCTGGTCTCCTTCCCCGGTTTGCTCTCGCGTTCCCCGAACCTCCGTGCAAGCAGGTCTCCTTCCCCGCAGTTTGCAGGCGGGTTCGGGGAACGCGAGAGCAAACCGCGGCAAAGGTGGTCTCCCTCCCCGGTTTGCTCTCGCGTTCCCCGAACCCCCCTTGAAGCCGCCCAACAACGCTGCAGTATGGCCACATCTAACACCACTTGCAGCGCTGGTTGCTGTAAGTGTGGCCACTCTGCAGCGCTGACCCTATACAGCTGTACTAATACAGCTGTAACAACCAGCGCTGCAAAATTTTAGATGTAGACATACCCTGAATTAAAGTCTCACAATGCTCCTGTAAGCTAAGCATTATGGTCTCTGTTTTATAGATGGGGGAACTAAAGCTGAGAGAATGTGAATTGCTCAAGGTCATACAACAAGGCAGAGGCAAAGGTGGCATAAGAATTCTTATTATGCCTAATCTTATGCTCTAGACAATGCTTCTGCTAAATCTAAATTGCAAGTAAGAAGAAAAAGTTCTCTTTGTCAGTGCAGATTGACATTTTATAGTAATAATTATAAAATGGCTTTGATTCAAGAAATGATCTGCATTTGAATCACATTCCTAGGGGCTGAATTCTGCCCTCAGCTATGATCCCTGTGAGGTGCACATGTGTATCTATCTAAAGAATTTTGGCCCTAAGTGTGTAATTAAATACCCATCACACTGGTTAGAACTTGTTAGCGCTATTATCCTTCCTTCTGTTAATACCTACATGAAAGAGTAGGGAAAATCTGAAAAGGTGAACTGAAATGCTTTGGGAAATAAGTTGAAAGTCTGTTTTCTGGTTCCAGATCATTAAAAGAATGTATGTGCTGACTTAAAAATGCTAGATTCATACATCTTTAAAACAAAATGGAAAATCCCCTCCCTGAGAAGTTCTCAATTCAAGTCCTCTGAGTTCTGTTTCCTCTACTAAAGCTACTAATGGGTTTAAGGAAAACAGCCTCTGTGGTGCTTTAGAGTCCTCCCCAGCTGCTCCCTTTGATAGTGAGTACAGGGTAGTAGTTCAGGCAGATGTTGCAATCCACATATTTCCTGTCCAGCTCTACTCTCTTTGCGCCACTTCCGAATTCAGCTATAACCCTCATAAGTTGTTTTTGAAATGATGGATTTGCTTCCTGAGTTTTAACAGTCTCTGAGAACCAACTGTGTGTGTTTCTGTGACAACTGCTATGGGCTTGGATTTCCCTGAGGGCCTTAAAGCGTAGGGGTTCAGGGGTTCCCAGCCATTAGTCTGCACATCAGTATTAGGGTTGCCAGGCATCTGGTTTTCGACTGGAATGTCTAGTAAAAAAGGGATGCTGGCAGCTCCGGTCAGCATCATTAAAAGTCCGGTCAGTGGTGCAGCAGGGCTAAGTCAGGCTTCCTGCCTGCCCAGCTCTGCACAGCTCCTGGAAGCGCCTGGTATGTCCCTGTGGCCCCTAGGTGCAGGGGTAGCCAGGGAGGCTCCATGCACTGCCCCTGCCCCGAGTGCCAGCTCCATAGCACCCATTGGCCACATGTTCAGTGTTCTGTAATCTGAAAGTTGGCAACCCTAGATGTTGTGGACTTTGTTTGGTTTGGAGGAGGTTGTGTCTCTTGGGAAAGAGCCTTGCAGAATTGGGCTCTTTGGTAGAGAAGGGGGACCATGAACAGTTACAGAAGCCTGCAGTACTTATGTTGATGTGCCAGTGGTTGGAAACCACAGCGTCCTAAAGTTTGGACTTAGTTATAATTAAGTGTGGAAACAGTTGGAGGAAAAATGTTTTCTCCTAAGAATAGTTTCTTTTCTTTCAAACTACTCTCCATTAAACTAAAACAAGCACCATAATGTGATCCTCTGAAGCTTGTGTGATCGCATACTAGTACCTCCCCAGTGCATTGACAGCACTCAGCCATCGGCATCATGATTTTACAATACCTGCAGGCAAGTTGTCTTACACAACCTGTGTCCCATTGTGTTTTTTGCCCAATTAATTGTTTCATGCCTGTCAGAAAGATCCCAGTAGTTCATGAAGGAAGAACTAGTCTATGCACACAGGCTCAGGCACTGAAAGGGCTTGTGACTCAGCCCAACATTGTGAAAGGAGAGTAATGATCAAGGGAAGGACAAATATCTTGCAGTTAAATGACTTGGAAATAAGTTCAGTGTTGTAAACAACCCTAGCTTTGACACCTAGCAAGCGCTGGTACTTGTGAAAAGGTTTCTATGTACTTAAGCACTTTGGTCAAAGGCAACTTTTCCTATTGTTCTGTCTCTGGTATCATAATATTTTCTTTTTAATCTGGCACATGTTTTTCTTTGTGTTCTAAATGTCTTTTGAAAGTGGCAATATAATAAAAAAAAATACTCTATTTACATATACGGGCACAAACTGATTAGTTCCAGAGAGCCTTGTCTATAGTTGCTCTGATTTAACTAATCCATACTGTTAAACTGTAAAGCCTCTAATGGGGATGCATTTAAACCTGTTCAACCCTTGCTGTTACCAGTTTAGCTTGCATTGATAAATTTCCAAATTAAGCTAATCCGATTTAAGTAAGGGTTAACTGGTTTAAGTGTGGTCCACTTCAGGCGTTTGTATCTGTTTAACTTGATTTTAAAATTGATTGAGTTAAACCAGTGCAACTTTTACCAGTTTGACCAGACCTTTGGCTTTGTCTACACTACCACTTTTGGTGGTAAAACTTTTGTTGGTCAGGGATGTGAAAAAAACACCTCCCCGACTGACATAAGTTTCACCAGCAAAAGTGCTGGTGTGGACAGTGCTATGTTGGCAGAAGAGGTTCTCCTGACAACGTCGCTAACGCTACTCATTGGAGGTGCTTTAGTTAGGCCGGCAGGAGAGCGGCTACACAGGAGACCTTACAATGGCAGAGCTGGAGTGGTACAGCTGTGCCGCTGTAGGGGCCGTAGTGTAGCCATAGCCTAAGTAAATAGATCAGTCAGCTGTGTTAGGGAGACAGGACCTGGTTCACCAGTTCCTTGAACTTTTTTGTTCTTGTACACACAAACAGTGGGTGTAAAATGGCACCAGATCCAAATGGTAGAGTTTTACATGCACTTTGTACAAGAGTAAGTGATTACCCAAGAGATCAGACAGAGGAGTCACGTCCATAGAATCTGTTACAAGTGTCAGTAAAGGAAAACAAGAGCAATGAAAATGAGTGCCTCACTAATAGTAAAAGCTGTGTGATGGAGAAATTACAAATGTAGCAACAAGGGGACAACTTCAGTTTAAATTCAGTACTCAGAAAGATAATAGAGCAAATAATAAAGCAATCAACTTGCAAACACCTAGAAGATAATAAGGTGATAAGTAATAGTCAGCATGGATTAGTTAAGAACATATCATGTGAAACCGACCTGATAGCTTTTTTTGACAGGGGAATAAACTTTGTGGATGGGGGAAGTGGTAGATGTGGTATATCTTAAATGACTTTCTCATAAACAAACTAGGGAAATACAACCTAGATGGAACTACTATAAGGTGGGTGCATAATTGGTTGGAAAACGTTCCCAGAGAGTACTTATCAGTGGTTCACAGTCAAGCTGGAAGGGCATATTGAGCGGGGTCCTGCAGGGATCAGTTCTGGTTCTGTTCAATATCTTCATCAGTGAGTTAGATAATGGTATAGAGAGTACACTTTTATAAAGTTTGCAGATGATACTAAGCTGGGAGGGGTTGCAAGTGCTTTGGAGGATAGGGTTAAAATTAAAAATGAACTGGAGTTCAATAAGGACAAATGCAAAGAACTCTACTTAGGAAGGAACAATCAGTTGCGCACATACAAAATGGGAAATGGCTGCCTAGGAAAGAATACTGTAGAAAGGGATCTGATGGTCAGAGTGGATCACAAGCTAAATATGAATCAATGGTGTAACACTGTTGCAAAAAAAAGCAAACATTCTGTGATGTATCAGCAGAAGTGTCGTAAGCAAGACACCAGAAGTAATTCTTCCGCTCTACTCCACACTGATTAGGCCTCAGTGAAGTATTGTATCCACTTTTAGGGGCCCATGTTTGAGGGAAAATGTGGACAAATTGGAGAAAGTCCTGAAGAGAGAAACAAAAATGATTAAAGGTCTAGAAAATATAACTTACAAGGAAAGATTGGGAAAAAATTGGTTTTATTTAGTCTGGAGAAGAGAAGACTAGGGGAAGTGGGGGGGACATAACAGTTTTCAAGTACATAAAAGGTTGTTACAAGGAAGAGGGCAAAAAATTGTTCTCATTAAACTCTGAGGCTAGGACGAGAAGCAATGGGCTTAAATTGCAACAAGGGCGGTTTAGGTTGGACATTAGGAAAAACTTCCTAACTGTCAGGGTAGTTAAGCACTGGAACAAATTACCTAAAGAGGTTGGGGAATCTCTCCTTGGAGGTTTTTAAGAATGGGTTTGTCATAAACAGATAGCTAAGGGTTAATGTCTCTTTCACCTGAAGCACCTGACCAGAGGACCAATCAGGAAACCGGATTTTTTTCAACTTTGGGTGGAGGGAATTTTGTGTCTGAGGTCTTTGTTTTCGGTCTGCCTGCTTTCTCTGAGCTTTGGAGAAGTAGTTTCTGCTTTCTAATCTTCTGTTTCTAAGTGTAAGGACAAAGATCAGATAGTAAGTTATATGGTTTCTTTTCTTTGGTATTTGCATGAATATAAGTGCTGGAGTGCTTTGATTTGTATTCTTTTTGAATAAGGCTGTTTATTCATATTTCTTTTAAACAATTAACCCTGTATTTTGTCACCTTAATACGGAGAGACCATTTGTATGTATTTTTCTTTCTTTTTTATATAAAGCTTTCTTTTAAGACCTGGTGGAGTTTTTCTTTACTTCAGGGAAATTGAGTCTGCATTCACCAGGGAATTGGTGGGAGGAAGAAATCAGGGGGAGATCTGTGTATGTTGGATTTGCTAGCCTGATTTTACATTCCCTCTGGGTGAAGAGGAAAGTGCTTTTGTTTCCAGGACTGGGAACGGAGAGGGGGAGTCACTCTGTTTGGATTCCCAGAGCTTGTATCTGTGTATCTCTCCAGGAGTACCTGGAGGGGGGAAGGGAAAAAGGATTATTTCCCTTTGTTGTGAGACTCAAGGGATTTGGGTCTTGGGGTCCCCAGGGAAGGTTTTCCGGGGGACCAGAGTGCCCCAAAACACTCTAATTTTTTGGGTGGTGGCAGCAAGTACTAGGTCCAAGCTGGTAGCTAAGCTTGGAGGTTTTCATGCTAACCCCCATATTTTGGACGCTAAGGTCCAAATCTGGGACTAAAGTTATGACATGAGTGGCAGCGGTTGGATAGACAAAATCCAGAAGCCAGTAGGAATATTATTTTTTTCTCTTCTCTGCTAAGGGCTTTTTAGCAGAGAGAAACAGTTTGGGTTTAAAAGAGAATTTTTTTTTCTGCTCTCTCTGGCAGTTTGTGGCTTGCATAATAAGCAAGAGACCATTAAGCTGTGACAAAGAATCTTTTGTGACAATAGCTCTCCCATTGAGAGTCATTACCAGCACTATATACATGCAAATAAAATGGTTTTTCAGGTTTACTTAACATTGAAGATTAGCTAAAAGCATTGTTGCTAGGCAGACCCCAGGAGGCAACAGAGCCTGCAGTTCAGAAGAGAAACACCGGAGGGCACCCCAACACAAGAAAACAGGAATCATGACTTCTAAGGCAAAAATTGAGGCCGAAGAGCAATTCAAAGAAGCTGAACACAGGCGACAACTGGAGCTGAAAGAAAAGGAAGAAAGCATCAAACTGGCAGCCTACCAAAGAGAACAGGCAGCCAAAGAGGCAGCACACAAAAGAAAACTAGAAGAAGAAGAGGCGGCCCACCGCCGAGACATGGAAAAACAACAAAAAGAAATGGAAAAACAACAAAAAGAAAATGAAGAGAAGGAAAAACAGAGAACATGAACTGGACTTGGCAAAAGCTGGGCTGCATGTGCCAGTCAACCCTAACAACCCAGCGCCAATTATTGCTCCACAGCACAGGAAATTTCCCACCTACAAGGCAGGTGATGACACCGAGGCCTTCTTGGAAAATTTTGAAAGAGCCTGTCTTGGGTACAGCATCCCCGAAGACCAGTACATGGTAGAATTGAGGTCACAGCTCAGTGGACCTTTAGCAGAGGTGGCAGCTGAAATGCCTAAGCAGCAAATGAATGACTATAAACTTTTTCAAACCAAGGCCAGATACAGAATGGGGATAACCCCAGATCATGCCCGTCGGCACTTCAGAACCCAAATGTGGAAACCAGATGTGTCATTTCCCAAACACGCCTACTACGTTGCAAAAAATTATGAGGCCTGGATATCAGGACACAATGTTAAAACCTTGGAAGAACTGCACCTCCTCATACAAATGGAGCAGTTCTTGGATGGTGTTCCTGAAGACATCACACGGTACATACAAGATGGAAAACCCAAAGATCTCGCTGAGGCGGGGGAGATTGCAGGCAAATGGATGGAACTGGCAGAAAGCAAGAAAGCTACTGTCAAGGGGAACGATTACCCCAGGGGGCACACAGACCATAAACCCTACAACCGAGGACAGCCAAAGACCCCACATACCACCCAAGTAAAGCCACAGACACCCTATTCTTCCACCTCACCAGTCTCCAGTAACTCACCTCGGCCCAGTGACCCATCAGAGGGAAGATGCTTTAAGAGTAATGAACTGGGACATATCAAGGCCAACTGTCCAAAGAACACCATGCGAGTGCAATTCATTACACCACCATCACACCAAAGATCCCCAGGCCCAGATGCCTCTCAAATACCCTTGGAGCGAAGGGAAAATTTGAGAGTGGGCGGAAAGAAGGTTACTGCGTGGAGAGACACGGGGGCACAAGTGTCAGCTATCCACCAATCCTTCGTTGACCCCAAATTCATCAACCCAAAGGCCAAAGTTACAATTTACCCCTTCATGTCACAAGCTGTAGACTTGCCTACAGCTCAACTGCCTGTCCAGTACAAAGGCTGGTCAGGAATGTGGACTTTTGCAGTCTATGACAATTATCCTATCCCCATGCTACTGGGAGAAGACTTGGCCAACCAGGTGAGGCGGGCCAAGCGAGTGGGAATGGTTACACGTAGCCAAACCAGGCAAGCTTCCAGACCTATTCCTGTTCCTGAACCGTCCACAGAGGCCCCGTCTGTGTTACCAGAGACCCAGACAGAGGTAGTGGATCCAGATTCCATGCCAACCACTGAAACAGCCACAGCACCTCCAGTCCCAGGCCCGGAACTGGAACAGCAACCAGCACCAGCAATTGCAACCCCATCTTCAAACTCAACGCCAGAGGGCGCCAGCGAGCCAAAACTGGCAGAAGCAACAGACAGCCATACCCAAAAGGCTCAGCCAGAGCCTGAAATAACCTCAGGTGCACCAGCGGAGAGCGGTACACCAGCAACGGAAACAACCCCATCACCTACATCGCTTCCAGAGGGACCAAGCCCAAGTCCACAGTCTGAGGAAGAACTGGTGACCCCAGCCTCAAGGGAACAGTTCCAGACTGAGCAAGAAGCAGATGACAGCCTTCAGAAAGCTTGGGCGGCGACACGGAGCACCCCACCGCCTCTCAGCTCTTCTAATCGATCCCGGTTTGTTATAGACCATGGACTTTTAGACAAGGAAATTCTTTCTGGTGGACACCGGGAAGAATGGCAGCCGCAAAAACAGTTGGTGGTTCCAACTAAGTACCGGGGGAAGCTCTTAAGCTTAGCCCATGATCATCCCAGTGGCCATGCTGGGGTGAACAGAACCAAAGACAGGTTGGGGAAGTCCTTCCACTGGGAGGGGATGGGCAAGGATGTTGCCAAGTATGTCCGGTCTTGTGAGGTATGCCAAAGAGTGGGAAAGCCTCAAGACCAGGTCAAGGCCCCTCTCCAGCCACTCCCCATAATTGAGGTCCCATTTCAGCGAGTAGCTGTGGATATTCTGGGCCCTTTCCCAAAAAAGACGCCCAGAGGAAAGCAGTACGTACTGACTTTAGTGGACTTTGCTACCCGATGGCCGGAAGCAGTAGCTCTAGGCAACACCAGGGCTAACACTGTGTGCCTGGCCCTAACAGACATCTTTGCCAGGGTAGGTTGGCCCTCCGACATCCTTACAGATTCAGGGTCTAATTTCCTGGCAGGGACCATGGAAAAACTGTGGGAAACTCATGGGGTGAATCACTTGGTTGCCACCCCATACCACCATCAAACCAATGGCCTGGTGGAAAGGTTCAATGGAACTTTGGGGGCCATGATACGAAAATTCATCACGAATTCTCCAATAATTGGGACCTAGTGTTGCAGCAGTTGCTGTTTGCCTACAGGGCTGTATCACATCCCAGTTTAGGGTTTTCACCATTTGAACTTGTGTATGGTCACGAGGTTAAGGGACCATTACAGTTGGTGAAGCAGCAATGGGAGGGGTTTACGCCTTGTCCAGGAACTAACATTCTGGACTTTGTAAGCAACCTACAAAGCACCCTCCAACACTCTTTAGCCCTTGCTAGAGAGAACCTAAAGGATGCTCAAGAAGAGCAAAAGGCCTGGTATGACAGACATGCCAGAGAATGTTCCTTCAAGGTAGGAGACCAGGTTATGGTCTTGAAGGCGCAACAGGTCCATAAGATGGAAGCATCATGGGAAGGGCCATTCATGGTCCAAGAGCGCCTGGGAACTGTAAACTACCTCATAGCATTTCCCAATTCCTCACTAAAGCCTAAAGTGTACCATGTTAATTCTCTCAAGCCTTTCTATTCCAGAGACTTACAGGTTTGTCAGTTTACAGTTCAGGGAGATGAGGCTGAGTGGCCTGACGGTGTCTACTACGAAGGGAAAAAAGACGGTGGCGTGGAAGAGATGAACCTGTCAACCACCCTGGAACGTCTGCAGCGGCGACAAATCAAGGAGCTGTGCACTAGCTTTCCCCCATTGTTCTCAGCCACCCCAGGACGGACTGAACGGGCATACCTCTCCATTAACACAGGTAATGCTCACCCAATCAGAACCCCACCCTACCGGGTGTCTCCTCATGCCCAAGCTGCTATAGAATGGGAAATCCAGAACATGCTACAGATGGGTATAATCCGCCCATCTACCAGTGCATGGGCATCTCCAGTGGTTCTGGTACCCAAACCAGATGGGGAAATACGCTTTTGCGTGGACTACCGTAAGCTAAATGCGGTAACTCGTCCGGACAATTATCCAATGCCACGCACCGATGAGCTATTGGAGAAGTTGGGATGTGCCCAGTTCATCTCTACCATAGACTTAACCAAGGGGTACTGGCAAGTACCGCTAGATGAACCTGCCAAGGAGAGGTCAGCATTCGTCACCCATGCGGGGGTGTATGAATTCAATGTCCTTCCTTTCGGCCTTCGAAATGCACCCGCCACCTTCCAGAGGCTGGTAGATGGTCTACTAGTTGAACTGGGAGAATTTGCAGTCGCCTGCCTTGATGATGTGGCCATTTTTTCAGACTCCTGGCCCGAACACCTACTCCACCTGGAAAAGGTCTTTGAGCGCATCAGGCAGGCAGGACTAACTGTTAAGGCCAAAAAGTGTCAAAAAGGCCAAAACAGAGTGACTTACCTGGGGCACCAGGTGGGTCGAGGAACCATAAACCCCCTACAGGCCAAAGTGGATGCTATCCAAAAGTGGCCTGTCCCAAGGTCAAAGAAACAGGTCCAATCCTTCTTAGGCTTGGCCGGATACTACAGGCGATTTGTACCACACTGCAGCCAAGTCGCTGCCCCACTGACCGACCTGACCAAAAAGACCCAGCCAAATGCAGTTAAGTGGACTGATGAGTGTCAAAAGGCCTTTACCCAACTTAAGGCAACACTCATGTCTGACCCTGTGCTCAAGGCCCCGGATTTTGACAAACCATTCCTTGTAACCACGGATGCATCTGAGCGTGGTATAGGAGCAGTACTCATGCAGGAAGCAACAGATCACAACTTCCATCCTGTCGTGTTTCTCAGCAAGAAACTGTCTGAGAGGGAAAGTCACTGGTCAGTCAGTGAAAAGGAATGCTATGCCATTGTGTACGCCCTGGAAAAGCTACGCCCATATGTTTGGGGACGGCGGTTCCAACTACAAACTGACCATGCTGCACTAAAGTGGCTTCATACTGCCAAGGGGAACAACAAGAAACTTCTTCGTTGGAGTTTAGCTCTCCAAGATTTTGATTTTGAAATTCAACACATCACAGGAGCTTCTAACAAAGTTGCTGATGCTCTCTCCCGTGAGAGTTTCCCAGAATTCAGTAGTTAAAAAGTGTTCTTAAAATGTAAAAGTCTGTTAGTTAGTTATATACTTAGTAGTATATGTAAAGGTGCATGTGTTGTAGTACTCTGTTTATTTTAAAGTTCTAGAAGGAAATCGCCGCCACTGAGCTTCCCCACTGTCTGCAATTTGGGGGGCGTGTCATAAACAGATAGCTAAGGGTTAATGTCTCTTTCACCTGAAGCACCTGACCAGAGGACCAATCAGGAAACCGGATTTTTTTCAACTTTGGGTGGAGGGAATTTTGTGTCTGAGGTCTTTGTTTTCGGTCTGCCTGCTTTCTCTGAGCTTTGGAGAAGTAGTTTCTGCTTTCTAATCTTCTGTTTCTAAGTGTAAGGACAAAGAGATCAGATAGTAAGTTATATGGTTTCTTTTCTTTGGTATTTGCATGAATATAAGTGCTGGAGTGCTTTGATTTGTATTCTTTTTGAATAAGGCTGTTTATTCATATTTCTTTTAAGCAATTAACCCTGTATTTTGTCACCTTAATACAGAGAGACCATTTGTATGTATTTTTCTTTCTTTTTTATATAAAGCTTTCTTTTAAGACCTGGTGGAGTTTTTCTTTACTTCAGGGAAATTGAGTCTACACTCACCAGGGAATTGGTGGGAGGAAGAAATCAGGGGGAGATCTGTGTGTGTTGGATTTGCTAGCCTGATTTTACATTCCCTCTGGGTGAAGAGGAAAGTGCTTTTGTTTCCAGGACTGGGAACGGAGAGGGGGAGTCACTCTGTTTGGATTCCCAGAGCTTGTATCTGTGTATCTCTCCAGGAGCACCTGGAGGGGGGAAGGGAAAAAGGATTATTTCCCTTTGTTGTGAGACTCAAGGGATTTGGGTCTTGGGGTCCCCAGGGAAGGTTTTCCGGGGGACCAGAGTGCCCCAAAACACTCTAATTTTTTGGGCGGTGGCAGCAAGTACCAGGTCCAAGCTGGTAGCTAAGCTTGGAGGTTTTCATGCTAACCCCCATATTTTGGACGCTAAGGTCCAAATCTGGGACTAAAGTTATGATAGGGTTAAACAAACACCTGTCAGGAATAGTGTAGTTATTACATAATCCTGCCTTGAATGCAGGGGACTAGACTAGGTGACTTCTCAAGGACCCTTCCAGTTCTACACTTCTGTGATTCCGTGACTTTTTTTTTTTTCTTCAAGCCATCTTTCTTTTCATCTTTCTCATTTCTACTAGACAGCAGCAGAGTTCCAGCTTCCTTTCATTTGGTTGGTGTGGGTGTTTTTTTGTTTTTTTTCTTGCCTGTACACACTCTCTTACTAATACTACAATATAGTCTACTGAATAGATTTTTGCTGAATATTAAAGAAAGGTCATGATTCGAGTTGATGGAAAATCATGGATGAAAATCCCAATAAAAAAGAGAGAGGGAGGAAAAACTGATTTTTTTTTTTTGCTGCTCTGTCCTTTTTTTACCTTTTGACTCAAATTATGTTGTTCTAGCAATAGGTGATTTTTTTCCCCCTAAGAATGGCTATACTGGGTCAGACCAAAGGTCCATCTAGCCCAGTATCCTGTCTTCCGATAGTGGCCTATGCCAGGTGCCCCAGAGGGAATGAACAGAACAGGTAATCACCAAGTGATCCATCCCCTGTTGCCCATTCCCAGTTTCTGGCAAACGGAGGCTTGGGACACCGTCCTTGGCCATCCTTGCTGATAGCCATTGATGGACATATGGGGATGAAGAATGATCTGGTGGTTAAGACAGCAGACTATGACAGGGGACATCTGAGTTCAATGTCTGCCACAGACTTCATGTGTAATCTTGGGCAAGTCACTTAATTTCTCTGCGGTTCAGTGACATCCTCTGTGAATGGAGTTAATGATACATCTCTACCTAGATATAACGCTGTCCTCAGGAACCAAAAAATCTTACCGCATTATAGGTGAAACCACATTATTTTGAACGTGCTTTGATCCACCGGAGCGCGCAGCCCCCCTCCCCCGCAGCGCTGCTTTACTGCGTTATATCTGAATTTGTGTTTTATCGGGTCACGTAATATTGAGGTAGAGGTGTACTTCCTCTCTCCCATCTGTCTTGTATAGTTAGACTATGTAAGCTCTTTTGGGCAGGGACTGTCTCTTCCTATGTGTGTGTACATTGTTTGGCACAGTGGGGCCCTAATTTCAGAGGGGGCCTTTAGATAGGACTGTAATATAAGTAAAGTAATAATACTTGGCAAAGAGTAAGCCCAAGGGCCTAGATATCGCTGTGATGCGAGAGATATTAAAATGTACATGTTGTGTAACCATTTAAATATGCAATAACACAGTCATCCTTAGTGTGATGCTATTGACGTTAGTGGCTTTGCAGCAGGTATGAGTCCGCATCCAGAAGAAGGAATTAATTGGTGTCCTGTGTATATTTGGATTTTATTCTGAAAGAAACAATAATGATTGTGTTCTGTTTGTGATACTGTCTGGCAGGACTTCTCTGGGCTTCTAGTTGCATTGCACAATTATACATTAGCACTTAAAGTCAGACCATGTCAATGCTCATTGCTAAGGCAGTAACATACATTTGACAAGATACACAAAGCTTCTGAGTCTCCTTAAAGAAATCCACACACCAAAGTATGTTATTACATTACCTCCCATAATGGCTGCATTTTTAGAGTAATTTACCTTGAGCAGAAATAGATATATTTCCCCAATTCTGTAACCTGCTTGTGTGAGCACAGAGGAAGCACATTCTTCATACAGCCTTCTGGTAAACTGGAGCAGTCACCTAATGCTATCTGTTAAAATAATGGGGCTGTGCTAAACAATGGATCTAAAGAAATGCCAGGGGACCATTCAAGTTACATTCAAGTTAAATATTCTGTTTGCTATAAATGCTTCCAGTCTACAGATCAAGCAAGAATGACTTTGTCTGCTAGTTTTCCTGGAAGTTGACAATGTTTGGTAAATCAAAAGAGGTGATTTGCGGCTATGATGGCTGCAGGGAAAGCAGAAGTCTGCCTGATATGGCACTTCACTTGTCAGCCTCTGTAACATGCTGCTTCTCCTGGAAATGGTAGTTGCAGCCAAAATAGTCAAGTTGTGGCATATTTGTTTGCTATACTGTGCACTAGTTTTTCATTAGGGATCTTTCAGACTCCATGTGTGGCCTGATTCATGCAGATTGTCCAAGTACTTGATGTTTTTAGTTGATATGACTCTAGTACATGTCGAAGTGTTCTTTTTGTGTTTAAGTAAATGTGCAGCACAATGACCTGAAAACCTTGTGGTAGTTTTTTAAAAAAACAAAAGGCTGACAAATTTTGGATTTTAACCTGTAACCCTTTTTCTTTTTCTTTTTTTTTCCAGTATGGGATAGTGCTTGACGCTGGATCATCTCGGACTACAGTCTACGTGTATCAATGGCCAGCAGAAAAAGAAAATGATACAGGAGTAGTAAGCCAAACCTTCAAGTGCAGTGTGAAAGGTGAGGCTCAAATGGAGATTTGGAAATAGCAGTGTGATGCCAAAAAAGTTACTTATCCCTTATTCAGAGCCTGCCGGGTCCTGGCGGTAGTTAGTGTAGCCTGTGGGCTGCTTTTACTTATGACAGAGGAGGATCTGTGTAGTGGAGCAATGCTCCCTCAGGTATTTTCCCCTCACATGCTTCCTCCTTCCCCAGCATGACCCTTTCACCATGATGGAGTGGGACAACTGGAGCAGGAACTGCTTCCACTGGGTTCACATCATCAGAGTTCTTATAAGAGAAATGTTCTGGAGACCACTTAGGGCCAGAATCTAGCCTCTTTGTACTGTCTGAATGGCACAGAGGGACCAGATTGTACCAGTCAATCTGACCCTTTAATGTCTAGCACTTCTAAGGTCTTGAGCTGTCCTTTGAAAAAGCTGTTTAATGTAAAATAATTAAAATAAAAATCCTCTGAAAGGATTAGGCGTTCAACTTCTATTGGAGTTTTGCTGTTGATTTCAGTGGGAGCAACATAGGTCCCCAGCTGTATTAGCAGGTTGGGGCTTTATTTGCTTTTCTTTTCTGGAAATCTGGATTACTTTTTTTAATGTTGTTTTCTTTACATGTTTGTTATAAGTGACTTCAGTGCTTGTGAATGAGACTAGACTGAAAATCTGGAGACTAAAGTCCTCTGTCTAAAGAACAGATAGAAGAGCATGGGAAGCATAGGTGCAAACTTTTTCCAGCTTCTGCCCTCTCCTGTTCTCGACTCCATCAATCTCTTGATTGAAGAGAGAGCCGCTAGTGATGAGAGGAGAATTCAATGTCTATGCTTATGGATTCCTGGGCCTCACTGCTGAAACTGCCAGGGATGGCAGCAGTTGTGACTATAGTTTTGTGACGTGGATATTAATCCATTAGGAACTGGACTGGAATCATTTCACATAGGTCACTGAACAGCCAGCATATGATAACTTTCGGACACTACTAATCTGGGTCAGTTTAACATGTGGTCTTGAAGTGAAAAGCTCTACTCTTCACCAGTCACACAAGTCACACATTCCCTTTACTTTCTTTCTAGGTTCAAATTTGGCTAGGTGTCTCACCTACTGGACATTTCTATATATCACAGAGCCATCAAGTTAAGCATAAAACTAGCATGATGTGTTCAGGAGAGTCCCAGGAGTGGAATAGCAGGGCTGTTGCAGGTTAGCGCTTTGGTATATTTGCAGAGCTGCATGGGGAAGATTCCTAGATTCCAAGCCCAGAAGAGACCCTGATGATCCTCTAGTCTGACCCCTATATAACACACTTCCCCAAAATAATTCCAGAGCATATCTTTTAAGTCCAATTTTAATTTAAAAATTGTCCATGATGGAGAATCCACCATGACCCTTGGTAATTTGTTCAATGGTTAACTACTCTCACTGTTAAAAATTTATGGCTTGTATGCAGTCAGAAAATGTACACCTTATTTCATCTAGCCAGTGCTGTCAGCCGCTCATCAATGAGCCCGGAAATTCATTCAATTCATTCAAAAGCTCTCCATGCGTTCCAAGGCTCTTTAAAGGCCTGATTTTTGCCATGTGCTGGGAACCCTCAGCTCCCATTGAGGATACTCTGTACTTCTCAAGAGCAAACCCCAGACAAAAAGCACTTTTACACCCATTTCAGCTAGTTTTTAATCTGCTTCAAACTGTGTTTTTGTGTTGTCTGTGCATGTGGAGGAGGGTGGATCCAACTTTTTTTTTTAATCGTTTTGTCAGTCTTTAATCCAAGCACATGTTGAAAAGCCCACGTGCATGCCTGAGCTATGGCTTGTGTAAAGTCAGATTTCAGCGGTTGGGTATAATCTCATAAACAATTCTTAACACGCACAAACTCTTCTAGTGCTCTTGCTGTGGTACAGGGCAGTATTCTTTCCAGTTGTATTGTGCTACAGGGATAATACAGAAATAGGAGTAGGAATAGAAGTCCATGCAGGTGACATGAAGAAAGGAAAATGAGAGAGCTAGAAGATTACAGAGAAAAGTGACCAGCATCATTCTTTTTTCTCTGGGCTAGATTGCGATCCCTTGGCTTCTGCTCCTCACATGGGTGAACAGTTACTCACACAAATAGTCCCATTGAAGGCCTATTAGTATTAATTCATTAAGGGCCTAAGCTAAAGATCACTGAAGTCAATGGACATCTTTCCATTGACTTCTATGAGCTGGGGATCGGAGTCTAATACGCTGACTTGTGAGTAACTGCTCATTTTTGTGAGCAAGGGGACTGCCACAATCTAGCCCAAGGTTAGGGAATAATCAAATGCAGTGTTTCTCTGCCAAACCATTTCTAAGCTATAATAGTCCCACAAATGTTAGGAAACGTCCATAAAAGTATAAACCTTTGAATTTTTTTCATTCAGTTTTATCTGAAAAATGCTTTGTCTGATTAATCCCACAACATTTCAAGGAAATTATCCCCTGGCTCAGGATAACACATTGTATTTTGGGGAGTATTGGTTTAATTTTATCAAAGTTAGGTGCACTGAGGAGAGAGGATATTAAAAATCTGTTTTTATAACAATGGACAAAGACTAATCATCTCTCCCTCAGACATTTGCTGATCCATGATATCAGCACTAACCTCCATAGATGACTTTTCCTTTCCTTCTCTCTTCAGAACATGCGTCAGTGGGGATTATGCAAAATCCTATATCCTGGCTTTTGTCTGGAAATGGATGTTTAGGGTGTAGCTCTCTGTAGTGGCTGGTGGATGAATAGAAAGCACTGGTTTCTAACACTACCAGTCTTTCTATCTTTAACGCTATACAGACCTGCCCCAACAATTTACAAAAAAAATGGAGAGAAATCTAAGCTTACATGAGGAAGAAAACATGGAAGAACTGCACCAGGACCTGCTATGTGCTATGTCCTTACACGTGTAGTAGTGGCATGCTGCCGGCATTGCACAGCATATCCGTGGCTGCACGTTGACATCTCATATCTTGGCTAATTAAGAATGTTGCCCTTAGGGTTTTTGGTGTGAGAAGGCTGCATCGTGAAGCTGAGCCATTCTGCTGCCCTAAAAACACAAGAGGAAGCACTTTTAAAGTTGGTTTTAATTGTTTGTTTTTTTCCCCCAAGAGAAACAACAGAATTACAGAACATAACTGTGACTCCGTGCAGGGGTTTTGTGTGAATCCATACAAAGGTGCCTCAAACTACAGTAGCCAAATGTGTACTAGTCCCTGTGATACTATGTGTGAAAGGGAGCCAAACAGCATGTCTGTAGGGTGACAGTGTGGAGAGGGAGAGCAGTAACCAGCAGCATGCTTCTCTCTTCTTCTCAATCCTCCACCGGCTGCGCTGCATGCACACTTCTGGGCCATGGCTCCTCCAGTGGGGAAGTGGTGGAATAGGAGGAGATCTGCTCTTCACTGCATTCTTCTCCCATCAGCCCTGTGGCAACTAGGCAGCCCACCCTTGTGCTGACCCAGTCCATATTCCTTTATACAGTGGCTCTACTCTGGCTACAACGCAGTGATCACTGCATTGTATGAGCACTTTCCAGATATTGATGTGCTGCCCACCCATATGCATTCATGTATCGTCCTGAATAGCATGGGGGCACAGATTTCATTTGGATAATTGGGAGGGCAGGAGTGGCAGTGCAGTAAGCCCTCTGCAGTTTCACTCTCATGGCTCCGTTCACTCACTCCCAGCACAGCAGGGCTGCAGAGGGCTCCCTGCACTGACATGCCTGCCCTTTCAAATGTTGCAGGTGCAAAGTTGCTGGGGGAGGCTGCCTTCCTAGTAGGGCAGAGTGGAGACCCATGGCCAGGACTCTGCTCTGCCCTACCAGAACTGCAGCCTCCCCTGCACCTGCAGGAATCTGTTCTTACCAGCCCTCTGGAGCTCCACAGTTGCACCCTACTCACTCTCACCCACAACAGCAGGGTGGCAGAGGTCTCCCTCTGCTGCCATGGGAGTTATACAGCAGCAAGGTGGCCTGCCCGGCAGCTGAGGGTCTCTTCTCTCTTGTCCCCCAGCAACGACAAGGAAGGGATTTAGATAATGTGGAGGTTCAAATAACGAGGTTTTGGAGAATCAGGTGTACACTGTAGTAATAATAATTATTATTAATAGATCTCCTCATTCCCCAGTCCACCTTCCCCTACCCCCAAACATGGGGTCAAGGTTTGTTATTTTCTTTGCTTTATGGGCAGTTCTGTTTTCCTTTTTATTATTCTGATTAATTATTGCTGCTGTTGGAAAGTTATGATGACGAGCCTTGCATTTCATCCTAGAAGCAGTCCGGTCTGTGGTCTTTCTTTACTCTGGTGGGATGGAGTCGCACAGCTAGGGGCCAGCCACTTAGAAGGCTAAGTCACTTGCTTCCACTAGTCTCATATTTGTAACTGATAGTTCCATTGCTCCTAAGGACCAGAGCTGTAGAGTTACATCCTTATTCCAGATGGTTCCTGAGCTAGCATGTCTACGCTGGGGTCTGGATTTGATCATGAGCCTCTTGGGTAATTGAGTGCCAAAATCTGTTACTCTCTTGCAAACTTTCTCAGGGGAATCAGTTCTCCTGATGATAAGCATTCCCCAAGTTCACTTCAGTTGTGATGCTCAAAGCACTGAATAAAGTAAAATTATTCTCCATTTTACAGATAGGTAGACTGAAGCAAAGAAAGGAAAATGACCTGTCCAAAATCATTTAGCAGGTCACTGATAGATATAGGAATAGACCCCTGGTTGGTTGATTCCCTGTCCAGATCCCTCTCCACTGGACCATGCTGCTACTAAGTCCAGTCAAAGGTCAGATTGCAGCTCATAATCCATTATTTTGCTTCCAGTAGGATGCTACTTCCTGATCTGGTCTGACATATGCCAGTTTGTTGGGTGTAGTCCACATGATTTAGGACACACGGGGATGGAGTTTTCTATAATTTTGGAGATCCAGGAGGTTTTTTTCCACCCAATAGGAGGATTTTTCTGCCGTGCCTGCCACATGTAATATATTTTTCCTATTAATGTGGCACTGTTGTCATTTTGCGTTTATGTACAGTTGAAAGGATGGCAGAGTTGGGGGGTGAGTCATATGTCAAGACTGCTGCCCTGTATAAAAGACTCCAAGGCATGTTCATTACTATTCTTTTTAATCATTAAGCTTTTTAAATTAAGTGCTTGTTTAAGGTAGAACATCTTTTCAAAATGGAATATTAAATAGGGAAAAAAAGCTGTTTCTTCTGATGCTAGGTGACAAGACAAATGAAATCAGCCACTTGCTTTTTTTTAGGCCTGGGCATATCCAGCTATGGGAATAACCCTCAAGAAATTGTCAAACCCATTGACGACTGCATGAATAAAGTAAAGGAGAAAATTCCATCTCACTTGCATAAAAATACCCCAACATATCTGGGAGCTACAGCTGGAATGCGACTACTGAGGTATGGCAAAAAAGCCCAGTACATTTAATATATGTGACTAGAACAGCAGCATGTGAAAGTGATATGGAAAAATGTGTTAGACAACTCTCTGTTCACCAGGAATTCTGATCTGTCTCAAAAGGAAATCCAACCTAGCCAGTAAAATTAAAGGTTTGGAACTTTTGGTCTAATTTTTAAACAGATCTGCTTTTCTTTTACCATATCGTTTTACTGTATTGAAAGGAAGTATTTGCTTGCTTTGCACTACAGCTATGTAAGGTCCAAATTTCTGTCCTCAGTACATATGACCAAATCCCACTGTGTAAATGAGAACTGTGGGGACATATTTGAGAGTAGGAAGCCCAAATTCATAGCTGGTGTAACTCAGCTGGAGACAAAGAGTTACACTAAGTGTGAGCATGATGCTAAGTGGTTGCTCCATATCTGTGCATGGGGCTTTTGAAACTGGCACCAGCTGGCTTTTTTGTTCTCAGTTTCAGTTATAGCTTGAATGGGCCTGGAGACTCTACCCTGTCACCACTGGAGATGAGCCCTCCAGAACAGGGTTGAGGCACATTAGCAATAAAAATTTCCCCATGAGGTTTCCTGTGCTGCACCTGGCTCTGTGCTAAAGAGAGGGATAAAGTCGCCGTAACAATTAAGCCAGCACCTTTCATATAAGCACTCAGTTCACTAAATACAATCTTATATGAGGAACAAAATACCTAGGTGCTTGCAGTGTAAACATGGCAACTGTTGGACACAGGATATGTCTACACTGGAACTGGAAAATGTAATTTCCAGCTCAAGTAGACATACCTGCACCATCTCTGATTGAACTAGTGTGCTAAAAATAGAAGTGTAGCCACAGTGCTGGGAAAGGTTAGCCATCCCAGTAGGTATCTTGGGTCTCAGATGGGACTTTATTTGGAGCAGCTAACCCACTACGGCTACGCTTCCATTTTGAGCATGCTAGGTTGATCAGAGCTACTGCAGGTATGTCGGCTTAAGATGGTAATTAGACCTTCCAGTTCCAGTGTAGACATGCCCACAGCTAATGCTCTACCACCCTCAGAGTTGTTTTAGGCCAGCTGTGCTTGCTAAAGCTGGCTGTACATCTAACCAGGTGTTCCTTATTAAAGGCTGTCCCTCCAGATCAAAATGGACTCAGATTGTCAGTAGGAAATCATGGTCATTCCTTTAGTCACTAGGTTGATAAAAGAATAAAGGTAAGCGTGTCTTTCCAGATGCTCAGCATTTTGTATTTTGTGAATTGCTTAGGTTGCAAAATGAAACGGCAGCCAATGAAGTCCTTGGGAGCATTCAAAACTACTTCAGATCCCAGCCCTTTGAATTTAGGGGTGCTCAAATCATAACTGGGCAAGAGGAAGGGGTGTATGGATGGATTACGGCCAACTATTTAATGGGCAATTTCTTGGAGGTGTGTGGAAAAATGCATGTTTTATTTTATACTGTTGCTTATGAATCACAAGTTTTGGAGGAGATGTATATTAAAACAGAATAGCCATTGGCTCCACATTTCCACCAAAAGTAGATTGCAGACAAGCTTTTGCTATAGAAAGAGAATAAAATGAATAGAGCTTTTTAATCCTAACTAGGAACAATGGAAATATTTAAAAGGCATGTTGATGGTCAAGGAGAACTCTTAACAAGATACAGAAATAAGATTCCTGTCTAAATGGAAACTCTAATGCTTAGTCCAAACACAAAAATTGTACTACTTCTTCCCCATATCCGATCATCTGGGTCTGGATCGTTGTGCAAGCAGTCTCCAGCTTTGTCTGTCCTAGGCAGCCACCTGCTTATCTTCTTTAATCCAATCCATCTATTGCTTCCTCAGCTTTCCCCAGGGTCTCTTTCCTGCCACCCTCTCTTGCCAGGCTATCTTCACCAGGTCCTCTTCATTCATCCTCTTGTGTATGTCCGAATTAGCAAAGTTGTGCTTCCTGGATATTGTCAGCCACATCTTGGATTTTATCTTTCATCCTAATGCTTTTATTTGTACTATTCTATCTATATCGGCACAGCTAAAGTAGTGTGGATGCAGTTATACCACTGTATAGATCGAGGTGGGCAAACTATGGCCCAGGGGCCACATCCGGCCCTCCAGACATTTTAATCCGCCCCTCGAGCTCTCGCCAGGGAGCGGGGTCTGGGGCTTGCCCCACTCTGGTGCTCCAGCTGGGGAGGAGGGTCAAGGGCTTTCCGTACTCTGCGTGACTCTGGAAGCAGCAGCATGTCCCCCCTCCAGCTCCTATGTGTAGGGGCAGCTAGGGACTCCGCATGCTGCCCCCGCCCCAAGCACTGCCCCTGGAGATTCAATTGGCTGGGAACCACGGCCAGTTGGAGCTTCAGGGGTGGCACCTGTGGACAGGGCAGCGTGCAGAGCCACCTGCCTGTGCCTCCACATAGGAGCCAGAGGGAGGACATGCCACTACTACTTCTGGGAGCTGCTTTAGGTAAGCACCGCCCAGAGCCTGCACCCTGACCCCTTCCTGCACTCCAACCTCCTTCCTCAGCTCTGATCCTCCTCCCACCCTCCAAACCCCTCGGTCCCAGTCCAGAGCACCCTCCTGCACCCCAAACTCCTCATCCCCAGCCCTACCCCAGAGTCTGTACTCACAGCTGAGCCCTCACCTCCCCCTCTGCACCCCAACCCTCTATCCCAGCCAGGAGCCCCCTCCCTCACCCTGAACTCATTTCTGCCTCCCTCCCCTGAGCCCGCACCCCAAGGCGGAGCCTGCACCCCAACCCCTAATTTCGTGAGCATTCATGGCCCACCATAGGATTTCCATGTCCAGATGTGGCCGTTGGACCAAAAAGTTTGCCCACCTCTTGTATAGATGATTATAGCGGTATAGCTATTCCTGTGTAGGAAAGGGGATAATCTAGACTATGTGGCAACTTTATACTTGTATATCTCCATTCATACTAGGGGTTGTATCAGTTAACTATCTTTTTAAAAAGTCCCACACTTAACTGACATAGTTATACTGGTACAAAATTATGTATAGCCAAGGCCTATCTCTAGCTCACTTGTGTGTGTGTGGAATTAGACATACAGCAGTGATCTTCAGTGCTCAGTTGTGTTAATTACGGGTGTTTACTCCCCAAAATATTTGAGAATTATCCTAGTTAATCTTGCTAGAATAAAAAGTCAATCGATTTCCTGAATGTTATTAACTTTCCCTATTGAACATTTACTATTGGATCATGACGATTTGCAAAGTAGATTTTGATTATCTTAATCCAAAATAATATTTTGCTCCAAACACATTTGCAGGAATCAGTCACACAATTGATAGCATATGAGCACTGTGAAAACACGAACTTCGTGATATCAGAATTGCACATCCTGGGACAAATTTTTCCCTCACTTACGTCCATGCAACAACATTGACTTCATTGAAGGCAGGTTCTTAGTACTATGCAGGCCTTTAATGATCAAAATTGTGACTTCCACTTGGCAAATTCATAAATTTTTTTTTAAGGCCAAAAGGGACCACAGATGCTGGAAAGCCAGTTGAATACATGGAGTTCAGATGAGTCGAGCTTCGTGAAGAGTTTGGCACACAGTGTGAAACTGAAAAAAATTAAACTTTTCATCAATTTCATGACACTGGAAAAAGTCTAGGTGTGAAATGCCAGCCCATTGAAGTCCATGGGAGTCTTGCCATTGACTTCAGTAAAGCCAGGATTTTACTCTAGGAGTTTGCCTGTAGGTGTTTGCTGGAGCGTGCAGTCTGTTCTTACTTCTCCTTTCCCATCACAACACAGACTCGTGCAGAATGAAAACTCCTTCAATATATAATGGCAATATTAAAATAAATCTGTGGATGGTGCATACTTTTTTCCTTGTGATGACCTGCAGATCCAACAGCTGTTTTCCTGTGTGTTTGTGTGAAAACTGCCTAATAGGTGGCTAGAAAAATCCAAATAACTTCTCAAAAACTGAGAAATAGGTCTTTCTTATAGGCCTAAGGTGATGGAATTATTTTTAAAATCTAAAAACCTTCATAGAAGCTCTCAGGCAGATCCTCAGGTGGTGTAAATTGCCATAGCTCTGACTTCATAGGGAATGTACCTGCATTTTCTGTTTCATGGGGAATTCCACAGTTTCAAAAAAAATTCCATTCAGAAATTGAACAAACAAAATTCAAATTAAAAAAAAATGGCGATGAAATTAAAAAAAATGTTTTGGGTTGATCAAAAACCTTTGATAAAATTTAAACATTTGGTCCCAGTTTCTACCCTTTCAAACTTTTACGTGTTTTTCATGTAAAATACAATGAATTTCATTTTGAAAAGTTTTTTCAAAATAAAAAGGCAAAACTGTCCCTTCTGAAAAGTCAAAACTGAACATATTTTGACAGTATTGAAACACTTGTTTTCTCAACTAAATTTTGTGAAAATGTTTTTTCCCCCCAAAATGTGTCAATTTTGATGAAAATGGCTTTTTTCATTAAAAAAAGTGTTTTGATTAAAAATTTCCTGCTGCCCACTCTACCAATTCTGTTCTTCATTCACTTCTGGCCTGTCTCTTTATTCTTTGCACTGTAGCCATCTCAAACCGTTTTAATATTTAATTTCTCCTTTAATCCTTTACTTACTGTTTGTAAAGTGCTACCTTCAGACTACCTCTGTCAGGAAGAGGTGAATATTATCTCCATTTTACAGATGCAGAAAGATTAAATGATTTGCCCAAGTTCATGTACAGAGGCAGTTTCAGAACCAGGATTTGAGGCTGCCTGACCTGTGCTCTGAACACTAAGCCATCTCTCTCTGTGTTTTAGTTGTGCTGGACCTTTCCTTCATTCTTCAGCTTCATTTCCCTTTGTGAAAAAATATCACCCTAAACTACAAAACTTCATGAGACAATGCTTTACACACAAGTGAGCTTTTCCCGAGTGCTGTTTTACATTGTTACAGATAGAGATTTAAAAGTAATTTAATGAGTGAAAGAGCTTGAAGAAACAACATAGGGAAGCAGATGACATTTCAAACCTACCTGTTTAATTTTTAGAAAACCCTTTGGAGGAGATGGGTCCATCCTCATGGAGCAGAGACTATGGGTGCGCTTGATTTAGGAGGAGCCTCCACTCAACTATCATTTGTCCCAGAAGAGTGTATGCAGAACTCCAATAGCACGTTACAGGTGCAGCTGTATGGCTATGAGTACAGTGTGTATACTCACAGCTTCCAGTGTTATGGAAGAGATGAAGCAGAGAAAAGGCTCTTAGCCTCACTAGTGCAGGTACATTCAGGAACTATGTTGTTTGGTTTGTATTCAGTAACTCTCTGAACATGTTCTTTCTTCTGCCATAAGTTCTTAGAGGCCTCAGTTAGGGCCCCATTATGTTAATTGCTGTGCGAAATATATTGGGTTCATTTTATACAGTTAGCCAAACGGAGTATTGCTTATTTTTCTTTTCTTTTAATGTCTCTTTTTGAGGATAGTTTTGTAATTGTGTTTAATTATTTTTCACTTAATGCCTTGACCCCCTAGGACAGTGGCACTCAACCTTTCCAGATTCCTGTTCCCCTTTCAGGAGTCTGATTTGTCTTGTGTACCTCCAATTTCACCTCATGTAAGAACTCCTTGCTTACAAAATTAGAAATAAAAATACAAAAGTGTTACCGTACACTATTACTGAAAAATTGCTGACTTTTTCAGTTTTATCATATAATTATAAAATAAATCAATTGGAATATACATATTATACTTACATTTCAGTGTATAGTTTATAGAGCAGTATAAACAAGTCATTGTATGAAATGTCAATTTGTACTGACTTCTCTAGTGCATTTTATGTAGCCTGCTGTAAAACTAGGCACATATCTAGATGAGATGATGTACCTCCTGGGAGACCTCTGCGTATCCCCAGGGTATGTGTACCTCTGGTTGAGAACCACTGCCCTAGGAGTCAGGCTATTCAGCTGTTTTGTATAACGAGAATGGATCCATTGTTAAAACTTAACCTGTAAGTCTACTTTGTTCCCTCTGCCAAGAAATATTCTGCTAAGCAAGTAAACTAGACACGTGAATCTTTGCTTTATTTCACAAGTAGGATTTGCTTTGTATGATAATGATCATTAGACCATGCTATATTCAATACTCTTGTTATGGCAGAGAAGAGAAGGGGAGAATATAAACATATATGGTTAAAATACTATTAATTGAAATGAAAAGCTTTCCTGTTAAGACAAAAAAATTTACTGTTTCCCTCAGAATTCAAGAGACAAGACCAAGGTTGATAATCCATGCTATCCCCAGAACTATGAAACTGTTTTAACAATGAAAAGTCTGTATGGAAGCCTTTGCACGGAATCTCTAAGGCCAACAAATTACAACCCAGGCCAACTCATAAATTTCAAGGGAACTGGAGACCCAGCTCTGTGCCGGGAGAAGGTGTCCTTATTGTTTAACTTCACTGCTTGCAATGATAAGGGGGAAGACTGTTCATTCAATGGAGTCTATCAGCCAAAGCTTAAAGGGAAGTTTGTGGTAAGTCTGCAAGCATAGTGTTCCTTTTTGCAGCATTTCTTCCCTACCTCTGATTTATATAGGATCTTGAGAATTAAAGTGCCTTTCATCTGGCTTTATTTATAGGCTTTTTCAGGATTCTACTATACGGCCAATGCTTTGAATTTAACTGGATGCTTTCCCCTAGCTGATTTTAATTCAAGTATGTGGTTTTTCTGCTCACAGAACTGGAATCAGGTCAGTATGAATTTTCTGCATTTGGAAAGGGGAAAGATCAAGGAGCATGTCACATAGAACTATTGGAAACTGAACCACCTCTGTTCACAGGGATTCATGTGAATACATTTTTAAAAGGTTCATATGAATTCTTGCCTTCCTTTCCCATGAGTTTCAAGTTCATTCCAAACTATAAAATAATCCTAGGGTACTTAAACGATGGCCCAGGTTCATGAAACTTTTCCATGATCCTGGGTTGAGTTTCCTGCTTGCAGTGAAACAAGGAATTAGGCAAAATGCAAACATTTTCTATTTCATTCTTTGAGTCTTGTGCACCTGTCATGTCACATCACGGCAAATGGAGCATATTTTTGCCAGAAAGAAACAAAGGGCTTGACTCTCATCTGTGCTCAGGATCCTTTATCCTGTTCTGGGAACACAGAGAGGCCTTAAAAAGTGGGTAAGTTGTATAAAAGAGCCTTACTGTAAATAAGAATCAGGCCCAGTTCTCCAGGAAAAACCCTTGTACTGAACAATCTAGATCTTTACAGTTATCAGTCTACAAATGAAGACATTTTCAGGAAGACCCTTTTTTGCTGAACTTGTATGTTGACTATCAGCTCAATGGTTACGGAATTGGTGATCACACACAACCAATTTACAACTTCAAGGTGAAAGTTTTTTTTAATGCTGCATCTACATGTGCAGCTGGTCATGTGATTCCTAGCTCAAGTAGACCTACTCACAGTAGCTCTCATCAAGCTAGCGGGCTAAAGTTGTAGTGTAGCCGCAGCAGCATGGGCTGCGGTGAGCAGACGCACGGGCTAGTTGTCCTGGGTTCAAACCCACTTGGATCCCATGGATATGTACTCGAGGCAGCCAGACCATGTACTCTGGGTGGCTAGTCCATGCTGCCACTGCCCATGCTACCAGTGCCGCAGCTACTCTAGTGAATCACACCCCCAGCTCTAAGTGTAGATATAGCCTAATCAAAGCCTTTCCCTGGCACAAAACTACAATATTAGTTATATATGGGGATTGGTCCTGCTCTGAGCAGGGAGTTGGACAAGATGACCTCCTGATATTGCCCTTCCAACCCTGATATTCTATGAAATAAGTACTACATAGAATATGTTTCAGTATTTGCTTTTTAATTCAGTTGTAACAATCATGGTCCAGACACCCCAGGGGACAACAGAAGATTTAAACCACAAAAAATAAGCAGTTAGATCAACTGATTGTTGCCAGTGTTTTTGTACTACACAAGTATATTGAGTAAAGTCTTTTATGAAAGCTTGTAGTGTTCTGAACTCGATGGTCATTCTGAGCTTTGTATTCTGACTGTGCGTGTGGACAATTATCATTGTAACTCTGGTGTAACTCCAGCCTCTCCTCAGAACAGAGCAGGGAAGCTATCAGGTGGGAAGGGGCTACCTCCCTAACCAGAGGAGACCAGTTTTAAGAAGCCATCAATTGGTCCAGCTCAGGAAAAAACTATGGTGGACCATTGGAGTTAATGGAAAGACATTTAGACAATTGGGATTTCCCCCACTTTTTTATAGTTGTAGCGACTGGAGGGGAAAAAAACCTGAAAGCCTTCTAAAATGGAACTGGGTTGAAGTGAAAGGTGTCCAGAAACTGAGGGACAGTCACTTGGTGTGGGTGCTGTCCATGAAATGCTGGATCTTCCCTATGGCTAGGGGACATGCTAGAAAACTGTTCACAGGCAAAATAACTTTTCTGATAAAAGTGATTTTCTCTAATGTGAAAGTATAAAGCCTGAGGTTCTGTCTTTGTTTTTTTTACTGTGTAACTTGTATATGTTTGCTCTCCCTTGCTATTTCATCTTTGAATCTGTGGCTTTTCTGTTAAATAAATCTTTCATTTATTTTTACCACAAGCAAACTGTATGCAGACTGGCATACAAACAGTGTATGTCAGGATGGGGGAGAGGGGGAGACAGTGAGAGTGTGTCATAGTAAGCTGGTGTCTGGGGGGCTGGTTTCACACTTTTGGGATGATGAACCAAAGGGGAAAAGTCTGAGTGCCTGATAGTTTAGAACTTGGACGATGAATTTGGGGAAGCCTGGGACTGGAAGGGCTGCTGGTGTCACCCTGCAAGGAGTAACCAGGCTGGTGAAAGCCAGGGTGAGACCTTGTGCATTTGGGCAGGCTACTGGTGTCAGGGGTCTGCTGCATGAGGGCATCAAACGTTACAGAACCACTTGCTGGTCTGGGTTGGTCCCCAAATGTCACATTGGTGTCTGCTCTTCGTTGCTGGTAGTTGTAGGGAAGGAAAACTGATGCTTATTAGTGTACCTGCCTATTGCAAGGGAATCATTAGAAATTGCTTATGTCCTTTATGGTTTGTAATATCCAAAAAGAGCCCTTGAGACAGGGAGAGCTTCAGTATTACAAGGGTTTTGGTTTTTTTTTGCTTGTTTGTTTTGAGGAGAGGAGAGAGAGCTTGCTTACTAAGAGTCATTACCTTGATGTAAGGATTCAATGCAATAAATCCAGAAACAACGAGATTTCTCTTTGTACTAAGTGTACTTTGTACACTTCATCCTACTCGAGGATGAACATTTCCATTAACTCAGATGGGAGCAAGATTGGGCCTAGAGGCAGATTTATTCATCGAGGTCACCAGGAGAATGAGTATAATTTAGAGTGGTCTTTAAATTTGAAACCTGCAATAAAGCTATGCTGGGCCCCAAAGTGGCACTCTGCCACCTGGCATATTGCTATTGCAGACTGCAGTGCTCTGTATTGCTTGGTATTTTTCCTCTGATTTTAAGGGGTTTTTTTTTGTTTTGTTTTTTAAATGGGTTGCTGTGCTTGTACCCTTCAGGTCACCTCACTATCCTCATAGCCCCTCTGGACCTTACCAGCACCCTTGTCAGTGTTGAATGAAGTGGAGGATCATAACTCTTCATGCATACTCAAACTGTTACCACACTGGATACCTTGAGAGAGCATCCCACTCCAAAATGATCACCAAAAAAACACCACACTGATATGCACAGTATTTGACCTACAGGACTTTTTGTGTCAAGCAGCCATAATGTCTCCAAACCTCTTGTAAAATCTGTACTTCTGTACTGCATCAGCATATTCTGCAGATGATATTCTGATTTTTAGCTACATCAGTGTAAATCCAAAGTAACCTGAGTGACCTCAATGACGTTATTTCAGATTTATATTGAGGAAGCTGAGTCCACAAACTGGCCCTGTGTTCTCTGATAGCGCTCCAAACTACAATTTTATGTCCTCACGATCTGATCACTTGTTGTCACACTTACGATGACCGTGCAATCTTCTTGAAGCCTTGCCCTAAAATTTATTACCACAATTTCAGATATGCTACTAGGATCAGATTGAAATTGTTAGTCTACAATACATTTTCTATCTTTCATGCAATTTTTATTTTTAATTATTGTTTATAGTACGAAATACATCAACAGTACAGTCACTTCCAATTAAATCACCATGTCTATTTGCCTACAATAATCATTTTCGTAGGATGCTTCTGAAAACAGCTGGTAAGTGCTGATTAGATTGGGAAGTGTACTTTATGCGAGTCCTTCTTAGTCAAAAGAAATTTTTGATATTTTAATTTGTGTTGATCCTATTTATTTGTATTTGTCAGCTTCCATTTATGCTGCCTAAGTTTGACGAAGCATATGCTAGATCCTACTGCTTTTCAGCAAACTACCTCTATTATCTGCTTGTACATGGATATAAATTTAACACAGAGACTTGGCCCCAGATACATTTCCAAAAAGAAGTGAGTATTAATTCATTGTTTTTATTATTAATTATTCTTATTAACATGAAGAAGAATTTGGAAAATAGTGACAGAAGGACATTTTACCTTTCAAATACATACTGATTGTGGGCAGCTTTTGTAGAAGATTTTTAGATATTTAGAGCTAAGTAAGGGCTGTGTCTTTACCTACAATGCCAACTCCAAATGATTCTGGTGGTGACAATATGATTCAGTGATCCTTGATTCTTTAGAGTATTAAAGAATGAGATGAAAAAATTCTGCTCTCCATTATGCCTGTGCAAATCCACTGAAGTCACTGGGGCTGCAAAGCGGTGTGTAATAAGACGGCAATATTTGCCTGAAACACCTTGCCATGACCAAGTGAGTTCTGTTGACTCACTGTGTGGGAGATAACTTGTTACCACCTGGCTATAAGGGAGGTAGGAATGGCTGTCTGGGGAGAGAAGATGTAAGGCATGATCTGAGCAGTCCTGAAGGAGGGACCGTATGAGTAGCTAAGCCTAGTGGGCAGATGGTTTCAGCTAACCTTTATCTTATTACTCTTCTACATTAACAGTCAAACTCCAGGGTGGTGGGTGCGAGTTTGGACTTTACATGCTCTATCTGTAGAGCAGTTTGAGAAAGATGTTCACTTACAGGATGTCACAGAAAGCAGAGTGTGGCCCAGTGTGTAATGATCTATCCAGATGGAATCCCATTGAAATCAACAGGACTCTCTACAGGTATCAGGGTCTGCCCATAAAAATCAAATGGCAGGACTGGGGCCTAAATGAGGCCACTGAAAAGCAGGCCTCTACATTGCCTTGTTTCTTAGGGTTGCTAGGGTGATTGACTTGTAGGTTTTACTACTTTTACTGAAGTGCAGAGGACAGGACTTTAAACAAACTTTCTGCCCCACCGTCATTTAGATTCTGTGACAGTTACAGCATTGTTTCCTCTGAGTAATCAGACTCAGCTATGCTGTGATCCCTTCCTTCCTTCCCACTACAAGACTTATTTCTGAAACTTGTTTCAGTCAGATTTGTAAACTCTTCATGGAGCTTTCAAGTGGGTTAGCACTGGCTCATTACAACATGAGGTAACACAAAATGAAGAGGAGTGTAGGTACTGTACAATAAGAGTAATCCTATCACTGCACTTGAGAACAAGACATCAAGAAATTCTGAGCAAGATTTTTCTAAATAGCAGAGCTTCATTTGAGCAAATCCATCAGTATAGAGAAGGAAATAATTACACTGCCTTCCTTGCTTTACCATGTAGGGGCCAGCTGCCAGAAGATCTCAGTGTTTGCAGTAGGTAAATTAACTCCTATGCAAAAGGCCAGCACGAGGGTTATTTTGAGGTCTTTAACTAGAACGTCTCTGTTGCATAAGCCTTGTATTGGTCCTCAGCACAAGGGTGAATTTCACTTATGATTGTTCCCTCATGGCCAGCAGCACAGAAAGTACTGATCAAAGTGAAACACAAAGTACTTATTTAAATGGACATGTTTCTGAATAACAAAGAGCAGTGATTTCTAGGAGTGCCGCCAGGGCCCAAACCTGACAGGCAAAGAGATGACAAACACCCACTCCTACAGTGTCCAACCAATCCGCCTAATCTCACAATCCCCCTTTCTCCTGTGTTGAGCAAAAAGAAGGGGGTCAATAACTTTATAAATCGGAGTTACAGCAATCAACAATATTGCACTAGAATGGGAGTTAATAATAATAATTAAGAGTGACTGATTTTGGGGCTTTCTCCTGGCCTTTTTTTGTGTGTGCCATTTTATAAGAGGCTGTCTTTTGAAAATTCAGAGTTAAAGTGTGTGTGTGATTTTTTTTTTTAATTTTATTTTTTAAATTCAGGTATAAGTAGCCAAACACTAGGATGGTGAAAGCAGAGTCCAGTTCTATGATTGTTATGCTTGCTAATATCTTAAATTGTACTTCACACTAAAATACTATTAGTGATTGGTGTGATGCACACACACTTTAAATAGGATAGATTAAGATAAAATAGATGAGACAGAACCATACCCTACTCATTCTCAGTGTGGAAATCAGTCTGATGTCTTTATCTCAATTGTTTTAAGCCAAATAATATAGAAACTCAGATAACAAAAAACCATGGGTAACTTTACAGGATTCCTCCTTCATTCCTCTATGTAATGTTGAAAGATTTAGGAAAGTAACTGTTCTCTTAAAAATCCTTGCAAGCCTTTGCTAAGGCCTTGCCTCCAGTATTTTTAGAACAATTGTCAGTGTCAGCTGTGCTGCAGCTTTTGGGTTCTTTGGCATTTAGCAAAAAGGTTGATAGGAATTTTCTTTTTCGCATTTCAGGTTGGTAACAGCAGTATAGCCTGGTCTCTTGGTTACATGCTGAACCTCACCAACATGATCCCAGCAGAAAGCCATCTGATCCAGCTACCTGTGAACCCTTTTTTGTTTGCTGGTCTCCTCTTTTTCTTCACAGCCGTGGCATTGCTGTGTCTCATCTTTGTTGTTTACTTGTGTGTTGTATCATGCATGCGAAAAAATATCAATCATATGGACCATGTACTTGCTACAGAATGAACAGACTCAGTGACAACACAAGACAAAAAACTTGAAATGTTCTTTGAAGAACTGCATTTTAGAAAACCAAGGGAGAAATAAATCAATATATTTATAGAAGAAGGCCAGAAACATAAGTAGAGTGGAGAAAAGAATCAAGGAAATGGTATTTATAATGCATTGGATTCCTCAAGAGAGGTCTCAGCACTCATCGCTATAGACTTATGGTGTTACACTATAACAGGCAACTAGTCAGTAAACTGTTTTGTTTGTTAAGCATTTGGGTGGGTGGGGGAATAACCACTATTCACTACAAGTTATTTTGGCATAAAAGTCTAAAGGAGACTTAACTGGTCAGTAGTTCCAAGATACAAGCAAGAGGACAAAACCATAGGCCAAAGGAAGATAGTGGCAATACTCATCTGTCGAATTGAAGCTAAAAGAAAAACTCATTTCTGAAACAGGTAAGGACATTGGCCACTATCTACAGGTTGTAACTGCAAGGTGCACTCAGGTTTTTTGTTTTTTTTTCCCCCCTCCTATTTTCATTACCATGTAGAATATGACAGAAGATTTAGGCTACCATGTAAAGTTGATCACTAAATTATTGAACAACTCCCTTCTTGTTTAGTTATTAAAAAAAACCCAAGCCCATGATTGTATATTGCTATACATTTTGACATTCAGTATATCGGAGGCATCAGCAGCAACTCTGTAATAAAGGTTGGATCAAGATTTGTCCTGAAAGCAAGCCTCAACTCCCTCTGTTTTGTACTTTAATAATTAAACAGTCTCCAAGTGCGCCAACCTGACTTCAGAGAGCAACTGAATTTTGTCATTTTTTACTAACTTTTACAAAAGAAACATTTAAAAGGGCTCCCTCACCAAACTGTTGACTGGTTGTCCATACACTTGTTTGGGTCCTAAACAACCACAGACTGTCCAGACTTCATATTCAGATAATATCTAAGCCACAGGACCCTTCGGAAACATTAACACACAGAGTTATTCCTCTCATTCATTGTCAACAGGGATAGGGGGCTAGACTCTGTGGGAGAGACATGGCAATGAGGCATGGGCAGAGATGTGGGGTGTCTGGCAGAGTAAGCAAGTCTTTGGGGAAATGGGGTGGTGGATTTGCAGGGATGCATAGGTCTGGAAGAGAAGAGGCTTGTGAACAGAGGAATCAGGTATGTATAGATGGGGGCTGGAGTAGATCCCACTGTCTGAGGCAGCAGTGCCATGGGCAGTCCTTCAAGTGCCAGTGCCTCAACACAGACACTCGGCTCCTTCAGCACTGCTGTTCAGCTCTCGGGGGCACCAAGCAGCAACCAGATGTCTGCACTGAGACATCTCATCAAGAGCTTCCCAATGTGCAGTTGCTTTGGTGCTCCTGGGAGCTGACCTCAGAAAACCCAGCACTGGTTCCCTCTGACCCAGGCCTTCAACCAAAACACTTTCCACATACCCAAAATAATCCACCTGACCTCTCCCCATCTCTGCTCTTTCTGACCACCGACCTACTCCTTTACCTTCCCATCCCCTCAGTGCTGCCCACCACCCTAGACGCAGTGAGGGGAGGCAGGAGTGAGGATGTTGGAAAGGGCAGGGGGGCTATAAGACAGGTAAGCAGGGCATTGGTGGCAAGTCTGTGCCCTGGTATTGAGGCAAGTGGTAACAGTGTATTAACTGCTGTCCTAGTGCTGCAGCTATGCACTGGAGACCTGAGGCAGCTGTGCTGTACGACCCTGCAAGCCCAATGCCTCAACACCAAGCCACTTGGCTCCTCTACCCCAGGCTTCATATACAGCTCCATCCCTCCAAGCCAGGCCTCCCACCTAAAACTGGCAAAACCTCCTCATGCATCCTCAGGTTCCCTCAGCTCACCTCACATTCCCATTACCTCCCCTTCTGCTTCCATGTGCTCATCATACAACAGCACTATGTGGAGCCATGGAGGGAGGATGAGTGAGAAAGGCGGGGGTGGTGAACAGCCAGAGCATGAAAGAGAAATCGTGTTTGCACTGCATGGGGCCTAGAGTGGGAGCTGTAGAAGAGAAAGTGCAGCTCCTCCCACATATATATGAGTCACTGTAGTCCCATGCCCTGGCTGGATCCTGCTCCCCTAAAGACACCAGCTGGAAGACATCCTCACTGCAATGTATTGCCCCCATACTCCCAGCAGTGATGAGTTCTTCAGCAAGCTCTAGACGAGGGGGTTGGTGGGTAACTTTCTCACCTCTTGCTCATATTTTCAATTTTCTCCTTTATTTCTAAGGTTTTATTTACACACTTCAAATTAAATCCTGTTAAAACCTGCCAGATGAGTTTAAAAGGATTGTAACATCTTTTTATTGAAATAAAAAGGTCCAAGTATTTTCTTGATTAAAAAGAGACAAACTAAGAGCACATTTTCTCTGGTTCCTTGACCAATGCCTATTTCTTGGTCATGGCAGATAACATTAGCAGGGTAGAAACATCAAGATGTTTGAAATGATCTTCCAAAGAGATGAAAAATTGGCAAGTTGAACTGATCTTGTGAAATACTGGGAATTGTGGGGGGCCAGTACCCCAAAATCTCGGTTTCTCAGTGCCAGGTCTTCAGGAGATATTCCTCAAGTGGTTAAAAACTGATCAGCAGAGATAAGCCCAGTGATTTTCAAAGGCACAAATGGTTATTAAGCCTCAACTCCTATTGACTTTCTGTGCAAGTTATGTGCCTGCCATTTGTATTTTTGAAAATCATCCCCCATATCACAAAATTCAGCATTAGAGACCCACTTTGAATTCACATATTTTGAGAGGGGTCAGAGTTGTGGTTTGGATACAACTTTCATTTTTTAAGAATGGTTATATTTTGAATCAGATTCCAAGCCCTCTGAAAGTTCAGGTACATTTACACCTAGGGCTTTGTTTCAGGTTCACCTTTTGACTCCAAATGTACATGCCAAAGAGGAAAAAATAAAACCAATACATTTCCAACCTACAAGCATGCTGACCAGAGAAAGAGAGAGTAGAAATATTGCTGCCTGAGACAAAAAGACTGTTTCACAGAAAGCAACACCTCTGTCAGGGAGAAGGATTTAAAAACTAGCTGCATAGGAGAAACATGAGAAATGAAATGGAGATGTCAATGCAAGTAATTTCAACTCATTGCAAATTCATTCTTGAAGTTGAAAAGTGCCTAGAACTAGACAGGACAAAGCGCTAGCATGCAATACAGAGAATAACCCTACACTGATAGGTGTGACGGGGCTAATGAGCTGCTGTGGGCTGGAATGGCCCCACTCCTCTGTGCCTGCAAATCATGCCAGGATTGGAGGAGGAGTTGAAGGGAAGGGAACCCAGACTTGGGCAACCCTGGGAAGGGAGCAGACTGCTGATCTATTCCAGCCCTGAAGAGAGGGCTGACAGCCTGCAGAGGAGAATGAGCAGAAGGGGAAAGAAGCCTGATACTTTACACTGGAACCCCAGTGGCTAGTGATACTTGTCCAAGGGCCCCTCTAAAATAAGAGAGGTCCATACCCTGGAGGGAGCTACAGACAGCTTTCTTTTCTTCTATTTGACCCCATTCACTGACTACAGACTGTCTTGTTGTTTTGCCTGGCACCCCAAGAGGGGCTGAGACTTCAGAGGCCTTGGCCAGAGGGTTGAGCACTGGACCATAAGAAAGATGCCCTGCAACACACGCTAAGATGGGGGATAATTGAACTTGCTTGTGTTCCCCATGTAGCATCTAGGAGGGGTGCCCTATCACAGACAGACAGTAGGGGAATGAACCATGATTCTTCTATCTCTAATTTTTAAAGAATTTGGGGAAGAGGGTAAAATCAGCAACAAAATTTAACCTGAAAGTCATGCTGAAAATTCCCCAGTTGGGAAATGGCCTATGATGACATCTAGTAACATGGTCCCATCATCATCTGTGATGTTAATGGGTGGAACTCACAGGAGCAGCGCCAGGGTTTTTGGCACCCTAGGCGAGGGTCCTTCCGCACCCCCGGTCGTTGGTGGCAATTCTGCGGTGGGGGGGTTCTTCCGCGCTTCCGGTCTTCGGGGCACTTCAGCGGGGGGTCCTGGAGTGAGTGAAGGACCCGCCGCAGAATTGCTGCCGAAGACATGGAGAGCGGAAGGACCCCCCGCCGCCTTATTGCTGCCGAGGATGGCAAAATGCCGCCCCCCCCCAATCCTGGTGCCCTAGGCGACCGCCTAGGTCACCTAAATGGAAGCGCAGGCCCTGGCCACCCATGCTTACTTCATCGGTACTTTTGAATATTTTTTTCTTTTGGGAAGTAACAGGAGGGAAAGTTAACACGTATGGCCACCTTCTCAGCTAAGTTTACACACGACTGAGGTAAGGCTAATTTTTCAAAAATATTAATAATGGAATAATTAACCCTTTCTGTGCTTTACATCCACAAATCCAAGGCCTTCGTCAATGGCATCCCATTATTGTAATGGCACAATAATAGTATGTATAGTATAGTCAAAGGCCCCTGCTGATACTGCTTCAATGGCTATAAACTGTACCCCTATAATATGGGTCACCTAAGTGGCTACTCATATCTCGTGTCTTTGATAAAGAGTTAAATCCCATTTCAAATACTGAATTTTAACAGGCCATAACCCAAGTTTGGTATTCCTCTGCGTGTTAGCAATTCATGAATTCAATAGTAAGCACTGTATTCCTCTGTCAAGGAAGATGTAAATACAGATGTGTGGAACTTACATTTATGCAAATTAGATGCAGCCCTCAAGTTCCTACCAAGTTGTGAAGACACCCACTGGTGCTGTCAAGTTTGAGCATCTCTGATCTAAAGGTGAAAGTCGTAGGAAAACTCCTACATTCTCCTTATCTCAGGAGTGGGCAAACTTTTTGGCCTAAGGGTCACATCTGAGTATGGAAATTGTATGGTGGGCCACAAATGCTCATGAAATTTGGAGTTAGGGTATGGGAGGGGGTGAGAGCTCCGGCTGGAGGTGGGGGCTCTGGGGTGGGGCCAGAAATGAGGAGTTCAGGGTGCGGGAGAGCGCTCTGGGCGGGGGCTGGGGTGTGTGGGAGGGTGAGGGCTCTGGCTAGGGGTGGGGCTAGGGATTAGGGGTTGGGGGTGCAAGAGGGTGCTTTGGACTGGGACTGAGGGATTTGGAAGGCGGGAGGGGGATCAGGGCTGGCGCAGGGGGTTGGGGTGCAGCAGGAGGTCAGGGGTGCAGGCTCCAGGTGGCACTTACCTCAAGCAGCTCCCAGAAGCAGTGGCTTGTCCCCTACCTGGCTCCTATGTGGAGGCGTGGCCAGACTGCTCCGCGCGCTGCCCTGGCCGCAGGCGCCGCATGCCTGCAGCTCCCAGTGGCTGCAGTTCCCGACCAATGGGAGCTGCGGTGATGGCACTAGCGTGTGTGCGGAGCCCCTTGGCCGCTTCTATGCATAGGAACCAGAGGGGGGATATGCCACTGCTTCTGGGAGCCGCGCGGAGTGGGGCAAGCCCTAGGCCCCGCTCCCCAGTGGCAGCTCGAGGGCTGGATTAAAACGTCTGGAGGGCCAGATATGCCCCTGGGCGGTAGTTTGCCCATCCCTGCCTTATCTTCTGATTTGTCAAGTACCTAATGAGCAATAGATGAAAAAAGCTGATCATTATTATCAGTCCATTACAGAATGGAAGAAATCCAGAATTGTTGATGTGACCTTACACCTGTTTACAAAAAACAATACTATGAATTTTGGGTAGGGTTTTCAAAAGAACGTGAGGGAGTGAAATGCTCACCGACCCTTTGTGAACTGTTCCTTGGGTGCTAGCCTATAACACTCACACTGAACAATAAAGCACTCATTTACTTTTTAAAACATCTTCTAAATCAAAACCATATAAAACACCACAAAAATTATATATCAGACACATTTGAATTATTTCATTACACCACTTACAAGGACAGAAAATCAAGGGTTTCACAAAGCCCTTGTTCTCTGTGTCATACTCAGAATACTCCTCTCATTAGCAAAATGGTTTTGCTAATGTTTAGATAAGTAAAAATCTTCCAAAATCTGAACCACATCACTATCGATATTTTGATATATATACATTAAAGCCAGCCCTGTGAGTTGACTTTCACATAAAGAGCTTTGTAGCCATATCTTGACTGTCTGCAATACCCTTATATGTTTTCCAAAGCAACACTGATTGGCATGGTGGCCAAACAGAGAGAGAGAGAGCAATGTTGAGATCAGGATAGGATGCTGGGGTCAACTCTAGGAGAGTACTGAGAATGCTGTTTGGCTGTTCATCCCTTGGACTGTCTATCCATTTTTCATGCCATCTTTGTAGTTCTGCTTTAAAATTATCAAGGATAGAAAGGTCCACTTTGTATGCATCATACAGAGCCATATTTATTCTCTAATACATGCAGTTTATCTGGCACAAGGAACTGAGCAAGAAAAACGTGAAGAGCAGTCTATCACTTGCTTCTGATGCGCTGAAACTACATGATCCAGGAATGGAATGAATATATTCTTCCTGTCATATTCTCTAAGGTCTGTGGCCCCAATGTTATCATAAAGCTAGGATATTTTACAACAGCTTTCAGCATGGTTATGATTTCTGAGTAAGTGTCAAAGAAGTTAGTCACTTGTTGCACTGCACAAGAGTGAACAATTGCTGTGTTCAGTGTGTGCATCTTGCAGGCTGAATACATGGCTGGTGGAAGAATTTCACAAATTCTTGCTTTCTGACCACTTACATTGCTCACCATGTTACAGCTGTGGCCCCTCAAGCAGTTCCTTCTGTAACCCTCAAGAGGCTCTGTACAGCTTTGTGTTGTATCAAAGACTTCTATAAAATCAATGAAGTCTTCATGGAGTTCTATTTGCCTGTCACTCATTTCAAATTGCCCCAAATTTCATGGTGCCCTAGGCAGCTGCGTGCTGCATATGCGGCAGCCCCAGCCCCAGAGACCAGCCCTATCCCTTGGCCAGCCCCCCCTGCAAGCGGCAGGGCAGTCCCTAGAGGGCTGTGGGGCCCTGGTCAACTCCCTCTGCCCTGCCTCTCACCCTTCCCCCCTCCTCTGCCCCCGGCCCGCCCCCATTCCACCTCTTCCCCCAGTGAACCTGCACTCACCGGCAGCAGTGGGAACCAGGCCTCAGCCCACTCTACTCCGCCAGCTCCCAGCCGTGGCACTCCGCTTCTGGCCACCGGTGAGTGCGGGGAAAGGATCGCCCCCCACACTCACCGGTGGCGGGAAGCGGAGAGACGTGGCCCCAGCCGTGTCGCTTGGGTTGGGGAAAGGACCGCCCCTGGCTCTCACCAGCGGTGGGAAGCAGAGCTGGGAGCTGGCGGAGTAGAACGGTCTGGGGCTGGGCTACTCCGCTTCCCGCCGCTGCCGGTGAGTGGGGGAGGGGATCCCTTCCCCCAAACCACCTTCTCCCAGTGACACGGCTGAGCCCATGGGGGGGCTGCATAGGGCACCCAAATAGCTAGGGATGGCCCTGAGTGGATGTAACGTACAGCCAGTGAAATGTTTTCTTTTGCTGGACAAGCACTAGCTGCTTCAGCAATTAAACTGAAAAATGGTTCTACTTTTACTCTCTCTATAATCTTTCTCCGTATATGGACTCCTATTAACTTTATGAGCTCATTTTGCGTTTGTTCTGATATGTCCACTGTACTACAGGGTCTATAACTAAGCTGCTCTTTCAAATTAGAGTCCAATCCTGTGAGATAACATGAAATCACATGTACAATCTTAGTGTTTATTGCCTGTCCCCTCATTAAAAGGTTCTGTCTTCCATAAAAGATGGTAATTTTAACTATTTGTTTCAGAGCATGCTGATTGCAGTCTGTACACTTCCTGTGCTTAAATGAAACAAATTCATCTGACTTCACTATAGCAAGAACATGTTGGATTTGCTATGTTTCTCAAGTATTTTCTTGCCATTTGACCAGTCTTTCAAAGGAATGGAAATCAAGACTGCTTCCTTGCTGTTTAAAGAACAGTCACAGAACACTCCATCCAGATGTTTGGCGTAATGTGCAAATCTATACTCTTATAAGAGCTGCACACTACAACGACATTAGTGTTTTAGGAAACTGAAATTTGAAGGTAGCAACTTCCGAGTTGCTAGGATGTCCTTCTTCTGATTCTCAGCCAAGTTTGCACGATTTAGATGGCCAATGTCATTATTCCTCTGGAAGCCCTGTAGAATGTCCTCACCTCTCAGTCTTTGTTTGGCTTGAGGAATGGCTGCTCCTCTATAAAAACTTTGTTTTACAATAGAAAGATTCAATACTTCTCCACTGTGGCTTTCCTCAGCCTTCCTTCCACATGTAACTTCACAAATAGTATCTTGGTCCAGAGACCTTTCTGGAATTACAGAAAGGAAGGCAAACATCATTACTGATGCATTGTGAGCTAAATGTTGGGAGTACCTTGGTCATCGTTATTCTTATCATTCACAGAGCTGAGCACGTGTACACATTTACTGGATCAGAAAGGAGGTTGTGATTTTGGGTAACTTCTGTTTCTACTCTGGATCTGGCTTGGAATCTTTTCTCTTTTAAGCACCAGAAAAACAGTTTCTCGGCAGGGCTGACTCCATGCTGAGATAACTGGTGAATGAAAGCAAAGACACTTGTTTAACGGAGGACTAATAAGATCAATTATCCTCTCACATTGCAAAGGGAAAAACCCCACAGAAGCCAACAGCATTTAAAACATGCATTACCCGTGTGCAGCAAATGCATGGGCTGGTACAGGCTGTATCATACACCATCACTACAGGGTAGGGCTGGCTTTAGGCCGATTCGCTGGATTCCCGGGAATTGGGCCCCACGCCTCAGGCGCTTTTAAATGTTTTTTACTTACTCCGGCTGCGGTCTGCTCCGGGGTCTTTCATGGCCCCGCTCCCCTGACCAAAGCGCTGGCGGGAGCGCGGCTGCCCCACAGCCCCGCTCTCCCAGCTGGAGCTCTGGCCAGAGCGCGGCAAGCCCCGCAGCCCCGGCTGGAGCTATGCCGGAGCATGGCAAGCTCCGCGGCCCCGCTCTCCTGGCTAGAGCTCCGGTCGGAGCACGGTAAGCCGCTTGGCCCCAGCTGGAGCTCCGGCTGGAGTGCGGCAAGCCCTGTGCCCCCGGCTGGAGCTCCAGGCCCTTTAAATAGCCCCCAGAGCCCTGGGGTAGCAGGGTACTCCGGGGGCTATTTAAAGGGCCAGGGCTCCAGCTGCCTCTGAAACCCTGGTCCTTTAAATAGCCGCCGGAGCCCCGCCACCCCCATGCATTCCCCAGGGCTCCCCCGGCTAGTTAAAAGGTCTGGGGTCAGGTAGAAGCAGGGGAGCCCTGGGCCCTTTAAATAGCCCCCAGAGCCCTGGGATACCGGGGGTCTTGGGGGCTATTTAAAGGGCCAGGGCTCCAGCTGCCTCTGCTGCACCCCCTGCCCTGCCTGCACCAGCCCCGCCTTCCCCGCCTGCAACCAGCTCTACACCCCCTGCCCACAGCCAGCCCCTGCCAAACCCCCTGCCCTGTCTCCAGCCAATCCCTACCACACACCCCTGCAGCCCTACCCAAAGCCAGCCAGCCCCCCCCACACCCCACCCGCCCTGCACTGCCTTGTCTCCAGCCAACCCCTGCTGCACCCCACTGCCTGAAGCCAGCCAGTCCCACACACCTGCCTCCAGCCCTGCCAACCCCTGCTGCATTCCCCTGCAGCCCTGCCTGAAGCCAGCCCCGCACCCCTTGCCCTGCCTGCAGCCAGACCCTACCTCCAGTCAGCCCCTGCCCTGCCTCCAACCAGCCCCATGTCCAGTGCTGCCCTGCAGTTCCCACGGTAGTAAGGTGCACACCTGCTTCAATGAGGTCAGCAGGGAGCAGCTGGGACCCACACATGTGCACATCCTCAGGGTGTGGCGGAGACCCACACATGTGAAACGGCGATCAATAATAAATCAACAGCATATATGATACACTGTACATTATATAGAATTTTACTATTTATATAGTTATGGAAAGTAAATAATACATGGAATAAATGAAAGACTTTTTTTAAAACTTTTTTTTTAAGTCACCCCTGCCAAGGCCCCACCGAAAGTGTTCTAATTGGGCCCCGCACTTCCTGAAGCCGCTTTGGTACAGGGCATGCATGCGCTGCACCACCTCTGTGCACACCCCTCTGCGAACTCCCGCGCAGACCTGCCCAGACCCACGCGCTCTCCTTCCCCTCGACCACATGACACACGCACACAGCTTCCAAGCCACGTCCTCTCACGCATGCGCATTACACTAGCAGAGAGAGACGCTCCCGAAACTACGCATGCGCATTGGCAAGGCCACATTCTCACCCCTTCTATGCCCGGCATGCTTGTCACGCATGCGTACAAAAGATGAGGTAAAAATCTTGACCCGCCCACCTCGACCGTTTGGCACGCATGCCTAGTGGAGATGAGGCGGAAACGATTCCCTTCGACACGAACCAGGACTGCCTTGCGCGCATGCGCACTTTGAAGGCAACTCTCCCCCTTCCTTTCATCTCCCGTCGCAGGAGCATGCGCATCTGGAGCGCGAGCTTGCGCCCGCCTTCTCCAGCGCGGGTGCATGCGCAGTAGGGGATCGGAAGCGGCTTCCGGGCGCAGCGGAAGCCTTTCGCTCCTTTCCGCTCGCAGGCGGCCATCATGGTGAGTGCGTGCGGCCGCGGCCTCTGCCACCAGCCCGTGCGGTGCTGAGCCGCCTCCTCCCAATGACCGGAGCGGGGCCGGGCCTGGGGACCCCAGGGCGGGGTGGGGGCCACGCCGCTCCGGGATCGTGATCTGCGGCGCGGGGTTCGGCCGCGTCTTCACTGCTGCCTGCGCCCGCCTCCCACCCGGGGAGCCCAACGCTCCGGTCCATTGGCGGGGCCCATCGGGCGGCCGTTGCCAGATTTTGCATACCCCCCCCCGGGTAACGCGGGGAGGGAGCGTGCGTCTCCCGCGCCACCTTGGACCGGCACCGCCAGCACTGAGCTTATAGCCAGATTACCCCCGCCCCCACACCCAGCCGTGAGCTCTGAGGGGAGTATTCCCCCCCGACCCTTCCTGTGGTGCCTGCCGCCGAGCTGGTCCCACCCCCGCGCAGACCAGTGCTTGCTTCCCGTCGCTAGGGATAATATCTATTCCCTCCCTAACAGGGGAGGGGAATGGGGGATGCAGTTTGCTCGGAGTACCATTGACTCCTGACCAAAATTCAAGTGAAATTGTGGGCGACTTTGTCCACTGGTTTCCCCTTCTGCTGTAGGGGCCCCCTATGACAAGAAGGATTTTCAAACGGGATGCACAGTAGAAACACAAGACAAGAAGGAATAGCTGCAGATTCTGAAATCTAAACTGAAACTGGTCTGAAAGTGCTAGATCTCCTATCCCAGGCCATGGGGCAAAATGGCCCCTGCAATTGAAGGTTTTGTAGATAGCAATTCCTGGTTTAGGTTATACTACTTGTATTCAGACTCTCAATTTCAGTAAATCATTCATTTCAGGTGTTCAAACGCTATGTTGAGATTGGCCGAGTTGCCTATATCTCCTTTGGGCCACATGCTGGCAAGCTGGTGGCAATTGTGGATGTTATTGACCAGAACAGGGTAAGTTCAGAGACCTGTAGTCTTTTCCTCTCCCCAGTTCTTTCATTCTCTATTTTAAAAGTATTTTTTGTACAATATTAAAATACTTCAGATTTCCATATGTCAGTTTTTCCAAGGGGTTACAAAGTTAAGGAAAATGGAATACAAATACTCATGTGCGTTGCAGGCTTTACAATTAATCTTTGTATGGAAACTCTTTGTTTCCCCTCTCGGGATCAATAGTAAGGATAAGAAGGAATGTCCTCTAATGCAGGGGTAGGCAACCTATGGTATCTATGCCAAAGGCGGCACACAAGCTGATTTTCAGTGGCACTCACACTGCCTGGGTACTGGCCATTGGTCCGGTGGGACTCTGCACTTTAATTTAATTTTAAATGAAGCTTCTTAAACATTTTAAAAACCTTATTTACTTTACATACAACAACAGTTTAGTTATATATTATAGACCAAGGGTTGGCAACCTTTCAGAAGTGCTGTGGCGAGTCTTCATTTATTCACTCTAATTTAAGGTTTCGCATGCCAGTAATACATGTTAACATTTTTTGAAGGTCTCTTTATATAAGTCTATAATATATAACTAAACTGTTGTTGTATGTAAAGTGAATACGGTTTTTAAAATGTTTATGAAGCTTCATTTAAAATTAAATTAAAATGCAGAGTCCCACCGGACCAGTGGCCAGTACCCAGGCAGTGTGAGAACATGTGTGGATGAGGGAAAGGGGATGCATCTGAGAGCATGAAAGTTTCTCAGTCCCAACTCTTTCCTTTGGCCTTCTGTGTTTGGGAAACAATGCTTTAAATAAATGCCAGTTGATCTTGCCATAGAGTTTGGGTAGTGTAGTCCACTCTTAGGTTCTCCAGTGTTCCAAATGCCTAGTGCTCTCCTCCAGTCTGTAACACTTCATGTTGATGAGTCACAATTTATTTGGAAGTAACTTTCTGTAGTCTGTATATTGGAAAAATGTTAGTGAACCCATTCAATCTCTCTTGTTCTAGGCGCTAGTTGATGGCCCCTGCAGTGGTGTAAGAAGGCAGGCTATGCCCTTCAAGTGCATGCAGCTAACAGATTTTGTACTCAAATTCCCACACAGGTGAGTTGTCTTTCCTTTTGGGCTGTTTAAACTTGACTTAACGTGAAGCTAATTTACGTTTTCTGTGATTTCGTGGAATTTTGTTTCTAAATTTTAGAAAAGATCACATGGATGTATAGGTATTTTCTTAAGTTATCCCGAAAGTCTTAAGTTTCGGAACTAATCATCTCTTTCATAATGTACTAAGCGATTTAATGATGTGTGTGCTGTTAAGACATAGCAGACCATATGATCATGGTTAAATCTAGTGGATCCATTGCTATGAGTATTGACAGTATGATTGACAATTCGCAGATACTACAAGGAAAAGTTATAAATGAATCACAGTAATGCATAACTTCATGCATTGTCTCCTAAACAATAGACAATGGCTACATATTCAAAGTGAAGTATTTAATGTGTTCTTTATTTGAAAAACTATGTACCCTATTTGTAGGTGGATTGAATTCCAAGTCTTTTCTCTCCAACCTCTGTGATATATAAAATCACTAAGCCACAATCACTACTGGGTACTACTATGAGACCTACTATGCTGATAAAGTTTCCATAACTTTGAACTCATAACTTCTGTTTTTTACTAACCATTTTAGATGAATGCCAGGAGAATAGTATCCCAGTGTATCTTTCTAGATTGCCCCTCCCTTCAATCCTAACTGCCAACATAAGAAAGAAGTTTTAGTATACTTTTAGAGGACTTTGATTACATTTGCTATGTGTTTAACACCTTTGACGTGTACGAAAGATGTAACCGGTCTATTTGGGATTTTACTTCACTAATTTAAAATTGAAAGCTGGAGAAGCACGGAAGCAGTTGATTTGTGTATGATGATAATGCAAATAATGTTAATGTATGAGATTGATCAATTGTTTAAATGCAGTGCTCGTCAGAAGCATGTGCGAGTTGCCTGGGAGAAAGAAAATATTAACGAAAAATGGGCAGGTACAAGGTGGGCAAAGAAGATTGAAGCCAGAGAAAAGGTATGTTTGATCTGCAGTGTGATATAAAATACTCAACACTGCACTTAGCATGTTACTAAAGTTTTCAGATATAATCTAGTAGCAAAATTGAGATTAATGTTGCAGAGTAAGACTTAAGGGCAGAGAACATGGGTTGTCAAGTTGTAACATACGTTGTGTTACTGAGAACCAAATGGTTTTACCACTAAATTTAATCATCAATTTTTCTGTTTTGCCATGTCTACAAAATGTTTTTTGTTTGTTCTCTGCATCATCAGACCCTTCCCAGCTATGGAGATAAATGGCATGTACATTGATTTGTAAATTCATTTTTAGTGGTGGTTTGCAAATTTCTTTTGAGTTGTCTAGCTGAAAAGCACAAAACATTTATTTTTTTGCAAAATTACGTTTAGCTGTTTAGGGAATTACCGTTAACTAAAATCTTCAGTGTTTAACTTTTAACTGAAGTGCAGATTTTCTTTGACAGAAAGCCAAGATGACAGACTTTGATCGCTACAAGGCCATGAAGGCAAAGAAAATGGTAAGTGGTTAAATGTACAGCTATCTTTGGATAGTTGATTTGTGGTGTTTTAAAAGCAAATCTAGCTCTTTATTCTGAATCAGATTCAAATACATAATTCCTTATACTAATTTTTCTGTTCTTTTTGGACTCAGACTTGCAGAAAACTAGAGGAGCAATATAAATTTGCCCTGTGAGTTAGCCGATGCTTGTTCATCACTATTTTTCTTTTTAAACACTTAATTCAAGTTCAGTCTATATTTCTCTCTTTTAACTCCAAGGTAGTCTTCAAGGCTATGTACCAGACATCTCTGCAGGTGAAAATTGAAGTCGTCTCCAAAGTTCATTGATCCTTTGTGAGGGATTGCTGTTGACAATATGAAACACTACTTTCCTCCTCCTTCTCAGGGCCACACATTGCTTTAATAGCAATGCTGCCAACCTATGAAAAAATAAACTGACTAGGGGTCTCTCCCAGACTTGTAGCAGAGCACTACGACTAGGCTACCAGTCTGACAGCAGTCTTTTGTCACTCAGGCCATCAAAGTGTCTGAAATATATCACACCACAATATATATAGTGCACGTGATATCTTTCTGCAATTTCAGTAAAACCTACATCTGCTGAACAAAGTGTTTATGCTAAAAAGGAGAGAATTTGAAAACCCAGAAAGTCATGAGTTAGCACAGATGTCTATAGACTGTGTTCATTTGCTGCTCTTATTAGACTTAATGTTACAAAATAATTTCTTTAATTTATTACAGAGGAACAGGATCATCAAGCATGAATTAAAGAAGCTCCAGAAGCAAGCTTCCAAAAAAGCATAAACTGTCAGGAATCAAATAAAGTTCCAGTTTAATATACACTTAGTGTGTCTTTGTGTGTAATATTTACAAATATTAAGGTAATGTATATATGTCACTTAGGGTCTTGCGCAAAAATAAGTAACTGCCTGAGCAATTTAAATTGCTATCACTTGGCGGTACTTAACACATCATGAGAGCAGGCCCTAAACTAGCAATGAGAAATTACTGCTTGCTTTTCATGTGTTCTGGACTACAGTACCTATAATGTTGCATACCCAAGTTAATAGTAAATAGCCATTAAAATCCTCAAATATATTTTATAGTAATTTACTATGGAAAAAAATTAGCATTGATGAAGCTACTTTACAAAAAATCATACTTGAAACACAGGATTATTGGAGTAGAGAACTATCTTTCTGTAGAAATCCAGGGCATCGGTCAAAGTGCGAATAGTGTCTCTGTATGAAGCAAGAGCCAGTCCCTGCCCTGCAGAATTTAAAACCTGTGTTAAGTGCTAATGTTGTTTTTGCATTCTTTTTAAAGGCTCAGACAAATAAGAAATATTCATGATTAAATTCTATTCTAAAATATGTCATACTTCAAAATTTACTTCCACTGCTCTCCTAAAAGGTGTAGCTCTGGCCTCAAATACTTCAGAATTCTGGGAATGTCTAGTGACAAGATAAACACTTGTCCTGTGTGGACAGAATTTTATACTGAATAAAGTTATGTTGCTAGGTAAACACTTCTGGAAACTATTTAAAGAGACACTAACTTAAAATCTAGTCACTTAATGTTAAATGTATTTTCTGTTATTACAATTGTTCATTAGGCTATTTGTTTTACAGGACTATTTTTTTAATCTTAATTTTTTCTCTCCGATTGATGTAGAAAAAGCATGTACAAACAAGAAAAACTAAGGACTGTTCAGGGGGGAATGAAGTTGCCTATATATTGAATAATTGACTTTTACCTGTAATGTTATAATTTAAAAAAAAAATCAGGTAAATGATTTTTGTGTGTGGTCCATTTTAATGGTAATTGAAATGCGTACTGAAGGCATCTGTTCAGTCTACTGCAACGGTTTCAGTTTATCAGAGCTTACTAGGTCATCAGTGGGAAAGATTGACAGCTGCAGAGGCATAATTGAAAGAACTGTCTCCCAGGTTATTAGCTATTCTGTAACTATCCAGGACATGTGTAACAATTAGCATATACCCAAATCCCAACCCGTAGAATTTGTTCAGTGATTGTGCAAAATGCAGCCCTACGTTCCAGTACAAGTCTTCAATTCACAGCATTGGTTTAATTTTTTCCTATTAGCTCTTCACTGGTATTTTAATAGAAACAGCCATCAGTATTTTCCAAAGACTGATTCTAATGTGGAAATACCTGCTGCGAACTCTACTGTGGCAAAAGTGCTGTGGCAGTGGGAGAAAGGGTGGTCCAAGTGGGTAGAGTACTAGCCTGGAACTTGAGACCCAGATTCAATTTCTTGTCCCATCAGACTTCATGGGTACCTTCACTAAGGCCCACTGTGGCATCACAACTATGGTACTGTAGTGGCATAGTGTAGATGCTTCCTATGTCCATGGAAGGGGTTTTTCCATCTACATAGTTTCATCTACCTCTCGGAGAGGCAGTAGTTAGGTGGACAGAATAATTCTGTCAACTAGCTGCCTTTACATTAAGGGTTAGGTCAACTTAACTGTTGCACAGGATGTGAAATTTTTCATAGCCCTGAGTGACCTAGCTAGGTTTAACTAATTTTTAAGTGTATACCAGCCCTGAGTCTCTGAGCCTCAATTTCATAGCTGTAAAATGGTGATAGAGCACTTTCCTACCTTCCAGGAATGTTGAGGATTGATACATTAAAGATTGAGAGGCAATATGGTAATGGGGGCCATAAAGAACCTTAGATAAGGTACTTAGTGTACACCTAAACTTGCAAAACCCAAAAGACCCCCCAAAACTGCAGCAGCGAGTCTGAGCCCAAGTTAACTGATTTGGGATTGTGCTGTGGGGTTATAAATAGTAAATGTTTGGGCTGATGCTGGAGCCCCAATGACTACGCTGCTATTTTTACCCCTATACTGCAATTCCCATGAGCCTGAGGCTCTCTGCCATGAGTCTCTTTTGACCGTGTGAACATACCCTTAGACTCATAATACCTTTGCTGTTGACGGTGTCTTCAATGAGTTGGCAGCAGGGGAATCAAGAATCCAGCCTTCATTTTCATTCATAGCTAATAGAAAATAAAGTGAAGCCCAGGCTCAAACCTTATCCATTTTTGTACAGTAGTTGTACCAGCCTTTGTGCAGTGCTAAGTACTACTAGCATTTGCACTTCAAGCAGTGTTTGTCACTAATAGAAAAATTGATGTTTTACCACTTTTGATGCTTTCAGTAGCTACTGCTGTTTTTGTAGCAACAACCTGCCTTTCTGTGAAACACAAATTCTGTCATGCTGGTGTGTTGGCTGCACTATTGAACATTTGGAGGGAATGGAAATAACGTTTTGTAGCTTGTTTAATTTCTACTCTGCTGTTTAAAGCTAAATGACAGGATATAAACTCTTAACAATGTATAAACACTAAAATGCTTTCAATTTCAAAGCACTGCTCATGCATGAATATGACAGCTGAAGCTGTTCGGAAGGTTTCTTTTAATCTGCCTATTCCTACAGTGATAAATGCAGTTACAAAAATTCAACACATATGCAGTAATCTGAAAATACAAACAGAATTTAGTTTCTAGAACCTGCCACAAGATGGTGCTGTTTAACTAATTAACAGGTATTGCAGTCTGATAGCATCTAGTCTTTCATCAAGATCTGATGTAGGCAAATATGCTGGATTCGATTTGCAAAATATTCCATGAAAAACAATCTTTTGTTTCCATGAAATAAACTAATTTGCGAGCATATTCTCAAATGATGTATATTTCACTTTTGTTGCAAAATAGAAGGTAGTTTGCAAGGCAAATAAGGAAGCAGTTTCTTGTTTAGTGGAGAGAGTTGGGTTGAAAGAAACTGAGAAGGAGGAGGACTTGAAATTACCCGGTAAGGCTGTCAGACTACTGTCATATATTTTCACAAAACAAGTTAACATGGCCTCTGAAAGAGAAACAACTCCCAGGATGCACTAGTGTCTGCAGGCATTTTGGGCTACCTCTGTAACTACTGCTAACAGTGAAGTCCTAAAATAAATCTGCAGGAATGAATAGTGAAGGGGGTGAAAATGGGACCCTCAAGTCTTTTGTTTCTAGATTACACTAAAATCTAGCCTGAGTTCATTCTTAACATCTGCCAGTTGCACTTGTCTAAATCTAGTGTACAGTGGGACTAAATGAATTACTACTGCTGTAGTCTTCTACCTCAGGCACAATTATATTTAAATGAAACTTCAGCAAAAATCCATTTTTCCTCTGTGTTTGGGTAGTAAATGTAATTTTCAGTGAAATAAACCCGCAGGAAGTCTCTGCATGGAGGAACAGTGTGGTTTTGATAACATTCTGCTTCTTAAAATCTTGAATCTAAAATACATAAAATACAATGTATGCACACTATAAAGCATACAAATATTTCTCAGAGTCCAGTGACATCACAACTGACTCCAGCTTTACTCTTATGGTTGCCAGAATGTTGTCAAAAGAATCCTTTAGTTTCATGATTACCTGTGTATTAACAACACTTTTTCTCTGTATGGAAAGACAGTGTGTGTTCAGGCCTTGAAAAATTCAGTCACTCAGGGTGAACTGAAAGCTTGCTCTGGTGAGGGGCCCTGCTTCTGGGAGGGGAAAAAAAACACAATAAGTGGCTGCTCAAACTGTGGGGCACATAGAGGAACATTTGGGTCTGTGTGGTGGGGCCAGGGCCAGCCCCCATGGGGTGTGGGGAAGGAGCACCACTCCATCCCCAACTCTGCTCTGGCCCCACCCCAGCCTTAGTCCCCAGCCCAGGCTCCGTTTCTGACCTCAGTCCTGCCCCCAGCCTTGTCCTCTGGCTGAGGCTCCGTTCCTGGCCCCAGATCCATCCCCCAGCTGTGGCCCCAGCCTTGGCCCCCTAACCCCTGTCTGCATTCCACTCCCCTCCCCCAGGAACCACCCCCCTCCTCCAGGAGTCATGTTTTGCAAGTATGATAGTTGTTGAAGAGAGAGTTTGAAGCACTGGTCTTATGATGTGCTGCAAACAAGAGCCTTTCAGCCAGGCTCTTGTTTGCAGCACATCATAAGTGGTAAAGAGCACTGGAGTCATCTTGCATCCTTGTTTGGTGCCATGGGTGGCAGGGAAGGCTTCTGTTGAGTCACTGCACGCTATCACCCTGGCCACCATGACATTGTGAAACAAGCGGATAATAGCAATCTTCTTTCAGCAACCAAATTTATAAAGCAGTTTCCATAGGCCCCCACAATTCACTGTGTCAAAGACCTGGGTCAGGTCAACAAATGCCACATGCAGGTCCTTGTTCTGTTCACAAGCCTTCTTTTGAGTTTGTTGGGCTGCAAAAATCATGTCTATGATGCCACAGCCAGCACGAAAGCCTCGCTGGGACCTGGATACCCCAAGTCCACTTGGTGGGAGATAAGCCTGATGAGGGGAAACTGTGCAAGGATCTTCCCTGCTAAACACAGCAGTGAGATTCTGCAATGGTTGTCACAGCTAGATATGCTTCGCCTTTGGACAGATGGACTATGAAAGCATCCTTATACTCCTGGGGAATGGTACTCTGTTCCCATGTAGTCTTGAAAAGGCTGGTGAATTTCCTGACTAGATGGACATCTCCACATTTGTACACTTCAGGTGGAATGCTGCCAGGTTCTGGAGACTTGCCAGCAGACAGCTGCTTAATGGCCTTAGTAACCTCATCTAAAGAAGGCTCCACGGACAGCTCTTCTAGGACAGGATGCTGCGGGAGGTTGATATGAATTATAGTGCTCCCAAAGAGAATCCAGGGACCTGGTAGAAATCTTATCACCTTCCCTCATCTCAGCAGTGTGTAGAAATAGAAAAGGCTTCTCACAAGGACATTGGCCCTGCACTTTGCTGATGAAGCTCCCAGCCCACCCTTGTTTTTCTTGTCTACCTCTAGCTAGTACGTGCTGGTCAATATTTTAAGACCTGTGTGTTTCTGTAATTTTTTCTTATTGTATGGCCATCCCTGAGATTTCCTCTGTTCTCCTTTAGCAGATGAAAAGGCCTAACTGCTGTTCCCAGCTCAATTAGCATGTGAGCTGAGTAGAACTTGCAAGCAAGAATATTTCCTGGAGACAGCTATTAAATAAGCAGAATAAGGTGGGCGGTGGTGTTGGCTCTGATTATGGGTCCTTAGGTTACAATTCCTGTTCCTTTGTCCTTTTGGTTTCTGTTGATACTATTTTCAAAATAGTAGGGCTCTTGACTGCAGCTGGAAGGGAAATGGTTTTCCTGTCCCGTGAAAATTTTTGAGACTACATCACACTTTCCTGATCTCATTGGAGCAAAATCAAGACCTTTTGTTATTTTTTGCAAAAAGTATGTATGGGAGAGAGAGACTAGCTTGGCGGTTAGAGGATTCACCTGAGTTGTGGGAGATTTGGAATAAGGACTTGAACTTGGGTTTACACATCCTAGCAGAGTGCTATGACCACCAGCCTATAGAGTCAGTCTCACTCAAGCGATCTTGTAGGAGGGATTTGAACCTGGATCTCCCAGCTGAGTGCCCTAAGTACTGGGATATTGAATATTCTGTGGTGAGTCAAGCTGTCTTTCTCTGATCAAAAACTCTGGCCTGGACATGAGAAATCTGGAAGGTTTCATTGAAACCCGTCCTTTCCTGCAAAAAGTTTCAGTTTTGACCAAAAGCCATTTTGCTGAAAATTTCCCAACCAGCTCCTCTACTCTTGGCATTGGGCTGGGCTTGAGTCTGAATATTTGCACTACATCATCTCTTGCTCAGACATTTGGGGCTTGCATTGGGATCTTCGTACCTCTGAACTTAAACTACTGCTTTTACTTGATTCTGTATTGCATTCCTGGCTACTCTAGAATATTTGCATTTACAGCAGTATTTTATCACAGCACAAATATATGGGTATATAGGTTCTAAATGCATTGATTATTTGGCAGTCCTTCTGTAATATTTCTTATCTTCCTTACACACACACGCATGCGCACGAAAAAGGATTAATCGTTGGAGACCGAAGAAGCCTTGACAACTGTAACTTCATATTGATGTCAGTCGTAGCTTTGCTCCACTTGTTCCCCACATGGTTGAACCCTAACATTCTGCTATTGCTAGAGAGAGACACTGGTAAAAACTCGATCATTTAGTGAATCACTTGCTTCATGTCCAGTTTCAGGATTCAGGTGCCAGCCTGGCAATGCAGATACTGTAACAGCCACAATCCCCCTGGCCAAGTCTTCGTAACTGTTTTTTAACAAAGCTTTCAAAGCATTGCTTGCAGGCGGAAGTGGCTCTGTAATGCTCTTTTATCTGAAATTAGCCCTTTGTGCTAATTACCAACTTCAGAATTATGCTTTTATACGCAGCATGGAGTAAATTCCTTCTTCGTAGGACACAGTGACCTAGTTTTCATATAGAAGATTCTATTAGACAGTTCCCCAATGGCCTTGCGGTATGAAAGTATTTTTTGTGGTTTTATCTAGTTACTATTTTTGAGCTTTAATTGCTTACTATTGCTGTGGAGAGGAGCTGAGCTATTGATTGTTGCCATCACAGCTAGTAGAGATAAGCGATTGTCTAGACATGAGCTTCAGGCTTCTCTTTGAGAGCAGGATAGGGCCAGAAGGGGTTCTGCTGCTCCATGTTATTGATAAAGGCACGGGTGTTCAGGGTCTCAGGGGGAAATGCAGCTTAGATGAAAATGTTAGATGCTTTGAAAAAGCAATATTGTTTATATTTAAATAATATAAAAAGATATGATCTCTGAGATGACAGTAGGAGGCTTACCTTAAGGCATACAGTTGGGATACTGCAGCATCTGAATACAAACTACTTCTCATAGCACATTGTCAGCCAAGACATTTAAAAAAATGTTTGATAAGTCACATGCTTGTGAAAGTCAGTGAATAATAGAAGAGGTTACAATCAGTCATTTTGCAGTGAGGTGTGGTTCAAAGGTAACCTTGGAAGGAAGGGAAAACTAGATTCTTGGTTGTGTTTCTGGGAGAGGAGGGAGACAAAGGAACCCTCAAATTTTTTTTAGGTTTTTTTATTTTTCCTGCTTGTCTCTTACATTATAAATTCGGGTATTAGCTTATGCTGGAAAACTCTGTGGATGACTAGAGAATTGGTGGGTTTAGGACATCAGCAAAATGAAGTAAGTGATATCAGATTGATAGAAAGGGGAAATCATTTTTAGAAGAATGTTAAAAACATTTTAAAAATGTAATTCAAATGCCTGAGAAGCGGTTGGGAGTGGATATGCTTTTGTTAGACAGTTGAATTAAGGGCTGAAAAAGCTTACAGTTCTTGTCTGAGACCTCTAAGGAACAGGGCCGGCTCCAGGGGTTTTGCCGCCCCAAGCAGCCAAAAAAAAAACAAAAAACCAAGCCGCGATCGCAATCTGCGGCAATTCAGTGGGAGGTCCTTCACTCCGAGCGGGAGTGAGGGACCCCCCCCGCTGAATTGCCACTGAATACCTAAAAGTGCCGCCACGCTCCGGAGTTGCCGCCCCAAGCACCTGCTTAATAAGCTGGTGCCTGGAGCCGGCCCTGCTAAGGAGTTCTCCAGAAAAATCAGGGAAGACCAGATTTGACAGTTCTAAGGTTAAAACAACAACAGCAACAATCCAGGAAAAACAACTTCAGACTAAAATCCCTTTCAGGCCTCCTTTATTCACGATAAGGAGCACAAACCTTTCATTAAACTCTGCAGCTCACCTTTCAGTTTCCTTAGTTCAGCTTCCCCGATGCATCTCAACCCCATTTTGCAGAAAATCTGCCACTTCAGCCGGGGCTCTTTCTGAGCTGGGAGTGATAATTGTGCCAGATTGTACCATGAGGGCTTGATCATGCGAGGAGCTAAGTACTTTGCAAGACTGGGCTCCAGTAAGGCTTTATGTCAGAGGATGCCAAAGTGTTCTGCTGCTATCCCTGAGCCGCAGTAGCCATTCCGCATCAGCAGTGCATGTCAGGTGTGGTAAATAGCATCTACAGAATTAGGTACCTAAATATCTTTGGGGATCTGGGCCTAGGGCCTTCTCTGGATTGAGCTTTTTTCTGGAAATCTCCCACCGTTACTTTAGCTTTGGGACTCTCCCCTGCTGCTAGCAATGGTGGGAGTGCTAGTGTAGACCAGCCACTGACACTTTTACCTCTCTGCCACCTAGGCTTGCTCAGATTTAGGCAATGTGGTGGTAATGTTTTTCCCCTGCAGCGTGGGGCACGGGTCGCTTGCTGGTGGTTTCTCTGCAGCTTGAGGTCTTCAAACCAATTTTGAGGATTTCAATAACTCGGTCCTGGGATAGGGGTTGTTATAAAATTGGATGGGTGGGGTTCTGTGGCCTGCCTTGTGCAGGAGGTCAGACTAGATGATCAGATTGGTCCCTTCTGACCTATGAGTCTATGAGTCTATGAGTAACAGTGCCGGTGAGTGGACTATGATAGAGCTCCCACCATTGCTAGCATCAGGGCAGCTTCTCAGAGCTCTAGCAATGGTGGGAGATTTTCAGAAAAAGTTTAGGGAAGGGACAGTCTTGGAGGAGGCAGCCAGCAAACTGAAATCATTTGGGCCACGCATCAGATTGGAGGTCAATTGTGAAAAGTTAGTGAAAGAACCTGCTAAACTCCTGACTGTCAGGAACCCACGAGACCCCTGACAAAGCATCAGTTAGCTTTCTCAGTCAGCCCATCTTCCTTTGTTGATAACACTCCTGCTATCTTTTAATCATGCAGTTTAAAGTTTCTTGTCAGAGGACTAATAGTTTGTAGCTTTGGGAACCCAGATCCAAATATAGGAATGACTGAGCGATCACAAGAGTTCTCGGCACCGGATTTTGCTAGATTTCACCATCTCCGCAACAGCAGCATTTTAGAACTGCTGGCAAGTACTGAACTAATAATAACACTGCACTTGCGTAGCGCCTTGCAGCGAGGCTCTGACAGTGTTTTACTGACATGACACCTGTGAGGTTGTGGTGAGAAAACATTATTTCACAGAAGAGGCCAGGGAAGCAGAAAGAGCTTAAATGGCCTGGAAGCAAGTTATTGGAAAAGCCAGGATTGGCACTCAGGAGTAGAGCTGGACAAAATTTTTCAGCCGAAACTATTTCACAGGGAAAAAAATGCAGATTTGGGTCGATTGCAACATTTTGTGACTTATGTTGACTTCTAATTGTTTGGGTTGAAACAAAAAAAAAGAAAAAATTGGAACCATCAAAATGAAATATTTTGATTTCTTGGGCTATATTCACAACGGAATTCAAAAAATGGTGCTAGTGGTGCCCCTCCCCCAATTCAATAGTCCAGCTGTTAGCAGACTCCCTTGGGCTGTGGGAGACCCAGGTTTGACTCACCATTCTGGGGAAGGGACTTGAATACAGGTCTCTGCATTGTAGTACGGTGTCCTGACCACCAGGCTACAGGATATTCTGGGGGTGGGGCATTCTCAGTCTCGCCTGCTGAAGCTATTCCACTTTGTAATACATACTTGAATAGTCATTAGGCCAGAGAGAGAGCATGAGCTTGTGCTATTGCTTGCTTGTTAGGACACTCCTGTAAGAGGCAGACACCCGGGTTCCAGTTCCTGCTCCAGTGACCATATAATTATTTATCCCACATCCTAGGTGTGTGCCCTCTGACCACCCCCATCACCACATCCTCCTCCACTTTTGTGATTCTAGCCCACTAGTTCTCAAACTTTTGTGCTGGTGACCCCTTTCACATTGCAAGCCTCTGAGTGTAACCCCCCCTTATACATTAAAAACACTTTTTAATATATTTAACACCATTAAAAATGCTGGATGCAAAGCAGGGTTTGGGGTGGAGGCTGGCAGCTCGTGACCCCCCCCCCATGTAATAATCTTGCGACCCACTGCGGGGGTGCTGACTCTCAGTTTGAGAACCCCTGTATTTCATTTGCTTTTATTAAACATCAGCCCAAATGACACATTTTGTTTGAGCTGAAACGAATTTTTTTCTTAAGCTGAAAATTTTGGTTTTGGTTTGACACAAACTGACTTTTTTTTCCTGATATTCTTGGAACTGGCAGTGAACTGACAAATCAGTTATTCACACAGCTCTCCTCTGCGTCACAATTCACCCCTGTAACCCCGAGACACCACTCCTCATTCCTATAACAGCTGAGTTGTGAGGGGGTATTCATGAGTCTATATGTTCGTAAGATTTTTTCCTAGACTGGATCAGATCTTTGGAATTAAGTACCGCTGTACAGTTGTGTTAGTGCCTATATTTTTTTCTGTCCTGCCATAGTGCTGACAGGGAGGTTTTTTGCCCTCATTTTCCTAGTGCTAACATGTAAAATATAGCAGCTCTGAGGCCAAAACCTTAGCTTATGCTAATGGCCGCCTTCCAGACCAGGATTTCTAAAAGAAACAGATCACTTTGTTTGTTTCTCCCTTGTGTAGTTAAAATGTTATTAAAGGGTGTTTATTTTTCCTTGGTTATGTACAATCCCACTGATTGGAGCTGGAGACTTGCTGAGATGCATGGAAAGTGTGTTCTTGCCTGGTGCTTACTTGTCAGCGGGGCTACTGCATCAGAAGTGAACTTTCCACCACTCACACCTTCTAGTACACACACAAGCATTTAGTGGCAGCACGGTGTCTCTGAAATTTAAAAGGCCTTTGAGACCAACAGGTCACTCTCACCTTCTAGAGAGGCAGGGCATGAAGCCAATGAAAACCACTGTGCCAGCTGTATGGAATCTGGGAGACACTTCAGGATATTATGAATACCAATATTAGAATCATAGAGTATCAGGGTTGGAAGGAATCTCAGGAGATCATCTAGTCTAACCCCCTGCTCAAAGCAGGAACAATTCCAAACTGGCCCCCTCAAGGATTGAACTCATAATCCTGGGTTTAGGAAGCCAATGCTCAAACCACTGAGCTATCCCTCCCCTAAAAATTGTAATGAGTTGTGCCAGATATGCCATGTAAGGTGTCTGCAAAAATGTTATAATTTGCCAAGTATAATAATATTGTTTATATGTGTGTGTCACTTTCCCACACACCCCCTCCTGCCCCCAAACTCCCTCCCAGAGCCTGCACTCAATCCCCACCCCCCCAGCCCCCAAACTCCCTCTCAGAGCTTGCAATCCCTCCCCACACACACACCCCAGCCCCCAAACTCCATTCCAGAGCCTGCACCCCCACACTCCCTCCCCCACCCAAACTCCCTCCCAGAGCCCAACCTGTCATCCCTTCTGCACCAAAACTCCCTTCCAGAGCCTGCACCCCAATCTCCTGCCCCAGACCTCCTCCCCCACCCACACTCCATCCCAGAGCCTTAGGCAAGTGGGGGGGGCAGAGTTTTTTGGGGGGTGGGTTCTGGGCAGCATGAGTGATATTGGCCCGCTGGGAGGATTTGAGGACTGGCACTGGCCCTTAGGTAAATTCAGTTTGAGAACCCTGGTCTAAAGTGCACATCGAATAAGAGAAAGCATTTTGCCTCATTCAGGGTCATACGCTCAGCTGGTGCAAACTAGCACAGAGCCACTGACTTCAGTGGAACTACTCTGATTGATGCCTGCTGAGGAGATGGCTGTCAGAGTCCATTGGCTTCCGCAGCTGAACATTTGTATGTGCCCTGCTCCGCAGGACATGAGAAGCCAGAGATTTTATTACATTTCCACTCTCCTGTCATGAGGAACCCCTTGCTTTTTAAAGGGCGCCCCTGGCATGTGACTCTAATGGAGCAAGGCTTTCAGAGAGCAGGGCCAGTGCTGCTGTGGAGGCAGGAGTGCTGGAACAATTTGTATTGTGAGGGTGCTGAGAGACACTGAACCAAACTGTAAACCTTGTATAGGAGGGAAACAGCTTCAAGCCAGAGAGTGCGGCAGCTCCCTCAGAACCCCTGCTTCCATCACCTATGTGTGAAGGGAGAAGGCCTACCGATGGATGCCTCTGTGGGACAGACCTTGCTTTTGTCTAGGGGGCGGGGGGCAGAGGGAGAATGGAACCTTCCCTCCCTTTTCCCAAAGAAGCATGAGAAGATTTACTGACGGTATTCCCACATGGGTGTATGAACTGGCCCACAATTACTACACAAATGGATCAGGCAGTTGTGAACAAAAGAGAGGGTGAAAGATTTAGGACTCTCACTTGGGCAAGTTAATATCCTCAGTCAGTGCCTTGGGGAGGTGAGAGCTCATGCTGTCAAAAACTTTTTCTCATAGCAGTTGCCTTATCTGGGTTAAGTGTTGTGGCCCTCAGGCCCTAAAAGCCTTTGACAAATACTCTCTAGCAATGAGACCATCAATGTCAAGCTGAAGTATAGCCTGGAATGCCAGCATACAGTAATGTTTGCAATGAGCTCAAATGTAGTTGAACTTGACCTGTGCCATGCACACTTGAAATAGGGCTAAATTAGGACTTGAATTGTGTTTAAGCTCTCTGCATAGGGGTGATTTTCACCCCTTATGATGACTCTGCATAAGAAAAACATAGAAAATACATCCCTGGAACAAAACCAGATTCCCTGAGTCTTACTCTGAGGCCATAGGTGAGATTTTCAAAAGCACTCAGCACTGGCCATTAAAGTCACTTTGACTTGAATGGGAGCAGAGATGGGCGAATATAGAGCACCTCTGAAAAATCCCGCTCTATGTCTTTTGCTGTGTTAGAAAAATGGTTTGTAAAAACAGTTTCTACCCAAAAGATGGGGACACGAATATGGTGCCGAAGAACAATGTTAACAAAGTGACGCTGATGATTATTGTATTTATTATGTAAGTCCTGTGCTTAGTGCTGTACTCCTGCCCCAGAGAAAGCACAACCTAAATGTCAGAAGTGGCGAAGACAGGATGCACTAGAGGAATAAACCTAGAGGAATAGCAGCTCATATTCTGGTCACTTTTTGTGGACATTGTGAAATAAGTGACTAATAAGGGTCTGAGGACTTAGAAAAGTAGCTTGATGCACTGGTGTGGAAAGGACATTCCTGGCACAGAGGGGTAGCATGGGGAAGGGTACAGAGAGTTATATATCTTGATTGTGCTGCCTACAAAATCTTACAAGAGGCAACCATTTCAAAACTGGTTTCCCAATATGGCAGAAAACATCACACACAGAGGGCCTGGATGAGCGAGAATCATTTTTAGGTGAACTTTAAAGTGTTCTAAAGTAGCCCACTCATAGGAGGAAAATTTTGCATTGTGATTGAGATAGATATTTAAAATCTTATCATTTAAAAAATCATACTCATTGAAATTGTCACAGCTTGCACCCAGCAAAGACTATTTTGTGGTCAGAAAAGCAGTACAGTATATACTCTAGATTTGAGCTATAGGAATGAGTAGGTATTCCTGAAAGGCTTAATAGCTCTGTTTTGTCCCTTTCTCTGTATGTTTGTGTTTGAGTCATAATAATAACCAGGGGACAACGGAAACTGGTGGGATCTGTAAAAGCTGCAAATGCTGAGGATTTATGGCCTTCCCGCAGATGTTGCTGTATTCTCCAGAATCTTAGGTTTCATTTAAAAAAGTATTCTAGCCCCTCAATGTGTAAAGATACCCTTCAGGATGTGAGTCCTCCCCCTACCCTGCTGCTTTGTCTAGAGTCCATAGCTGACTGACTGAAACAATAGCATCAGGGGAAATGTGAATTTACACCATTCATCTCAACTGGGATAAGTTCTTCAGCATGTTTATGGAAATTTAATAATTGTTAAAAGTGATGCATAAAGGCAAAAATAAAAATATGGTTTGTTTATGATGCATAAGGAAAACTGGAGAAAAATCTGCCACATGCACAGCAAAATCAAGTTTTTTCTCCTCTGTTTTTTACATTAGAAATTCAGGTCCTGTCTGCCATGAAAAACTACAAAGAACTTGGGTGGTGGTGGGGGTTGGTCAGAATTTGAATCCAACTCCAGAGCTCAATTTTTGTGAAAGACTGACTATATCCTGTAAAATCCTGAACAAACTATATAATTAAGATAAACCTTACTGAATTAGGGTTAATACCTTTGGGGTACACTGTTTTAAAAATGCAATTGTATATGTGTTATTGTGGCATTGTACATACCATCTCTAGTAGGAGGGGGATGCAAACATACTTTCTCTGTTATCTGCCCCTTTGAAGCCATCCCCTGGAGAGATGTACATACACTAGTTCAAACTAGATTCTTCAGGGAACAGCACAGTAAGGATTTTTAGATAAACAGCCTGGTTTTAAACTGATTCAGGGCCTTCTTCCTGATCCAGCAGGTGGACAGAATTCCTGGTTCACCCTGGAAAGGGTTGAAAGGACATGGGGCAACTGAGGCCCCATAAGATTGTGTGCTTGTTCTAAGCTAAAGCTGTGATGAACTTGTAACTGCAAGGAAAGCCCTGTAGCTGGAGCTTTGAAAAACTTGTAATCACTACTCCTGGGGGAATTCTGTGCTACTGTGCACATGCAGAATTCATGTGCCCCCCAGATTTTTTTTCTCCACAGAAAATATATTCTGCTGGGGAAGTGCTACAGTTATGCCTTTCACCCACCAGGGAATGTTGTGGAACCAGAACAGAAGGCAGCCACTCACCAGCCATAACAGCCAATAGGGAGAGAGCAGAAGCTGCATTCCTCACAGTGCCCTGCCTGGAGGCCAAGTCAGTAGGTACATATGGAGGGGACAGACAGAGCGGGGCATGCGGAGTTGCTGGGAGGCTCACAGACTAAGGTTCAGAAGGGCTAGTGGAAGGGACAGACTGAGCCCATGTTAGAGTTGGGGTGAACTTTAATAAGCTTATTAGTATGCATGTAGGTTCTTTTATAGTTTTTAATATAATTTTTCTGTAGTGCTTTTTACTTTAAGAATAAAATAATCTTGCACTGAAAGAACTGTGCGGTGCTTATAACTGTTGACAAGCACTCTATCAAACAGTTGTGCTTGGGCAACCTGTCTCTACTGGGAACCACACAGTTAAGGTGGGAAACTGTGCAGTCAGGAAGGTAGAGAGAGACACAAGTCTCCACCCAAGGCCTGGTCCACACTATGCAGTTAAACTGATTTTAACAGCATTAAATCGATTTAACGCTGTACCCGTCCACACTACAATGCACTTTATATTGATTTAAAGGGCTCTTTAAATTGATTTCTGTACTCCTCCCCAACGAGAGGAGTAATGCTAAAATCGATATTAACATATCGATTTAGGGTTAGTGTGGCCACAAATCGAAGTTATTGGCCTCCAGGCGGTATCCCACAGTGCACCACTGGCCGCTCTGGACAGGAATCTGAACTCTAATGCACTGGCCAGGTATACAGGAAAAGCCCCGCGAACTTTTGGATTGCATTTCCTATTTGGCCAGCGTGGAGCTCTCATCAGCACAGGTGACCACGCAGAGCTCATCAGCACAGGTAACAATGCAGTCTCCTGAGAATAGAAAAAGAGCACCAGCAATGGACCGCATGAGAGGTACTGGATCGCTATATGTGGAGAGGATTCAGTGCTAACAGAACTGCGTTCCAAAAGACGAAATGAAAAAACTTTTGAAAAAATTTCCAAGACCATGATGGAGAGAGGCCACAGCAGGGACTCAGTGCAGTGCAGAGTGAAAGTGAAGGAGCTCAGACAAGCCTACCAGAAAACGAAAGCAGCAAAGGGAAGATCAGGGTCAGGGCCAAAAACATGCCGCTTCTACGCTGAGCTGCATGCAATTTTAGGGGGCTGCGCCACCACTACCCCTCCCTTGTCCGTGGATTCCGAGGTGGGGGTTATAATCTCAACCATGGATGAGGATTCAGCGGGGGGGGGGGGGGAAGATGAGGAGGAGGAAGAGGAGGATGAGCTTGCAGAGAGCACACAGCACTCCATTCTCCCCAACAGCCAGGAGCTTTTTGTGACCCAGACGGAATTACCCTCCCAGCCCTCCCAAACCACTAGCCCAGACAGTGAAGCCATGGAAGGGACCTCTGGTGAGTGTACCTTTGTAAATATAAAACATGGTTTAAAAGCAAGCGTTTTTTAATGATTGATTTGCCATGAGGGCTTTGGATACATTCGCAGCCAGTAAAGTTACTGGAAAAGTTTGTTAACATGTTTGGGGATGGAGCGGAAATCCTCCAGGGACATCTCCATGAAGCGCTCCTGGAGGTATTCCAAAAGCCTTTGCAGAAGGTTTCTGGGCAAGGCAGCCTTGTTCCGTCCACCATGGTAGGACACTTTACCACGCCATGCATGTAGCAAGCAATCGGGTATCATTGCATGACAAAGCCTAGATGCGTATGGTCCCAGTGATTGCTGGCATTCAAGAAACATCCGTTCTTTATCTCGCTCTGTTATCCTCAGCAGAGTGATATCGTTCATGGTAACCTGGTTGAAATTAAGGAATTTAAGTAAGGGGACAGAGAGATGGGGGAGGTGAGGAAGGATAGCGCTGAGCTTTTTAGTGTTTGACCAGCAGGAATCTTCCCAGCTACCAGCCACGTGGTGGGGGGGAGGAGAGAAAGAGGGGTGATCAGGGCCGGTGCAAGGATATTTTGCGCCCTAGGTGAAACTTCCATCTTGCGCCCTCCCCCCCCAAAAATCACATACATTATACACAATACACGGTCACGAAATTGTGCCCCAGACCTTTTTTTTTTTATCTGCCATGAGGCTGCATCAACTGTAAACGAAAAAAAATGAAATTTTATTCCTATCAGTCCTTTTTCTTGTTCACTATTAAAAGTAAAGGATAGAGAATACATGTCACTTACTATAATTAACTATTTGAATTTCATCAACTGTTTGACGTAAATATTGATGAAGAGATCGAGATGACTTTCCCTTAAAATTAAGCAATGTTGATTGTAATCAGAAATACACCTTTTTTAGTCACGTATACGTCTTTCCTTCATATCAAAATCTGACTGGGAGTGCTGCAGAACCCATTCTGCCTAACTAGCCATGCTCCTCCAAATGATTAAAAACATCAAATGGTACAAACTCAATTTGAATGAAAAATTCCATTTTCTAACTAAATAGGTCACACACTCTCAAATGGTTGCCAAGTGCTCTCTGTGGTGGTATGTTCATCTGCTCTAAATGCCTACTAACTTCCCTATGAAAATAATCTTTGACTTTGATCCAATGAAAGCAGGATGGAAAAGCTCCCCCGCAGAAGACCTAAGACATGATGGCTGGATGACATAAACAGACACCTGTCCCTCACAGGCACTACCTCATAACATGCCAATTGTGCTCAGGACAGAACATCACAGAGGAATATTATGCATTCAGTGGTCTCTACACTGGCCAAGCAACAGTACAACAACTAACTTAACCGGTCCATCCAACTTTATTGACTGCTTCTTGGGCACTGGTGAGGGGTAACGGTGCCAGACTGAGCCCGGTGATGGGTGTAGTACAAGTCCACAAACTGAGGCAAGGTGCTGGGCCTAGAGTCCTGCTGAGACTGCTGTCCTGCACCAAGTGGAGCACAGCCTCCATGAGGAGAGAACTCAAACAAATATCACGCTCCTTCTGCATGATTCCCCCAAGCACTTCTTCAGGCAGTGCTATGGGGGTCACTCACAGGCTTAGGCCTGCCTGTTGCAGGCAAAACACAGCAGCAGGGCTTAAAACTCAGACAGGGCCGCCCAGAGGACTCAGGGAGCCTTGGGCAAAGCAAAATTGGGGGCCCCTTCCATAAAACATTTGCAATACTATAGTAACATGTATTAGGAAATGTAAAAAATAACTAGTGAAATACATTCAAAAATTAACTTGTAATAATTTGAAAATACACTAAATACATTATTTAAAAACATTAAAAGCTGTAATGGTCTGTATACATTTGCAATTACATAATGGGCAGATGATGGGTGATTGTGATGGTTGGTACCAATGGGCTGTCGCTGCCTAGGGGTGGTGCTGCTGTTGCCCAGGGCTGGGCGGGAAGCTGGGCTCTGGGTTCAGGGGTGCCCAGCTCACAGGGGCTGGGCTCAGGGATGTGGGGAGATAGGGTCAGGGTGGTGTCCAGCTCAGAGGGGCTGGGCTCGGAGCTGGGGGTCAGGGCTGTGGGGGGGATGGGGTCAAGGGGGGAGCCTGGGGGCACTGGGGCAGCTCAGCTCTGCAGGCTGCTGTTCTCTCGAGTCACCCACATACAAGGGGAGCAGGAGCAGGGACCAGCCAAGGACCAAGGGGGCAGGAGCACAGGCGCCTGAGGCCCAGCTGTGGGGAAGCACTTGCTTACCTTGCCCAGCACATGAGCGTCAGGGTCTTCTTTCTTCCTCCACTTCACCAGACCACCTCTGAGGCTCTTTTCTACTCCTGCCCCTCGCTGGGGCTGATGTGGAGGCTGAGCCAGGGGGCAGCTGCAGCTTTCCTCCAGAAGCCCTTGTGTCGCGCCGTTGCAGGGCTCCTACCACGTGCACTAAGCATAGCTGCGCAGCTCTGCCCAGCTGCCGCCCCCCTCCCCATGAGAAAAATTGCATAGGCTGGAGTCCCTGCTCTGGGAGGGAGAGGGATTCTGATTTCTGAGCCTCTGCTCAGCGCGCCACCGGCAGCCTGAACCTCTGGGCAGTTGCAGCGGCGCACTGACGAAGGGGATCCCCTGGGCTGCCGGCTGCCGCGGCGGTGCCCTGACCCGGGGGACACCCTGAGCTGCCGGCTGCCGCGGCGGCGCACTGACCTGGGGGACCCCCTGGGCTGCCGGCTGCCTCGGCGGCGCCCTGACCCGGGGGGCCCCTGGCCTGCCAGCTGCTGCGGCGGTGCACGCTGACCCAGGGACCAGGTCAGTGCGCCTCCGCAGCAGCTGGCAGCCCGGGGTTTCCCTGGACTAGGGGATCCCCTGGCCTGCCAGCTGCCGCGGCGGTGCACTGACCCGGGGGACACTCTGGGCTGCCGGCTGCCGCGGCGGTGCCCTGACCTGGGGGACCCTGGCCTGCTGGCTGCCGCGGCGGTGCACGCTGACCCAGGGGACACCCTGGGCTGCCGGCTGCCGCGGCGGCGCCCTGACCCAGGGGACACCCTAGGCTGCCAGCTGCTGCCGGCAGCTCATACTCCCTCTTGTCCCAGCAGCAGCTGCCGGTCAACCATTTAAAAAAAAAATTGGGGGCGCTTTTTGGCGCCCCAAAATCTCGGCGCCCTAGGCAACCGCCTAGTTCGCCTAAATGGTTGCACCGGCCCTGGGGGTGATTAGCAGTAATCTTCCATGATACCAGCCATGCGGTGGGGGGAGGGGTAAAGCAATTCTAGAGAATTGGATTGGGGAGGGGAGGGGTTGGCGTCTGCTGCTCCTTGTTAACAGGAAGGAAGCAGCAAAGGGACCTGTGTTTATGAAGGCTGGAGAAGCTGTGCCTTACCATGACCGCATGCAAGCTGAATTGTGATGCCCGGACCTGCTTCTGTGAGATCTGTAACACCAGAGCCGCAGGCACTCAATATTAAAAGTTTCCAAATGCGACCTTGTAGTGAAATCACATGTGCTATGTAAGGTGAATAGTGTTGTTCACTGTGAAAGAGTATAAGCATTGTTCTGTAAAATGTATCTTTTTAAATCCTTCTCTCTCTATTCCCCCCCCTCATGCAGCTGCACATGTTTCAAGCCTCCCTACTCCATCCCGAAGGCTAGCTCAGATAAGGCGGAGGAAGAAGAGGACACGAGATGAAATGTTCTCAGAAATCATGGAAGTAACCCGCAATGAAAGAGCTCATCTGAGGGAGTGGAAGGACGTGGTAGCAAAGTACAGGAAAGATGCCAGTGAACGTGAGGACAGGAGGGACCAATGTGAGGACAGGAGGGACGAACGTGAGGATAGGAGAGACGCTCGAGATGAGAGGTGTAGGCAGGAAGATCAGCGGTGGCGGGATGCAACGCTGGAGCTGCTGCGTGATCAAACTGACGTCCTCCGATGTCTGGTGGATCTTCAAGAGGAGCAGCGGGGTCACAGAGTGCCGCTGCAGCCCATGTTTAACCACCCTCAGTACTCACCATGTTCCATGACTTCCTCACCCAGACGTGTAAGAACGCGTGGGGGAAGGCTTTGTGCACCAGCCCACTCCACCCCCGTGGACAGTCCAACCAAAAGGCTGTCATTACATTGAAATGTGCTTAATGGCCTTTTCTTTCCCTCCTATCCTCCTCCCAAACCACTCGGGATACCTTGTTAATTTACTTCCTCTTTTTATAATTACATGCTTTTTAAACGAAGGGGTAGGGTTGGTTGCTTACAGGGAATGACTTTTAATAAAGAATACATGCTTTTTAAACGATAGTGACTTTATTTCCTTAGGCAAGCTGTAATCGAAGGGGAAGGGTAGGTTGCTTACAGGAGGAGTCAATAAAGTGGGGGGAGGTTCATGAAGGGGAAACAAACGCAGCAGTCACACTGTATCCTGGCCCGTGATGAAACTGGTTTCCAAGGCTTCTCTGATGCACACCGCTTCCTGGTGAGCTCTTCTAATCGCCCTGGTGTCTGGCTGCGCGTAATCAGCGGCCAGGTGATTTGCCTCAGCCTCCCACCCCACCATAAAGGTCTCCCCCTTACTTTCACAGAGATTGTGGAGCACACAGCAAGCAGCAATAACAAAGGGGACATTGGTTTGGCTGAGGTCTGAGCGAGTGAGTAATGTGCGCCAGTGGGCTTTTAAACGGCCAAATGCACATTCTACCACCATCCTGCACTTGCTCAGCCTGTAGTTGAACAGCTCCTGACCACTGTCCAGGCTGCCTGTGTATGGCTTCATGAGCCATGGCATCAAGGGGTAGGCTGGGTCACCCAGGATAACGACAGGCATTTCAACATCCCCAACTGTTATTTTCTGGTCCGGGAAGTAAGTCCCTTACTGCAGCCGTTTAAACGGAACAGTGCTTCTGAAGACGCGAGCGTCATGAACCCTTCCTCGCCATCCCACATGGATGTTGGTGAAACATCCCTTGTGATCCACCAGTGCTTGCAGCACCATTGAAAAGTACCCCTTCCGGTTTATGTACTGGGTGCCCTGGTGTTCCGGTGCCAAGATAGGGATATGGGTTCCATCTATCGCCCCACCACAGTTAGGGAATCCCATTGCAGCAAAGCCATCCACTATGACCTGCACATTTCCCAGAGTCACAACCTTTCGTAGCAGCAGCTTAATGATTGCTTTGGCTACTTGCAACACAGCAGCCCCCACAGTAGATTTTCCCACTCTAAATTGATTCCCGACTGAACGGTAGCTGTCTGGCATTGCAAGCTTCCAGAGGGCTATTGCCACTCGCTTCTCCACTGTGAGGGCTGCTCTCATCTTGGTATTCTGGCGTTTCAGGGCAGGGGAAAGCAAGTCACAAAGTTCAAAGAAAGTGCTCTTACGCGTGCGAAAGCTTTGCAGCCACTGTGAATCGTCCCACTCCTGCAAAACTATGCGGTCCCACCAGTCTGTGCTTGTTTCCTGGGCCCAAAATTGGCGTTCAATGGGTAGAACCTCCCCTATTACCAGTAGGAGCTCCAAAGCGCAGGGGCCCGCGGTTAGGGAGAAATCAGTGTCCATGTCCTCATCACTTTCGTCGCCGCGCTGCAGTAGCTGCCTCCTCCTCGCCTGCCTTTGCAGTTCATGGTTCATCATAGACTGCACGAGAATGCGCAAGGTGTTTACAACGTCCACGATTGCGCTATTGATCTGAGCAGGGTCCATGCTTGCTGTGCTATGGCGTTTGCTTTCAGTTCACCCAGGAAAAAAGGCACGAAATGGTTGTCTGCTGCTTTCAGGAAGGGAGGGGTGAGGCTGTACCCAGAACCACCCGCGACAATGTTTTTTGCCCCATCAGGCACTGGGATCTCAACCCAGAATTCCAAGGGGCAGGGGAGACTGCGGGAACTATGGATAGCTATGGAATAGCTACCCACAGTGCAGCGCTCCGGAAATCGATGCTAGCCTTGGACCATGGACGCACACTGCCGAAGTAATGTGCCTAGTGTGGCCGCGTGCAATCGACTTTATAATATCTGTTTCATAAAACCGGTTTATGTTAATTTGAAATTACCCTGTAGTGTAGACGTACCCCAAGAAAGGGAATAGCTGGAGAGCTGAAAGTCTGAGAGGTTGTTGGACAACTGAGGGGGGTTGCCCTAAACTGTAGTGGTGGCGGGAATGTGGGGGAGGTTGTCAGAATCTGAACCAAGATCCAGATCTCAATTTTGCTAATGGATCAAACTCTGAAACTGAACACGCCAAAACACTGGGCTGTTTGGAATCCAGAACTAAATTTGCAAATGAGACCCAGCTCTAACACTGTGTTGCTTCTTCCACTCCTTCCATCTTTCTCTCTTTATTTTGCCTTCTTTCCTGCTAAGAAAGGCTGTTGTAGCGAGGCTTTTCATACAGCATCAAAAGTTACGATTTAATAAGGAGTCTAGGACCATTACAGACAGATGTCATAGATAACTAACAAAAATGAGAAATTCTAAGAATTTCTAAGCAGCTAATTTGTAAGCAGTGGCTGATAGGCAGTGATTTATGTGGGTAGGGTTCAGGCCTCAAAAATCCATTCAAGCTTATAATTACCTTGGTGGATGTGGGAAACTGCATTTGTAGGCCCCCAAACTCATTATACCCTCACGTATTTCCAAATGAAAAAGAATAATTCAATTTTTCTTCTCCTAGAAGCAAAAATGACTCTCTGTTCTCTGTAGGTTTCTTTGAAGTCTATGCCACCCATTAACTGCCTTAGCTACCCAAGGCAATTAACCAATTCAACTTCACAGTGAAAGAAACAGACCAACAAAGTGTAGTTTGAAAAAATCAACAATATATTTCTACCTTTTCTTTATAGCTTTTCCTTTATGGCGAGGTTGAGTGCCAGAGAGGAGGGATGAGCCTGTGGCACGAGACAGACTGGGGTTGGGTCTACACTAGATGTTTTTCCAGGATAGCCACGTGGGATACGAGTGATTTTTTGGTGATATTGCTATACCAGCAAAAGCTGTAGTACAGAAACACTGGCATAAAAGTCCCTTTGCCAGGCTAGCCTGTTTTGTTCAGGAAACTGGTATAAGCTATATTTGCAAAAGTGTTGGTTTTTTTTTCTGATATAAGCTGTGTCTATCCTAGGAGAAATTTGCCAGTATGGCTATGCTGGCTCTCCTGGAAGTGGGGCTGTCATAGTATAATTCCCAAATCTGGACCTTAGCGTCCAAAATATGGGTACTAGCATGAATTCCCCTAAGCTTAATTACCAGCTTAGATCTGATAGGCTGCCACCAATCAGGATTCTGAGTACCTGATAAACTCTGGTCTCCCCAAACCTTTCCCTGGGGACCCCCAAGACCCAGATTCCTTGAGTCTCACAACAAAGGGGAATGAACCATTTCCCTTCCCTCTCGCTTTTCTTCCTCCCAGCTCTTTCCTGCCCTGGGTACACTAGGAGACCACCACGATTCAACTCCTTGAATCACCCATTCCCCCTCCCTTCTTCCCCGGAGAGAGATACAGAGATAAACACAGAGAGCAGGTTTTTCTTCCCTCCTCCCTTTCCTTTCTCCCACCAATTCCCTGGTGAGTGCAGACTCCCTTCCCTGGAGTCTTACAAAAGATAACGAAAAAAATCAATTAGATTTTAGAAAAAAGAGGAAAACTTTAATAAAGAAGGAAAAAACATAAAAATTTGTCTCTGTAATCAAGATGGTAAATATACAGGGTTTTTTAGCTTATAGACAATAGAAAGAAGCTTTCTCCAGCAGAAACACAATTTAAGCTACTTCCAGCAAGTACACATCTGCAAATAAGAAAAACAAGTTAAAAGACTATAACCGCCTTTTTACTTACTAACTATTCTGAATAGATAAGAGACTGTAGCAGGGAGATTGGCAGAAACCTGGTTGCACCTCTAGTCTCGTCCAGGACCCCGAGAGAACAACGCACAAACCCAAACCCCACAAACAAAGGCTTCCCTCCACCCAGATTTGAAAGTATCTTGTTTCCTGGTTCGTCCTCTGGTCAGGTGTCTGGGTCCCTGTTTGTTAACCCTTTACAGGTAAACGAGACATTAACCCTTAACTATCTGTTTATGACAGGGGCCTAGGTGTGAGATTCAGGAGGCCTGATTCTCTGTTGACCTACATCTTGTTTAGACATTTACATCAGTGCAAAGGGTGTGTAAAATAGCATTGTACACCTTCTTTGCACTGGTTTTTAACAACTTCACAGGGGGCAGGGCAATGGGGAGTCAGGCCCAGGATATTTGCGGTCTAGTTCCTGACTCTGCCACAGACTTGTTATGTGACCTGGGTCTCAGGTTAGTAAAGGCGCAAAGGAAAGCTCCCCTGCTTGCTGGTTAGATGCAAGGCGGTGATGTAAACTGCTCCATTTCCAAGGGTTGTTATAACTAATTTTTCCTCCATACCAAAGGAAAGCGAGTGAGGAATATGGCACCTCAGAGGGCTCTCTCTGTGGCAGAGTGCCTCCTGGGAGACTGCAGCTCATGCACCACCCCTCTCTCTCAGAGCTGTGTCTAAAGGCAAATGTAGCTCACAGTGAATAGTGAAACCACTGCTGCGAAGCCAGCAGCAGCAGCTGCTAACAGTTCCAAGCTGTTAGTCTGACAGTGCCATTTCTGCGTGCCTAGGCACATGGAAATAGCTTCGACCCTTTCGTATCACTCAAGAGTGAGTGTGAGATGAGACTATCCCTGCAAAGTCAATCTACCTCGAGGAAAGCAGAAATTAGTTCTATGATAGCTGGTCTGCAGGTGTCAAGAAACCTGATTTACTGTATCCAGAACAAGAATGGAGGAGGGGTGTATGTGTCAGGAAATGACTGTTTTCTACATGACTTGCCCTCCATCCACCCAGCACGTACTCCGAGCTGCTAGCAGATTTATGACATATATCCAATGCAACAACTTCTGAACATCTCAGGTTTGTAAAGTGAATGTATCTGGCTACATTCTCAACATGCATATCTACCCTCCTAATTTTCAATTCAAAGGCTTTGATGTTCACATGCTTCCAGGTGGAGTTCCTGATAACATTTTCAAGCTATTGTGTAAGAGTTGGGGCCTGTTCTTGTTCCCGCAGGAGTGTGGGAGTAGGATAGGACCTGTTGGCATTAGTGGTGGGAGTTTCAAAAGCTGCTAAGTGACTTAGGAGCGCAAGTTTCATTTGGCCCTGATTCTCTGTTGCCTGGCACATTGTGTAGTCATTCACAACCGTGCAAAGGCATGGTGAAATGATACCAAGTAAGAATGGAGATGGGCACTGAGCCCTTGTGTAATTGGCTTGATAACTATGGGCTATTGCATTCCGCCCACTTGTTACTCTTTTGTCCAGAAGGGATGAGAGGCTCTCACAGGCAGAGTAGGGAAGCCCAAGCAGCATAATCCTTCCTTCTCCATCCATATCTTACAGAAGTCCCTCTGTGTGAACTTCAGGGGTTACAGAATGTGGTGGCTACATCAGTGGTTAGAGCAGAAGATTGGCTGCTCCACACAGCATCATTCATTTCCAAACCTGTGGAGATTCTGGTTGAATTCTCAATGACAGTTAAGCATTGTTCTAGTGGTAGTGTAAACGGAGTCATCACAGCATAACAACGGTTTCAATAGTTCTGTCACCACAGTCCCACAATGCTCTAGGCACTGTTGGCGTTCCCCACAAGCTGTTCCTGCTGGAAATTGTGCTAGGAATTGTGGGATAGGTTCATGTGGGAGCAGAGCAACTGCAGCTGCGTGGATGTGGGGCAGAACTGCAACATTTCAGACCACGAATCGGCCTGACTAGCATGGATGCATGGAATTATGGCCTGTGAATACACTCACCAAGCGAAGCTAGTGAATAAACTACCGAAGTATGATGCCTTCCTTCCTCACTTTAGAGTCTGTGATTAAACAGAGTTCTCCCATCCTGGGTCTGGGTCTGAACAAATCTGCCAATTCGTCTCTCTGAAGGAGCATGGGGTGGCCAAGGTTAAGGAAAGTCGTTCTATCATCAAGTTTCTGATGAAGTTCCAATGAAAGTCTTAGACTGTGCTGCATCTGCAGCTCTGCCAGCTGCTGCTGGACGACAGGCGCCTATATATCAGCATAGACCCCAATCTCTGAGCCTCCCTGGGTAGCACCTTTGCAGAAATCTTTATTCTCCTGTATCACTGAATTTTATCTGATTTTTATGCTGCAGACCCAAGTCCAACCTTCCACACAAACAACACAAGCTTTCAAAATACTGGAACAGACTGTTATTAGGAGCACAGACCATCAGGTTTGCCAGACAAGTTCAGCCCAATGATCCCTCAAGTCTGCCATCCTGCTTCCAGCAGTGGTCCGTGCCTCGTGCTGACAGCAAATTCTTCAAATGTCAGGCATGCATTGTAAATGGTTATTTGCATGCAGAGGGAAGCCAGAAAGACGAGATGGATCACCTGGCATGTCAATCACAATTCACAATGCCAATCCTCCCCACCGAATAACCCCGTTCTCCCAGCCAGAATCATTGTAACAGGAAATTGCATATAAATAGAAACATTTCAGAAGAAAAAGGAAAGGAAATGAGTCCAAGAAGAAATGAATGGTGAAGCAAACAGATGTAGCTCAGCTAAAATAACACTGCAGACAAATACACTTCTTTTTGCCTCCCTCCACGCCGAGATAAGAAGTGTGTGGAGCTGCCTGCTCTCAGTATAGATGCCGTGGTACCCAAAAGCCAGGGCTTTGGTACCCAAAAGTGACCTATCTATCTAGGGCATGGTGAGGGGCAGGGGTTTCCCAAGTGCCCAGACCCACCCCCGGGTCCCCTGACTGGAGCTGGAAGTTTGTCAGAGGGACAGCTGGGCCAAGTCTGAGTGGTGTTGTGACCTCATGCACCTGCTTGCTCCTCCCACCTTTGCAGTGTTGCCAGCACCCAAGGGCGCTGGGCACCCCCAGGCCCTGGGAAGAAGTAGAGCAGGGGGCACTAGGAAAGCCTGGTCCCTCTGGGATGGCGGGAGGATTGGATCCAGGCTTTTGGTGCTTCCTGGGGAAATGGAGCTGCAGAAGCAAGATGGGGTCTGGGGCTCCCAGAACTGCGTGGACCTTGGTGGGGGAGGTGCTCTCCAGTCTGACCACCTATCTGGGTAAGAGCTGGGGGCTGGATGTGGGGCAGAGAGATCGTTCAGCTGGGTGCAGAAGGGAGAGCTGGGAGAGGGGCAGTGGGTGTGGAGCTGGGTGCAGGGTGGAAAGTGTGGGTCTGGGTGCTGGGACAGTAGGGGGAGGAGTGTGTGGGGCTGAGTACAAGGGGAGAGAGCTAGAGGCTGGGTGCAGGGCAGTTGAGGGAGAACTCTGGGTCCACTCATTAGGAAATTATGGTTGTGCCCCTGCTATCCATTCATTCCTCCCTCCCTCCCTCCGAGTAGTGTCTAAGCACTGTACTCCATGGGCCTGATTTTCTACTGTCTTGCATGTTGTGCATGGTTTTACTTCTCTTGATAGAGAGTGCAAAGTTGGTGTGAAATAGCACTATCCTGCTTTGGTAACTTCATATGCCCATGTTGCACAGGTGTCAATGACTACACAAGGGGTAAAGTAGTGGAGTATCAGGGCCAATATTTGTTCTTTATTAGCTCTCAGGTAGATAAACTATAGGGAGATAAGACAGACATCTGGAGTAATTTAGGTTTCGGCAAATCCCTGGTTCGGGCTTTTTTCCTCTCCCCCCTACCCTCTGCCCCTGCTGGACCCTTTCTACAGCTGTCAGCATGTGAAAATGTTTGCAGGGGCAATTCAATTGAAAGGGATAATTCATCTAGTAACCTGGGGGCCCTCAGCCATTTGAAGGTCATGTACAATGTTAGTGAATATTAAGCTATTTTCTTACTTGAAGGGTGAGAGCTAAAAATAAGAAAAAAGCAAAGTGTGATATTACCCTACTATGTGCTGCTGTAGATAGCATCCACCCTACTGCCAGCCATTCTGAACAGTCACTGATCACAACAAGGGCCATGTGACCTAGGAAAGATCCCATGAATGCCATGTGTATGCACTATCATTGGAAGCTTGGCCACTCCTGGGGGGGGGGGCGTGATGCCCTCTTTGTGCCTGCCGTGCCTGTTGACAGACTGTACCTCCTTTAGCCCACTTTTCAATGTGGATATTGATGTCTGGCCCAGGGCCGGTGCAAGGATGTTTCGCGTCATAGGCGAAACTTCCACCTTGCGCCCTCCCCACCCCTGCGCCCCCACCCTGAGGTGCTCCCCCCCGGCCGTGGCAGCTCTCCTCCTCCGCCATGAGGTGCCCCCCCGCGGCAGCTCCCTCCCCTGCCCTGAGGCACCCCCCCCTTGCAGCAGCTCCCCATCCCCCACCCTCCGTCATGAGGCACCCCCGCCAGCTCACCCCTGCTCCGTGCACAAGCACAAACACCCCGAGCACGCCATGGCCGCTTCACTTCTCCTGCCTCCCAGGCTTGCAGCACCTAAGCTGATTGGTGCCACAAGCCTGGGAGGCGGGAGAAGTGAAGCAGCTCACCCCTGCCTCGCCTCCTCCCTGAGCACGCCGTCACTGCTTCATTTCTCCTGCCTCCCAGGCCTGTGGTGCCAATCAGCTTAGGGGGAGGAGGCAGGGCAGGGGTGAGCTGGGGTGGGGAGTTCCCCTGCATGCCACTCTCCCCCTCCCTTACTTGCTGCAGGCGGCCCTCCCCACGCTTCCCTGCCCAGCTCCCTTCGCCCAAATGCTAGTGGCTACTGGGGCAGCTGAAGATCCGGCCGCTGTGGTCGCTGCTGAAGAAAATGGCGCCCCCCCCAAATGCCAGTGCCCTAGGTGACCGCCTAGGTCACCTAAATGGTTGCACCAGCCCTGTTCTGGCCACCAGATCTAACCTGTTGCCAACACTTTCATTTTAACACCCCCCCCGCCCCGAATGGTCTAAATGCAGCTCTTCCAGCACTACTGGTGCTGCTTCCTAGGGCTGACTGCACAAATACCCCATAGCAGGCATCCGTTAATGGCTAGCTATAGAACGGGGGCAGAATATGCTTGTGTTCAGCCCACCATTCTTTCTCGGTAGCCTCATACTGCTGTGCTAGAAGGGGATAGTTCCAGCTGTTTTCTTCACCATCATACAGGTTATTGGTAAGATATCGCTTTGAAATATGTTACAAATACATCTTTTGAGTCTGACCAACAGGTTAATTCTCCACTACCCAGCAACAGTGGAGTTGCTATTAGCAGGTGAAACAGTTCCTGTATTCACTTTACATTGAGGATAAACCCTGCTCCTCGCCACTAAACTCTGTTTATCTTTTAGGGACAATTTTTAAGGCAGCCTTTGATTTGCACATCCAGTTTTATGTGTTTGTACATGCAAACCCTCTCATTTGGACACACAGATATGAAACCATCCACCCATGCAAATAGGTGTGCATAAAAGTTGTGGAATAGATCCTAAGCTAGTGTAAACCAGTGCAATGCCACTGGTCAGTGAAGCCACTCTGAGTTACACCCGCATAGGTGCTAGAACTAGGGGTACTGGGATGCTGCTGCTCTCCCTTCCCCTATCCCCTCTGGCTTGAAGTGGTTTCCATTATATCCAAGGTTTACAGTTTGGTTCAATGGCTCTCAGCAGCCCCACTATAAAAATTGTTCCTGAACTGCTGTACACCAGCTAAGGATCCCATATGAGTAGGTTTTAGAGGCTGGTTCGATCACTTCAGCATTTGTATGCACAGTTGTCTTTTTGCACATGCAAATGCAGTTTTTTGAACATGCAAGCGCATGGAAACCCACTGAATGTTAAGGGAATGAGCACATCGTGGCGGGGATCAAAATATTTACTTGTACCTCAGGAATGTTGTAAGGTTTAATTAATTAGATCGCAGTCCTGCTCCTACTGAGGTAAGTGGAAAAATTCCTATTGTCTTAAATGGAAGCTGTTCCAGCCCTTTAACGCCTTAACAAATGGGGTATATCAATATACACTTTTACCACTAGATAGCAGTGTAGGCAAGCATCATTACAAGCAATACGGGGCTCTCATTGCCACGAAAGCATCTCAAACATTTAATTAATGAAAATGATGTGATGAGCGAGTAAAAAATAAAACTCCTACCATATCAGTAATGAAACCAAGAGGCAAAAGGTGAGCTGGAGTGTTCTCAGAGACCAGCTGGTAGGGCTCAGTATTTGGTTTAGCTGATTTACTTCGCTAGCTGGCTTATGCTAAGGTGTGGGATATAAATCATGCTGCGTGAGCACAAGTCAGACTCATTTCTTCTGTGTCTGACCTTTAATTCACCTCATGTCCTAGCTATTATTTGGCGTTTGAATAGCAATGAGGGATGTTAGGAGCCGATATATCTATACATATATAAACAAGAGGCCAGGAAGGAATTAAAAATCCATAGGCCTGGAAGGACTAAGTGCAGTGAGACAGAAGCATTATATTGTGACCTTTACTTACAATTGTCTAACTCTTTGTGCAGCTTTACAAGACATGCCAATGAGGCAGTGTGGTCAGTGAACCGGGCACTAGACTAGGGCTCAGGGAACCTAGATTTTAACCCTGGCTGTGGCTCTGCCACTCACCCATTGTGTAACCTTGGCCATGTCATTTCACCTCTGTTTCTTTTTGGTTCCCCTGCTGCCTCACACACACATAGGGCTGGGTGGGAAACCACTTTCTCATCCCATGAGAGATTTTTGATATTCCAAATTTTCCATCCCAAATTGAGACATTAAATTAAAAATGTCAAACAAATGTCGCAAACCAAAAATGGCTTTTGGTTCAGGTCAATCAAAACGGTTCATTTTGATTTCAACCTACCTCCACCAGTTTATCTGTGAAAATTCATTAACATTTCAAAACAAAAAGTCATTTTGACTAAAAAATACCCCCAAAATTTTCCCATTCAACATTTTCAAAACTTTTTTTAAAACCAAAAATGTTTCAATTTGTGAGTGTAATTGAACCTGATACTATTTCATAAACAAGTTTGGTTCTGACACATCAGCATCTTTTGGTTAAAAAAAAAGTTTAAGCAAAAAATTCATGACTGGCTCTGCACACAATCTCAATTGGGGTCTTCAGATGCTACCATAATATACGTAAATAATAATGTGTCTTGATCTTGTCTATTTCACAGGTTGCTCACTGGGATAGTAGTATGGAATAAAAATAAGGTGCCTGTGAAGGTACTGAGGTCTGAGGCACCAAACATACAGTCATATTCCAACACAGCATAAAAAGGCCAAAGTATGGCTGCCCTATGTGGATACATAAAGGGTGGGGAGAGGCCATGGTGCCTCCTTCCCTCAGTGCAACCATATAGGAGACAGACTCATTGCTGGGCAGCAAAATCCACTCCTTCTTCATAAAGCCCAAGAGTTTGGAATTTATGTGTAGCACCTTTGTGCCAGAGGCATGGGGTGCTGAGCCACTGTATCCATTGCAGCCTTCTCACTTGAGATGCAGGGCTGGCCCGGACACCCTTCCCACAGGGAACGGGGCGGTGTGGGGGGCACCCTTGCGTGACCACTGGGTCTGCTGGCCCTTCTTCCCCACTGTGCAGAGTTTAAACAGTGTTGAGAGCCTGGCCCTGTTTCTCTGCACATTGGTGAATTTCACTTCCGAGTACAACAGGGGGCCCACTGATGGAACTGGCAATGCTGCAGTCCCCAAAGGGAGCATTCATAGTTCAGTGGGTTCCCTCTTGGAAATACCCTCCGTGCCAGCCCCCAAACTCCTCCCTCCATAATCTAACTCTGGACTGCACTCTGCTTTCCACAATATTCCTCCCACCTCCTCCCCCTCCCCCGCAACAGTATTCCCCTTCCCTCGGGTCATGCCCTCAGGCTCCTCCACCTCCATTAATACCCCCATGCTGAAGCCGACAGATAGATCACTGCTGGTTCACCAGTCCTGCTCTGAGGACTCAGAGGTGGTTTACTGGTATGAGATTCATAGAATCATAGAATATCAGGGTTGGAATAGACCTCAGGAGGTCATCTAGTCCAACCCCCTGCTCAAAGCAGGACCAATTCCCAACTAAATCATCCCAGCCAGGACTTTGTCAAGCCGGACCTTAAAAACCTCTAAGGAAGGAGAGTCCATCACCTCCCTAGGTAACTCCAGTGCTTCACCACCCTCCTAGTGAAAGTTTTTCCTAATATCAGCCTCCAAACTGTGGTGGAGTCATCTCTCCATGAACCATCTGTGATTCATGGGGTTGGGTTGCAGCAGAAGGAAGGGAGCTGGGAGCTGTTCTTCTCATGGCCCTTCAACTACCAGCTCCCTTCTCCTTCTGCTCCTTCCTAGCTTGACGGGTAGGAGTGCTGGTAGACAGGAGTGGTGAGGAATGCAGCAGTCACCAGCTCCCTTCCTGCTGCTCCTGCCCCGGCTGGTCATTTGCTCAGTTGCAGATCAGAGCTACTGCCAGGGCATTGCTGGGCAATTGTAGGGCTGGGGGAGGGATGTGGCTGGGGGAGGGGATACTATAGAGGGCTATAGCTGGAGGGAAGGAGGCAGAGATTGAGTGTTTTGTCCGGGAGTACAGCTAAGGACCTGTGGAGCTGGAGTGGGAGCGGTATTTCTGGGGATGGTGATGGGAGGGAATAATGGGCACCAGGGTGGGGGTTTAGGGTGTGAGCCTGTGAGGATGGGGCACTTTTGGAGAGCAGGGAAATACTGTGGGAGTTCTGGGGGAAGGGAGATACTGAAGTGCAGAAAGGGCAGTCTCACCTGGTGAACTCAGGAGGTTTGCTGTCTGAATGAGTTAGCAGAGAGAAGAACTGCTCCAGCTGACACAGCCCACGCTTTGGGCCAGCACATTGCATCCACACTGGTCCTCGGTCAACAGAGCCTATAATGACTGGGACTCTGTTGGGGGTTACCCTACAGGGCTAACTAGCACTAGTTGTTGGCCCACTGATAGTTATATGGCTGCCAGGGGTATTTCAATTGGCTGAGGGAAAAAATGCTGTTTACCCCTGCAAATGCCTCCAATATGGCGCAGGCACTGCCTTGGAGAGGGTGTGAGGTGAGCTACCCCTCCGGAAGAGAGGCAGAATCTAGGCCTCAGTGAAATACTGTTTATCAAATGCTTTGAGCTCCTGAGCTGATGAAAGTCGCTATGGTAGCCAGGCCAAAGCATTATTTTTTTTGATAATTTATTATCAGATTGTATAAGAAGTTTTGTCCCAATGTCCTAGTGTGCTTGAGCAGATATGGCACTATATGACACAGCTCTTTGTTATGTCATAATGGAAAGCAAAAATAATAGTATAAAAAGCAAAGGATTTCTTCTCAAGCATCTCTGCAGTTAGTGACCATTTGCTTTCACTAGTCTGCTATTGATCATCCAGGATAAATACAGTCCCGCAATGTGTTTCCTATGGTCTGGCCACAGAAGGCCAGGGTAGCTCATTTCTTTTAGCTTTTCTTTACCTGTGTTTTGTGGCTAAATGCAGCCCTCAATGTTTAAGAAAGTAGGCAGGGCTTTTATTGTGAAAAGAGCCTCTTCAAATTAACTGGCATTCCCCCCACACGCTTCTCTTCTCCCCTCCCCACAGGGAGGTGGGTCTGGGCTGCAGGGCTGCTACACACTTTAAAACTAGCAGTTGAAGTTTGCCAGTTGTACACTGTGGATATGCACTAGCTGCTGAAGTGCATTTGGGCCCATAGTACCAGATTATACTCTTCACACTCGTGCACCCGTCCAGCACAAGGCTAAGAACAGTTCCAGCAAGGAAAAATAGCACACACTGGACCCTTCTGTAAAGTTTGATGACAACTTACCAGCAAGGATTTATGAAAACTAAACACCCTTTGGAATAATGAGCAGGAGGCTGAAATTGCAAAGAGCCCCAGCTGAGCCGTGCATATTGTTTGGGATAGGCACCCTGGAATGACAACATCTGATTGTAATTAAAAAAGGAGATAAAATGGGGAGAGACATTGATTAGTAGCTGAAGGGTTTGTTGTTGTTGTTTTTTTTTTTTTGGTTGTTTTTTTTTTAGTAGTTTCTCTTGCAAACCCAGTGCAAAAGCCCTACAAGTGGACTACGCCTAAGGACCACAGGGTTTAGTTTCTGAAAAGGACAAGACTACAGTGTGCAGTGTCTTCTGCAGGAGATGAACATAGAAGGTGGCTAAGGGAGAAGAGGAAGAGCCCCTCTGCCTGCATTGCAAAGATATGGTATGATTTACATGCTTTACTGCAAAGCTCGTGGTGTAAAAAGGTGTTTGGGCTGTTAAGAACCATTAGCCATTCAGGATAGTCATAGAATCAACCTGGCAGTCATTTCATTGTCCAAGATGGTACTGAGAAAATTGGGCTTAGACCTGTTCAGATGGTTTGGTGCACAGGCAGGCAAACAAGAAGCTCATCTGCCCATTAAATAAGTGTTGTCTAGATTCATTCTTTATAATATTATGACTGGGCAATCAAGAAACTGCCAAGAGACTTTGAAATACAATTCCCCAGAGGTCAGTGGATAATGCTAGTCTGGTCTGTCTGGTTATTCAGAAGCATGCTTGTGCCAGTTTGCTCTGCTGGTCAGCTAGGTGAAACAGGGAACATTTGAGCAGAGAGGGTTTAAAAAAAAAAGTGTATAAAGAAATAAACTATGCAATCTCTAGTGACATAGTAATAAATAATGAACTGAATAATTGTTGGCTACACAGACTCAAAGCGGGCGGATAATGAGCCTGGATAGCGAATAGTGGAACTCTGCTACCATTATCATCAGTCTGTACAAACTGATGAAAGGAGTGGGAAAAGAAATCTAAAATGAAACTCCTAAGGTCACTCAATCAGCTAGTTTGCTGGCTTTTCCCTCTCCAGACTTCCAGTCAGAACCCCTCATGATCCTCTTTTTCTTTCTCCCAATCTGATGTGCCTAATTGAAAGGATGGGGCAAACTTAGAGCCATGTTAAAATACAGAATTCCTGTGGTGGCATGGTCTATCATTGTGTTTTGTCTGTTTTCACAACCAGGACACACCATTTTCATTATAGTTTGACAAAAAAGGGTAATTTGGCTGCATAAAAAGTGCAAAACTGAGAAATGTCACACAATAAACCCAACTTTTCTACAAATGGTCCTGTTTTAACATGAGGATCTCCTGAAAACCAGACTGGTTTAAACTTGCACAATCAAAAAGCTCAGATTTGTGGCAAATATTTTGTCACCCACTAGTACAAACATGTGAGCCTGATGTGGAATGAATCCAGGTTTCTTTTCTCTCCCCCCCCCATTGGGTTTCATGTTAAAAGCGAAGTGTCAAGGTATGTGTGGTTCCTGTAAAACCTGCTACTTGTGGAGATGCCCAGCACACGTGATAGAACATGTTAATTGCCGAAGTCTTAGACTCCCTGTCCACTGCATGGATTTGGAAACTATTATAAATCAAACCCTTCGTTCCTGTTCTGCCAGTCAACACCATTTATTTCCAACTAGCTTAAGAGCATCACAGGATGGTGCTGATGGTAAGAGTGCCTCAAAAACCCTGGCACTAGCTAGCCAGTGAGTAGAGAATAATATAATCAATAGCTATGCAAGAGTCTTTTGGAGATCAAGAATGCAGAGTTTTGTGTTTTTAAGGTGATAGAACAATAGGTCTTCAAAAAACGTGCAGTATTGCCCAGTTGTGTATTGACAAGTGCACATACTGAATAAACCCATACAGTTCATGGTGCAGCTGCATGGAACTGCTGTGGTATCATCTGTGTCGCTGAATGTTTTTGGGTAGTAGAAAACGCAGCTGTGAATCTGACCGGTTCTATTATCTTCAGCACCCAATAGGTGATGCTCAAGGTCTGATTCTGCAAACTCTTGGGCATATGAGTAGTCCCACTTTTAGCCATGACAAATCACATGAGTAAAGTTACTCATTTGTGTGAGGGATGGCAGGACCAGGCCCGCCATCATGAATGAGCCAGATGGGAAAGTTCTGCATGGTAACAAGCCAGGATTGGGTACTGATTTCTCATTTTTTCAACTAGTGAGATGTTCAGGATTGTCAGCCCTGGAAATGCTGTGTGCCAAAGAGAGGAGCCTCATGCACAATGTGGGAACAGATATCACTGATCTGTCCAGGTGATATATTCAGATACACCCGCAACTGTTTATTTTATCAGTTAAGGGTTGTGTTTTGGAACCTGAAATGGAAAAAAAAAAAGGCAACCTGCTTTTCCCTAACAACAGGATTTCTCCAGTGGCAGTACAGTCCTGTCTTATGCATTAGTCTAGACGGTTGTTATTTTTTAATATAAAGCTGTCATAAACAGATAGCTAAGGGTTAATGTCTCTTTCACCTGAAGCACCTGACCAGAGGACCAATCAGGAAACCGGATTTTTTCAACTTTGGGTGGAGGGAAGTTTGTGTCTGAGTCTTTTTCCGGCTGCCTGCTTTCTCTGAGCTTTGGAGAAGTAGTTTCTGTTTTCTAATCTTCTGTTTCTAAGTGTATGGACAAAGAGATCAGATAGTAAGTTATATGGTTTCTTTTCTTTGGTATTTGCATGAATATAAGTGCTGGAGTGCTTTGATTTGTATTCTTATTGAATAAGGCTGTTTATTCAATATTCTTTTAAGCAATTGACCCTGTATTTTGTCACCTTAATACAGAGAGACCATTTGTATGTATTTCTTCTTTCTTTTTATATAAAGCTTTCTTTTTGAGACCTGTTGGAGTTTTCTTTTCTGGGAAATTTCAGGGAAATTGAATCTGTACTCACCAGGGAATTGGTGGGAGGAAGAAATCAGGGGGAAATCTGTGTGTGTTGGATTTGCTAGCCTGATTTTGCATTTCCTCTGGGTGAAGAGGAAAGTGCTTTTTGTTTCCAGGACTGGGAACGGAGAGGGGGAGTCACTCTGTTTGGATTCACAGAGCTTGTGTCTGTGTATCTCTCCAGGAGCACCTGGAGGGGGGAAGGGAAAAAGGATTATTTCCCTTTGTTGTGAGACTCAAGGGATTTGGGTCTTGGGGTCCCCAGGGAAGGCTTTTCAGGGGGACCAGAGTGCCCCAAAATACTCTAATTTTTTGGGTGGTGGCAGCAAGTACCAGGTCCAAGCTGGTAGCTAAGCTTGGAGGTTTTCATGCTAACCCCCATATTTTGGACGCTAAGGTCCAAATCTGGGACTAAGGTTATGACATGAGTAGCAGCGGTTGGGATATAGACAGAATCCAGAAGCCAGTAGGAATATTATATTTTTCTTTTCTCTGCTAAGGGCTTTTAGCAGAGAGAAACAGTTGGTTTTAAAAGGGAACCAGAGAGAATTTTTTTTTCTGCTCTCTCTGGCAGTTTGTAGCTTGCATCTTAAGCAAGAAACCATTAAGGTGCTATTAAGAGTCTTTTGTCACACAATAGCACTCCCATTGAGAGTCATGCCAGCACTATATACATGCAAATAAAGCGGGTTTTCAGGTTTACTTAACATTGAAGATTAGCTAAAGGCACTGTTGCTAGGCAGACTTCAGGAGGCAACAGAGAACCTGCAGTTCAGAAGATAAACACCGGAGGGCACCCCAACACAAGAAAACAGGAATCATGACTTCTAAGGCAAAAATTGAGGCCGAAGAGCAATTCAAAGAAGCTGAACACAGGCGACAACTGGAGATGAAAGAAAGAGAAGAACAGATCAGAGAGGCAGCCTACCAAAGAGAACAGGCAGCCTACGAAAGAGAACAGGCAGCCAAAGAGGCAGCACACAAAAGAAAACTAGAAGAAGAAGAGGTGGCCCACCGAAGGAAGCAAGCAGAAGAAGAGTTGGCCCACAGAAGGAAGCAAGAAGAAGAAGAGGCGGCCCACCGCCGAGACATGGAAAAACAACAAAAAGAAATGGAAAAACAACAAAAAGAAATGGAAAAACAACAAAAAGAAAATGAAGAGAAGGAAAAACAGAGAAAACATGAACTGGACTTGGCAAAAGCTGGGCTGCATGTGCCAGCCAACCCTAACAACCCGGCGCCAATTATTGCTCCACAGCACAGGAAATTTCCCACCTACAAGGCAGGTGATGACACCGAGGCCTTCTTGGAAAATTTTGAAAGAGCCTGTCTTGGGTACAACATCCCCGAAGACCAGTACATGGTAGAATTGAGGTCACAGCTCAGTGGACCTTTAGCAGAGGTGGCAGCTGAAATGCCTAAGCAGCAAATGAATGACTATAAACTTTTTCAAACCAAGGCCAGATACAGAATGGGGATAACCCCAGATCATGCCCGTCGGCGCTTCAGAACACAAAAGTGGAAACCAGAGGTGTCATTTCCCAAACATGCCTACTACCTTGCAAAAAACTATGAGGCCTGGATAACAGGAAACAACGTTCAAACCTTGGAAGAACTGCACCTCCTCATACAAATGGAGCAGTTCTTGGATGGTGTTCCTGAAGACATCACACGGTACATACAAGATGGAAAACCCAAAGATCTCGCTGAGGCGGGGGAGATTGGAGCCAAATGGATGGAACTGGCAGAAAGCAAGAAAGCTACTGTCAAGGGAAACGATTACCCCAGGGGGCACACAGACCATAAACCCTACAACCGAGGACAGCCAAAGACCCCACATACCACCCAAGTAAAGCCACAGACACCCTACCCTTCCACCTCACCAGTCTCCAGTAACTCACCTCGGCCCAGTGACCCATCAGATGGAAGATGCTTTAAGTGTAATGAACTGGGACATATCAAGGCCAACTGTCCAAAGAACACCATGCGAGTGCAATTCATTACACCACCATCACACCAAAGATCCCCAGGCCCGGATGCCTCTCAAATACCCTTGAAGCGAAGGGAAAATTTGAGAGTGGGCGGAAAGAAGGTTACTGCGTGGAGAGACATGGGGGCACAAGTGTCAGCTATCCACCAATCCTTCGTTGACCCCAAATTCATCAACCCAAAGGCCAAAGTTACAATTTACCCCTTCATGTCACAAGCTGTAGACTTGCCTACAGCTCAACTGCCTGTCCAGTACAAAGGCTGGTCAGGAATGTGGACTTTTGCAGTCTATGACAATTATCCTATCCCCATGCTACTGGGGGAAGACTTGGCCAACCAGGTGAGGCGGGCCAAGAGAGTGGGAATGGTTACACGTAGCCAAACCAGGCAAGCTTCCAGACCCATTCCTGTTCCTGAGCCGTCCACAGAGGCCCCATCTGTGTTACCAGAGACCCAGACAGAGGTAGTGGACCCGGATTCCATGCCTACCACTCAAACAGCCACAGCATCTCCAGTCCCAGGCCCGGAACTGGAACAGCAACCAGCACCAGCAAGTGCAACCACATCTTCAAACTCAACGCCAGAGGGCGCCAGCGAGCCAGAACTGGCAGAAGCACAAGACAGCCATACCCAAAAGGCTCAGCCAGAGCCTGAAATACCCTCAGGTGCACCAGCGGAGAGCGGTTCACCAGCAACGGAAACAACCCCATCACCTACATCGCTTCCAGAGGGACCAAGCCCAAGTCCACAGTCTGAGGAAGAACTGGTGACCCCAGCCTCAAGGGAACAGTTCCAGGCTGAGCAGGAAGCGGATGACAGCCTTCAGAAAGCGTGGGCGGCGGCACGGAGCACCCCACCGCCTCTCAGCTCTTCTAATCGATCCCGGTTTGTTATAGACCAAGGACTTTTATACAAGGAAATTCTTTCTGGTGGACACCGGGAAGAATGGCAGCCGCAAAAACAGTTGGTGGTTCCAACTAAGTACCGGGGGAAGCTCTTAAGCTTAGCCCATGATCATCCCAGTGGCCATGCTGGGGTGAACAGAACCAAGGACCGGTTGGGGAAGTCCTTCCACTGGGAGGGGATGGGCAAGGATGTTGCCAAGTATGTCCGGTCTTGTGAGGTATGCCAAAGAGTGGGAAAGCCTCAAGACCAGGTCAAGGCCCCTCTCCAGCCACTCCCCATAATTGAGGTCCCATTTCAGCGAGTAGCTGTGAATATTCTGGGCCCTTTCCCAAAAAAGACGCCCAGAGGAAAGCAGTACGTACTGACTTTAGTGGACTTTGCTACCCGATGGCCAGAAGCAGTCGCTCTAGGCAACACCAGGGCTAACACTGTGTGCCTGGCCCTAACAGACATCTTTGCCAGGGTAGGTTGGCCCTCTGACATCCTTACAGATTCAGGGTCTAATTTCCTGGCAGGGACCATGGAAAAACAGTGGGAAACTCATGGGGTGAATCACTTGGTTGCCACCCCGTACCACCATCAAACCAATGGCCTGGTGGAAAGGTTCAATGGAACTTTGGGGGCCATGATACGAAAATTCATCAACGAATTCTCCAATAATTGGGACCTAGTGTTGCAGCAGTTGCTGTTTGCCTACAGGGCTGTACCACATCCCAGTTTAGGGTTTTCACCATTTGAACTTGTGTATGGTCACGAGGTTAAGGGGCCATTACAGTTGGTGAAGCAGCAATGGGAGGGGTTTACGCCTTCTCCAGGAACTAACATTCTGGACTTTGTAAGCAACCTACAAAGCACCCTCCGACACGCTTTAGCCCTTGCTAGAGAGAACCTAAAGGATGCTCAAGAAGAGCAAAAGGCCTGGTATGACAGACATGCCAGAGAACGTTCCTTCAAGGTAGGAGACCAGGTTATGGTCTTGAAGGCGCAACAGGCCCATAAGATGGAAGCATCATGGGAAGGGCCAGCAAATAGCAACCCGCGCCCCCACCATGAGGAATTTGGATCAGTCTGTTTCCACTCCTTCCCTGTAATCTCAGAGGTGCTGGTGGTGGGTGTTACCATGCAGAATTTTCCCATCTGGATCATTCATGATGGAGGCCCAGATCCTGCCATCCCTTACAAAAGTGAGTAACTTTACTCATGTGAGTAGTCTCATTGACTTCAATGAGACTTCCCCTTCTGTGCCCCTTTGCCTATGTCCTTCTGCTCCCTCCCAGTCACATTAAGAGAGTGGCACACTGGACCTTTGGAACCTGTCTCCTTTTGTATCAGAGTCTCATGTATAGTTAGGTGAGAGCAGGCCCCCTGGGGAGTTTCACTGACTTCAATGGGACGATTCACACAACTAGAGTCATCCCTATGTGTAAGTGTTAGCAGCACTGGGTACTAAGCTGGCTGTGTATTTCAGCCAGGACCTCCATGACAACCAACACTTCTAGTTTCTGTTTTCAGTCAAATAGCATTGGTTTTGTCCTGCTGCACCACTCAGTACCAAGCAAGCCTCCCCCAGGAATTTGCACGGTACTTTATAGGTGTGGCACTGTTATTTGTTTTTGTTTTTTTACACACTATTAGGTATGGATCATCATAATAAAGGGTGTTTGACCTCTCACACAGCTAATTATAATAGTAATTATAATCCCGTGAGCCTTGACTTTGCCTTTTTATTAACTCCCCTCGCCTTCCCCCCCAGTGATGCTTTCCCCTATTTTTTGCCATGACACGCAACCAGCCACATTGCTGAGACAAGGCAGGGTTCTGGAATGGGTAGGCTGGAAACTGCATGAGGGGGTGGTCAGAGCTGACAACGGACTTGCAGGCAGAAACCATGCTCCTGGGACCTCAGCTTCTTTCACATTTATGGCTCCTCCACTGATGAGTAGTCATTTGGGAGCATTGTGGAGTAGGAAGCTCCAGGGGACACTCACCCTAACTGAGGCTGAGACTAATAAAAGTGGAGCCTGGTTCTAAAAGATAAAGGGTCTGCTGCGTGTTCTTCACTCATGTGAATGGCAGGGGGCTGGAAGGTTTGGGAGAGGGGGGTTTGCACAGGTGCAGTATGACTGTGGGTAAAGTGAGGGGCCAATCCAGCACTGTGAAGGAACAGGAACACTGAATTGATGCCGACTTTCTCCTAGAGCTCCAGAACTGCTGGGTTTGGAGGCTGTGGTTACATGTTCTAAGGAACCTCAGGGTATATCCTAAACCCTTTTGCTGCCTGTTGGGGTGGGGGATTACTGCCACAGGAGGCTGGGATAGAAATTGGCCTCCATTTTCAGCACAAAAAGCATTTACTGGTATTTCAGTTTAGAAGCTATGGTAAGGTGAGCTTCATCAGGGTCATAAGAACATAGGATCCACCATGACAGTTCAAACCAATTGTGTGACCAGTCTGGTACCCTGCCCCGCCTCTCCTTCCTAGGTTAAATAATCCCAGTTTGCAGTTATTTTTCTTACCCTTATGAACAAGGGCCTTCAGAGTAGGGCCACACCAGTGCTCTTTCTGAGTTTACTAGGTTCATTTGACCACTGGGATTCATATGGGAAAGGTGTGCTGCAGTATCGGCTCTGTGTGGCTCTCCATGTAATTGGTTATGAATTCACCAGTGACTCAGGAGGCAGTTAAATCCAAGCAGTGGGCATTTTTTTTCCTTTTTTTTTTTTTTGAGGGCTGGTGGAGTGATTTAAACTGAGGAGGAGGATACCTTTCTGAAATCCATGTAGAAACAATTCTGTCTGCTTTCAATAAAGTCATCTGTGATGCAGGGCCTTCTGTATTAATTCCCTCCCTTTTCATCTGGGGTGCCTGGGAATTCTATGAATGTACTTCCTTGTTGTCCATGAAGAAGAGACTGAAGAGATCTTTGCCAAACTGCCTTTGCGGGAACCTGACACTGTCCTCAATAGGCAAGAATTCTGTCACAATGAGTGTACTGCAAGCCCTCTTGGATCCTGAATGATTGCTCTACATTTTTTCTATTAGTCTGGTGGTTAAAAACTAAAACTGAAAATACGCACACAAAAAAAGCACCCCACAGAAAAAATAAATACAACTACTGCCTCATTGGATTGGGTGCCAAAAATCTTAAATGATACTTAGCAGCTTTTCAGGCATTCATAGCAGAGGCTGGTAATCCCATCACGATGGAAAAATATAAAACAGGATATGGTCTTATGGAGTGCCCCTCACACTCTGTCTACCCCAAAGTGCTTTGCAAAAAGTGCAGGCAGTGATCTTCTGCTACTTTGAAGCTTTGCTCTGTGTCACACAGTCAGAGTAGCAGGCAGCAATGCAACACACAGCTGATGGCTGTCAGTTGGATGCCTCTCTCAGGATGTAGAGCAAAGATTTAGTGGGATGAAGACAAAGGTATAAGAGGGAGTGTCTGTTCAGGGTGGGAGATGCTGAGAGAAAGGGAACCTTTCCAGAGTGGATCCAAGGTCCACTTAAACTGTTAGTTCACCAGGTCTGGGGATCCTGGCTTTGTTCCCTCTGCAGTGATTGTTTTTTTGAGGAAAAACTGAGGAGATGCCACCTATTGTACTTGGAAATGTGTCATGTGGCCATTTGAGATCTTGAAACATGAAAGGAAACACAACAAAGTCAGTCAATCAATAGTGCTTGACAGTGGTGTGGGACAAGAACCCAATGCACAAGTGGCAGACTTTACCACAGTGGCACCAGATCCACTTGGTAGATGGAGGTTGGAGCACACTCTGCTTTCTGGCTCACTTTTGGGCCTCAGCCTGGGCTCTCTGATGGTTCTCCACAATGACGGCACCTGCCTTGACCCAGCTTCTCCAGACTTCTCCCAGCTGTCAGTGGGAATGCTGAATTTCTTGAGATCTTGCTTGACCTTGTTGCTGTATCAGAGCTATGGCCTTCCTCTGCACTGCAGGTAATTCTTGAGTTGGCCATAAAGCACAGCCTTCTACAGACAATCTTTAGGCATACGCTCCATGTATCCTAGCCAGTGAAGCCTGCGAGCGTCCATTATGGTCTGCATAGATGGTAGGCTGGTTCTCTCAAGGATCTTGTTGTTAGTGATCCATGGGTCCCAAGTGACTCCAAGGGACAGCAAAGGTGGAAGCTGTTCAATCTCCACTTCTGCTTGTAATACCTGACCCAGCTGTCACAGTCATAAAGGAGGGTATTGAAGACACAAGCCTGATAAATGGACACTTTTGTGTTCAGGGTTAGCAGCTTGTTCCAGACACGTGAGGTAAGTTTGCCAAAGGTGACAGGCTCTGCTGATTCTTGCATGAAGTTCTCTATCAAGTCTCACTGAGCTGGTTAAAACTGAGCCAAGATAGCAAGAAGTGACCCACGTTGTCCAGAGTTCCGTTACTGACATAGATTTTAGATGGGATGTTGGTGCCCTGTGACATGACAACTGTTTTCTTGCTACTGATGACCATGCCAAACAGCGAACTTACTCATCATGATCTGCAGTTCATCAGGTGAGTTAGAGATGAATGCAGCGTCATCTGCAAAGAGCAGATCCCAATAGTGGCTGGGTGACATGCCTTTTGCTCTGAAATTGTCTGATGTTGAACAAGCTGCCGTCCGTCCTTGATTCAATTAGTGTGTCAGATTGTCATTTCCAAGAGCGTACTGAAGAAGAATAAAGAAGATGCCAAAGTCAGTAGACAGAAGGACACACCCTTAAAATAAACTCAGACAATGTTTCATTTTCATACTGGATAGTTGCCTTCATTCCCTCATGGAACTCCTTAAATAGGGAGAGCACTTTTTGTGGACAGCCAATTTGTGACAGGATCTTGTGTATACCATTCCTGCTAATCATGTCAAAGGCCTTTTGTAGGTCAGCAAATACATAGAGAGGTGCCTGTTGTTCACAGCTTTTTTCTTGGAACAAGCATACTGTGAAGGTCATAGACAAGTCAGACTGTCCTGCTCTGAACCCACACTGGCTCTCAGGATAAACTCTCAGCAAGGACTTGGAGTCTTTTCAGCAGGACCTTTGCAAGCACCTTGCCCACCATGCTGAGCAGAGCTATCCTGGGGTAGTTGTTGCAGTCTGCTCTGTCCTCTTTATTTTTGTATGAAGTAATTATGTTTGCATTTTTCAGACCTGGGTATGTGGCTTTCTTCTCAGCAGGTGCAGAGAAGCGTGTGGATGTTTCTCACAGGCTTTCTCCCCCCTGCCTTTCGGAGCTCCAGAGGGATCTGATAATTGCCTGCTACTTTCCGATGCAATCTCTTTGATAGCTTTCTCTACACCTTCGATAGTCAGTGTTTGTTCCAGCTCCTGCATCGTTGGAAGCTGGGGAATGGCAGCTAAGGAGGTGTCACAGATAATGGCATCCTTTGAGTAGAGTTCTTTGTAATGCTCAGTCCATTGGTCAAGTTGTTCCTGCCCATCAGTCAGGATGGTACCATCTTTTGCTTTGAAATGTACCAACAGGGAAACAGATTCTTGATTCCTGTATAGTGGGAAAAGTCTGCCTATCCTCACAAAAGAAAAACAGACATTTAGTGGCAGGTTGAGAAGAATTAGAAACAAAATCTGGTGAGCTACTGAATATTCCTCTTCCCCTCAGGCACCTTCAATGTAATTCATCACAAACATGGGGAATATTATTGAATGTAAATGAAAGCATGAGACACAGATACTACACAAAGAAAAGGAGCATGTTTCTTTGGGGGAGGGGGCCTGTTATTCCTTCCTCGTCCATACAAATGTAAAGGCTGATCTGAAAACATCTAGAGGTAAGCACAATGGGCAGGCAGGGAAGTGGTGGGGGGAATAACAAGACCATTCAGAGACCTGCAGAGCAGAAACAGAGCAGAGAACCTGAATGATAATGGATGTAACTGTCACTGGAGTGACAAGTTGGACTGACATATGCAGGTGTCACATGCCCCACTGCAGTATTGGAAGACGCTTGTCTAGGAAAACAGTCCCCAGGCAGGCACACACTACTGCTATTTTTCTAAACTTTGTTTTTAGGAGTTTCCAGATTCTGCCTTTCATAAAGGGCTATGGGGCAACTGGAACAGCCAGGCTGGGCTGGTTATGGGGGGTGAGAGCTGGAGGAACAAGAATATCCCCTTCCTTCCACCAGGATGATGGTTTTAGTTTGGTAGTTACCCTTTCAGGGATGTTTAGATGAGTTGATGCCTAACAAGTGTGAAGTGCTGACTTGGTCTGCAAAGCCCTAAATTGTTTGTGTCCAGGTTATGGGACCTGGGGGAGGGGGCAGAAAGAGGCGGGGAAGAGGAGGGGCAGGGGTGGAGCGGGGTGGGAAGAGGTGGGGTGGGGCCTTGGGGCTGTGTTGGGGTCTTGAGGGCCTGCAAAATTTTTGAAATCAAAATGGCGGTTCTCAGGTTGCTGAAGTTTGAGAACAGCTAGACCGGTGGCCCCCAACCTTTTTCATCTGGCGGGTGTCAGACAAAGGACCGCGATGGTGGTAGAGCATCTGCCGAAATGCCGCCGCAATTCGCAGCTTCCCGCCACCCCATTGGGCCTGGGACAGTGAACTGCGGCCAGTGGGAGCTGCAATCAGCCCAACCTACTGATGCGGCAGGTAAACAAACTGGCCTGGCTTGCCAGGGTGTTTACCCTGGCGAGCTGCGTGCCAGAGGTTGCCGACCCCTGGTGTAGAGCATTGATTGGGCACCTTACAAATGTGAATGAATAGCTAATACTGCCTCTGCCTGGCATGTGATCTGATCGCTCTTTTACACTGGTTAAGGAACTGACAGGCTTCAAGATTTAAATATCCATCTGAAAATCCCTCAACAGGAAAAACTATCATCTGCTGAAGCATGGATCTCACACCCCATTTGTTTCAATTCATGACCGGCTATTGGTGTTTCTGGGGAAATCCCAACCCAGGTGGGTTACTGAAAAGGAAAGCCCACTGCTTCCAGGAACTCTGATTACACATGTGATCCTGGAACAGAAGATGTTGGCTTACTATGCCCTTAGAAGAATGCAACCCACAAATAAACTGCCAGGAGATACAACCTCTGCAAATGGGTCAGCCTGGGTTGCTCAAATTGCTGGCTGAGTCAAATTGTCCCCATCCAACTCCACTACTGCTCTCAAGTGTCACCTGTCATGAATCCATACAGCCACATGCACGGAGACATCATAGTCATCTGCTAAACTGCACAGGGAATAGAACCCTGCACATTCTTATCCAAAATCAGCAGCCTGTGCCCTTTGCTCTCAAGGAGACCCTCCACTAGTTGCCACTGTCAGTAGTAGTATGGCTTATAGCTTCTTTGAAGGCCAGTCACTAGAGGATGACATAAGCACATAGCTGAGCCCATCTAGGAGACAACTGTGTTGCACATAAACACGCACATCACCTATCAAACAAACCTCGCTTGTACGGGCCCAGGAAGGAGAAGATTCCTGAGATGGCTTCTTATCCTGGGTTTTTCTGCATTGCAGCCTGCTGCTGCTGCACTAGAATCAGGACTCCTAGATTTCAGAGCATCTTATCCTGCTACTTTCCATATAGCCTGTGAATTCAGTGCTTCCTAGTGTTGTTTGCATGAAGCATTTGCTGTAACATTTTACCTAAAATAATCTCTCTGTGAAATAGACAGCAAAGCTATTCTCCAGAGCCCATGTAAAGATCCTAACCCTGCATTTGGGAAAGAGTGCGAGAGGGCATCTTAAAGCTATTAATGTCAAAGGATGGAGTGCAGGAGACAGTTTATTTTTGTAAGTGATTTATATTGACTTCCAGGATTAAATCTGTGTTTAAGTTGCAGTATACATAGCATCTGAATGAAAAGTGCATCAGTATGAACTCCCTACAAGCTGAAAGATTTATATAGCAGGGGTGAGGAGAGTTAGGGAATATTATGAGATCTTTATTTTCCTAAGCCAAAGTCACAAAATTAACTGGTTGGGCCACTCTAGTATCACTAGCTAGGAGCAACCTATAGCATTTGAGCTGAACAGAACTCTTATGACTAATATTTATGCTCTCATTATCTGTTTCCCTATACAATTCCATAATTAAAATACAGCCTAAGTGATGTTTTCAAGCAAACATATCTAGGTATCTCTGCTCATCACCATGGTATCTGAAGGCCTAGAAGGCCTGAGCCATAGTCTACTGAACTCAGAGGAAAGACACAGACTTCAATGAACTTTGGATCTGGCCCACCGTGTTTTATGACTTTACAGAAACAATAGAGCTACTCATGTCACTGACTGAATGTTTCTTCAACCTGCTGCAGTTTATAAATAGCCAAATTGCTACCCTTTGGGAGAAAAAGGTGTCTTCTCTTTAGATTTCTACTGATCTATGGTCCCAATTCCCATGCTCAATATAAGCACATTCTTAAGTTCCATCGACTTCAATGGAATTAAACAGCTTCTTAACTGGGAGGGACTGCTGAACCGGCCTACAATGGGAGGAAAATGCCTACCATGTTGAGGCAGTGCTTTGTTTGAGAAATGCATAGAGTGGTGAGCAATCATGCAAACAACTTGAACAGAGCAGGACAAACTATTCCTGGTGCGCCATCTGTTAGGCAATTAACCCTTTTTCTTTTAGGAAATCAGCAAGCAGATGTCAATCTACGAATTTTGTCATTCAAAATTATTCAACTGATGTTTAATGAGAGTGTATTTCAGCCTCTGGCATGCTTATGAACTATTTGTTCATATTAAGCCTATAATGAAATTCTGTTATGGAATTTGGATGACATAAACCATTTGAGGTGTACTTGTTTGGTTTATAATGTAATTAGAACCAGTCAATGCAATAGCAGCAAAGAGTCCTGTGGCACCTTATAGACTAACAGATGTATTGGAGCATGAGCTTTCGTGGGTGAATACCCATTTCATCGGAAGCTCATGCTACAATAAGTCTGCTAGTCTATAAGGTGCCATAGGACTCTTTGCTGCTTTTACAGATCCAGACTAACACGGCTACCCCTCTGATACTTGAGTCAATGCAATGGCAACCCTGTTATTATGTACAATTGCTGGAATTTTCTTGCTGACATAAAACAGTTTTTTAACATTGGAAAATTAGGATTTTGGCAGAAGATTTGTTTTAAACTTTCTTCTTAGTAAAGGAATGTGCCATACGGTATACAGCCCATAACTCAGCAATGATGTACCTGGTATGGGAGGGACATCATAGGAAATATGCAGACGGACCTGTGACTGTGAGGTGACGATGAGCATGAGAAATGTGACTCCCTGTCTTCAGAAACAGAAAACCCAGGGTGAGCAGAACCCTGATGTGAAATCAATGACATAGTAGATTAATAGTAACCAGGACCCTGTCAAGATAAGAAGGCGCAGAATTTGCTGCTCCTTTCTCCTCTTTCTTATACCATTTTGTAAGGTCTATGTCATTTTTTGTATGTGTTTATTTCTCTCCCCCCCCCACAAATAAAATACTTCAGGCCCAGTGATGGGGGAAGGGTAGGGATGGGGGCACTCACCTCTTGAGAGCCTCCTAGCAGCTGGGTGTGGTACTGCACTCTTCTTCCTGCTCCTGGAGCCCCCTGTAGGTTGCCAGCCTTGGTAGGGAGATCTTCAGCAGCTCAACCCTCTAGTCAAGTCTCACAGTCAAATGGACAAGCCCTTCCCAGGATAGCAGAGGGTTCAACGAACTGTCAGCCCTTATCAGGGTCTTCAGCCCTGTTTCTAGGCCCTTTAAATCCCATCTCTCACTCAGGCTTCCCAAAAGAGCCTTGTCCCCTTCTTGGGGCTTAGGCCACTTTCACAATGTGGGAATGCAGGCCTACCCACTGCTCCAGGTCCCAACCCAGGTACCCTATAAACAGCAGCCACAACTCTTTCCTTTAATTAGTTGCTGCTATTCCCTGGGTAGGGTGACCATATTTCCCAAAAGAAAAACAGAGCACTGTGCAGGGCTGGCTCAAGCCCCCCCAGCCACTACAGGGCTGGCCTGAGCCGCTCACCCAAGGCCCCCCAAAACCCCTCCCTGGGAATGGACCCAAGCTGCTCACCCAGCCCTTCTCCCCACACAAGCCTGGGGCTGGCATCGCTGCTCACCCAAGCCCTGCCTGCCTCCCAGATGAGGCTGGTGGTACTGTTGCTGCTTGCTTGAACCCTGTCTGCCCCCCACTTGAGCCCAGCCTCCCTTTCTGCATGGGGCTGGCATAGCCCTACCCCCTCCCCCTTCCTGCACACCCCTTTTCTCACAGAAGTGGGCATTTGTCCTGTTTGCTCTTGCTTAAAAAGAAGGACTATCTAAGCCAAAAGGGCCTTCTCCCATATAGCCCCTTTCTCTTCACCATTATATCAGGGCTGAAGTTCTCAGATCCTCTTCCTCCTCACTGAATGCACATGCCACAGAACCCATCTTCCGGTTCTTCCCTTCTCTGCTCCCAGCCAAGAACTGAGCCCCAGCAGCTCCTTTTAGCTGATCCTGCTGGGCTCTGATTGGCTGTTTCTATGCTGCCTTTCTAGGCAATGCTAGAGGACCCAACCTTCACTGCTCCTTTCTTGGGGCAGGATATGGTAGGATCACAGGTCCTCCAGCAGGGGGCCTTGAAGGGGCAGGTACACCCCCTCACAGGCCCCAGTTCAGAAAAAGCATATCAGCACATGCTTAATTCTGAGCACGTGCCTAAGTCCTAGTGAAGTCAATGGGATGTTAGCATAAACTTAACTTCAAGCACACACCGAAGTGTTTTGCTGAATTGGAGTCTCAGTGACATTTTCTAAAATTAAATAAGTAAAATAATCCCCCCCAAAAAACAGTGCCAGCAGCTCAGCACATGAGTAAGGGCATCAGAGTTCAGTTTCAGGCTCTCGAGAAGTCATTGTAAAGAGTGAAAGGGTTTAAGTGGAGGCTGGGGAGAGAAGGGAGAATTATTTTAGAAGTTGATAGAGGTACCTCAACACCAGCCTTTTAACTGCAATATTAATATATTATGCAACAAATATCAACATTTTTTTATGTTGTAGTTAAAATATTGCTTAACAAATAGTAATTTAAGACCAACTTGCCTAACAAGCCTTGTCTGTTAGAACTAGTAGTGGGATAACCCCATCTCCCTGAGATGAGACCCTTGCAAATGGATTGAAATTAACAACCAAACTGATGAACATTTGAAAGTTGTAGGCTGGGCCATTTGACTTTGCTATTTTCCAGCTTGCATTGGTCATAGTCATTAAAGAACATCACAAGCCAGTTTTCAGAGTTCAGCCATTCTTAAGTTCTCTTTGTAGGGGCGGGGATAAAGCATGGGGCTACATACCAAGTTACTTCCTCATCTGGGCTTCTTAGGGCATTCTGTCTTTACCGTGACTGTATTTTACAAACTTTTGGGAGCAAAGTCTATGTCCATATCACATGCACCACCGAGCTTCTTGTGCTTAGCAAATAATTCATACACTGAAACATGTCTAAAGTGACTATTCAAGTGGCCAACCAAAATCAGTTGCTCGGTAGGGGTCGCTTTCTAACAAAGATGGAGGAGGATTGTGTTCAATATGTATCTGTAGTAAAAAGCTGTACAGTGCTTTGCACAATAGGGTCCTGGTCCACCTAGGTGCTACTACACTACAAATAATAATCATAATAATATATTCCTCAAGGAATCAATTCTGAAGCACTTAGAGGAGAGGAAAGTGATCAGGAACAGTCAGCATGGATTCACCAAGGACAAGTCATGCCTGACTAACCTAATTGCCTTCTATGAGGAGATGACTGGCTCTGTGGATGAGGGAAAAGTAGTGGACATGTTACACCTTGACTTTAGCAAAGCTTTTGTTATGGTCTCCCACACTATACTTGCCAGCAAGTTAAAGAAGTATGAGCTGGATGAATGGATTATAAGGTGGATAGAAAGCTGGCTACATCGTAGGGCTCAACAGGTAGTGACCAATAGCTACATGTCTAGTTGGCAGCTGGTATCAAGTGGAGTGCCCCAAGGGTCAGTCCCAGGACTGGTTTTGTTCAATATCTTCATTAATGATCTAGAGGATGGTGTGGACTACACCCTCAGCAAGTTTGCAGATGACGCTAAACTGGGAGGAGTGGTAGATATGCTGGAGGGTAGGGATAGAATACAGAGGGACCTAGACAAATTAGAGGATTGGGCCAAAAGAAATCTGATGAGGTTCAACAAGGACAAGTGCAGAGTCCTGCACTTAGGACAGAAGAATCCCATGCACTGCTACGGACTAGGGACCGAATGTCTAGGTAGCAGTTCTGCAGAAAAGGACCTAGCAGTTACAGTGGACAAGAAGCTGGATATGAGTCAACAGTGTGCCCTTGTTGCCAAGAAGGCTAATGGCATTTTGGGCTGTATAAGTAGGGGCATTGCCAGCAGATCAAGGGACGTGATCATTCTCTTCTATTCAACATTAGTGAGGCTTCATCTGGAGTACTGTATTCAGTTTTTGGACCCACACTACAAGAAGGATGTGGAAAAATTGGAAAGAGTCCAGTGGAGGGCAGCAAAAATGATTGGAGGTCTGGAGCACATGACTCATTAGGAGAGGCTAAGGGAACTGGGATCGTTTAGTCTGCAGAAGAGAATACTGAGGGGGGATTTGATAGCTGCTTTCAACTACCTGAAAGGGGGTTTCAAAGAGGATGAATCTAGACTGTTCTCAGTGGCACCAGATGACAGAACAAGGAGTAATAATCTAAAGTTGCAGTGGGGGAGGTTCAGGCTGGATATTAGGAAAATCTTTTTCACTAGGAGGGCGGTGAAGCACTGGAACGGGTTACCTAGGGAGGTGGTGGAATCTCCTTCCTTAGAGGTTTTTAAGGTAAGGCTTGACAAAGCCGTGGCTGGGATGATTTAGTTGGGAATTGGTCCTGTTTTGAGCAGGGGGTTGGACTAGATGACCTTCTGAGGTCCCTTCCAACTCTGATAATCTATGATTCTATGATTTGGGAATATTCTGCAGTGATGTCTCAAAGCAGAAACTTCCTGAATAAGGCTTCAGTCCTACAAACACTTACATGTGGGAGTAAATGTACACATCTGAGTAGCCCTGTTGAGTTCAGTGAGATTCCTCACATGTACAGACACAAGCTTAAGTGTTTGCAGGATCAGAGGAATAGCTGTTTTTACATATCACAAAAATAGCTGAAAGGTATTTTGAGCTTTCATCAGCAATGAAAAAAAATCACCTTTGAGTGGGGTATACCCATGGATAATTCCAGTAAAGGAGGTTTTGGGGGGATAATTTGTAACACCTAAAAAGAAGGAGTTAGAATTAATTAAAAAACTTCTTGGAACCTTAACTATAGCATTCCCTACTAAATGAGAATATTAATATATAGTTCAAAAGCTGCATGGTTATCTTCTTTTTTTGTCAAATATGATTCACTAGGACATGACAAATGGAAACTGGGTATGTTGTCTAGTTTCGCATCTAATCTTAAAATCTCTGAATCTACATACAGGGTAAAAAAGATGTATTTTAGGAATTATTCTGGGGAAGTTCTATGGCCTGTGTTACAGATGTGGTCAGACTAGATGCTCACAATGGTCTCGTCTGGCCTTGGAAGCTATGAACCTGTGAAAGCTGACTCAGACTCTAGACAACAAGGTATTATTCAATACTTCATAAAACAAGCAGGGCTACCTTTGACTCTGGCAGTCTTAATTTAATAGCCAGATGTACTACATTCCCTCTGTGCAAGTCATCCATCTTTTTAAAGCGGAATGATATAGGAGGACACTGAGTACTTGGCTCACAGAAGATGGACTCTGCCAATGATTTCCACCAGTACACATGCTCAGAGAATTTGTCTGAAAGCTATTGCATTAGGTTTGAAAAAAGGGCATTTTGTTGTGTGTAGCAAATCTCAGTTTCCCCATCCCTGCGCCTTAGAGCACTGTTCAAGGATCTGGGCCTTAGGCATGCAGTAAAGAGACAGTCTCTGCCCTAAAGAGCTAAACACTTCATCGTGTTAGCAGAAAATACCACTAAATTTGAGGGTCCCCATTGCTAAAGAGATGCACTGAGCAGATGTGCATTTTTCCAAGAGGATGAGATTTTCAATGCATAGTAATAGCTGCTGATTGTTGACTCTGAGTTAGGCCAGTGTAAGCTTCGCTGTGATGCTGAATAGACACCGGTTACCATTGTTACTGAGCATCATGGTGTATTCTCCTTCATTTCTTCTATTCCTCTCTCTTGGGACAAAGCTAGGAAATTTAGTGCAAAAATGACTGAATGAACAAATAAATAAATAAAGAAAAAGACATTCACATGCCACATTATGGCTGTATGGGAAAAATTCAGGAAAGACAAAAGGTGAGAGTCTGGATCCTGCCCTGTGTCAGGGCAGTCTAATGGCACTCTGCTGGTGCAAAGCAGCCCTAAAACTGGTTTACCTAGGCCCTGGAGGATTTCCTCACCATTTGGGGATCCTCAGGTCATGTAGAGCTGCTATAGTGGGTCCCATGTCACCCCCCCCCCACCCCCACTCCCACTTTGGCTCCTAGCATGAGAGGTGTAGCTGAGAGAAATCAACATGGTCAGGGCTTCCTTAGGTCAGCTGATGCCCCAGCTGGTGGAATGGTCCCTGGGGGCTGTCAGCAGCTATTGGAACTAACAGGATATCTGCACTGGAGCTGGAAGGTGTAACTCCCAGCTCATGGAGACATACCTGCACTATGTCAATCAGTGCTAACCTGCTAAAAATAGAAAGGTAGTTGAGGCAGCGCAGGGGAGCTGTAACCAATATGATCCTGCTGGAGATGCTAGGTGTGTACTTGGGGCAGTTAGCCCCTTGCACCTCCACAACTACATTTTAACATGCTAGCTTGGTCAGAGCTAATATGGGTGTGTTTCCTTGAAGATATACTCTGTGAGCAGCCCTGATGTTGCTCTAACGTATTTCAGGTATCAGCCCAGTGCCAGGATTGGGGGAACAGAAAGATGGGTCCTCCTGAGCTGCATTAAGGTCTCCTTAGCCACAGCTCTAGATCTGGGCTGAGGTATGTTCTTTCCACAACATTAACTCTGCCATGTTATCATTTATAATTTATTACCATTGTGCCCGGGAGTCTTCTGAGAAGACGGGGCCCATTTTTCTAGGCCCTGTACAAACCTAGAATAAGAGACAGTCCCTGCCCTGAATTGTTTACAGTCTAAATAGACAACACAATTAAAAGGGTAGGGAAAAGGCATAGAACATACAAGCAGAGCGAACAATACAATGGCTACAAACGGCATGTTCGTTTCACAATTTTGTATTAATTTTTTTACATTTGTTTTGTTATTTAAATACTAGATGGGCTTCTGGCCATGCGGCAAATGCTATTTATTGGAAAAGGCTTTGGGGAAAGTTAAGGGTATGTTCCCAGAATGGTACGAGGTGGAAGTGAGCTTTTCAGCTGTTTTGCTTTATGGGCTACCTGAGTTACTTTGTTAACATCAATGATTGACTAATGCTACTGGTGAGCTAAGTTGGTATTATCCATAAGGATTTATTTTTAATGCTGCTGGGTGGTCACTATTGTGTTTTTGTGAGGCAAATTAATTGTCAGATTGCCTAGAGCTTTTTGCATGGGTGTTTTTTCACTATGATTTGAATTATACTCCTAATCTGTTTACCCAGTGGGCTTCATCCGAACTGGAGTCCTCTGAGCAGGGAGGAAACTGTACACTTATTTCCATGGAAATGTTTTTTGGTTAGGGCTTTTGCTTGTTGTACTTCAGAGCTGTGGAGTTCTCTCTCTTGAACTACCAACAATGCCAAGTTGTTAAATTTGGTTTTAAAAGAGAAATTGAAAACATACTTCTTTTTTATTTTGAATTCTGTCAAAGTTCAAGCCCCCGAGGAGTAAAATTTCAAAGATAAACATTCTGAGCCACACTTGAAAAAATGCAACCCTAGTGATCAAACTGCATCCACAGCTCTTCAAGATGCTTTGTGTGAGCCGCGTTCTATCATATTTGCATTTGATCAGCGAGAATTCATAGTGTTGGCTTATGGTTATAAAAGCCTCTTTTGAAAAACCAATACAATTCACATCTTTTATTGGTTTTGTTGTTAGCATGCCTGCTGAGAGCTGAACTTAATTTCCAAGAAGGACACACTGTACCTACCAGTTTGTCAAACTGGCAAAGCAGAGCTGTATGTTTGGTTTTCATTTCAGACTGAATTGAAGCCATAGCATAAACTGGAGTAGTTTTATAGCATGGACCTGAAGCAAGTGTCTTTGGAAAACTACTTACATTGAGGTTGTAAATACAACACTCTTCCTGTAGCGTTACATTTATCATTATCATCCCCTGTTAAGTATGGAATATTCAGCTGCCAGAAATAACATAAAGAGTATAATGAAACAATCGTTTCCACCGTGTATTTGGCTGTGACACTCTGAGTACCTGAAGAAGAGCTCTGAGAAGCTTGAAAACTTGTCTCTCTCACCAACAGAAGTTGGTCCAGTAAAAGATACTACCTCACCCACCTTGTCTCTCTCATAAAGAATGTACTTTCTTCCAGTCTGTTGTTGTTGAGGTGGAAGGGAAAACTTGACTCCCCGGTTAAAGCTGGGAAAGGGAAACTGGGAGAACTCTTGTTTTGATTCCCAGCGCATGATTCTGAGCCTAGAGCAGGAGTGAAATAAAGCCAGAATGTGCAGTGCCCAAACCAGCACTTGCTGACATAAAAGACAAAGTGGTTTTTGGAAGCGAACAATGCTCTGTCTGTTTGGTCGGTAAACCAACTCAAGGGAGAAAAAATGGCTCCAGTCTATGTCCATCTGGCTCCCTCTGGATTTCTGTGTCTAGCTGGTCTACTACCCAAGATGAAATGCAACTTTTCAGACAGTACTAAGGCTGTTTAGAGAATAACCAAGTATGGCGTGGCTAGATCTTTTTAAAGCCACACATATGATACATGGATTTTGTTGTCTATGCTCTTCACATACAGCATTTTTATACTTGACCGAGGCTGGTAACACTAATCAAGTAACTACAATACTGTGCATGACAAGAAATGCACTGAGCCAGATTCTCAGCCCACCTGTGCCAATGATACAACAGGGATGCAGGGCTGCTTTAGTGACTCATAAGATGGCCATGTCCCTGCTGCAGAGACAACACTATAAACAGACGAGCCCAAAGAACAGGGGAAGGAGACAATTAAAAGAAATAAATTAGTGCCGGAGTTTGGCGTGCATCAAACCTGTTAGTTCCAAGTTTTTGTGGGTGTCTTTTCTCTGAGGAGGTGAATAGTTCATGGCTGGTTTCATGGAAGAAGCGTGTTTTAAGGAGGGACCTGAAGGAGTACACGTGGGGAAGCTGAGATTTAAGGACTGATTCTGATCCCACTTAGACAAGCATAGCTCAGGAGTAACTGCATGGGCAGCAGTAATATTGCACCGATGTTTCTGCGATCACAGGGCCAGACTGTGAAGCCCTCACTCCCACTAGTGTGCTGCTATTCACAGTGTCAGTACCACGGGACAACTCATGTGAGTAACTGCTCAACAGACTGAGTAAGGGGTTTGGGCCAGATGCTAACACTCGTACTCACACTGGGCAGCACCTTACACTACAAGGAGTCCCACTGAAATCAGTGAGACTGTCTGTGGAGTAAGATGCTACCCCACAGGAGTGAGGGGATCAGAATCTTAATACCAAGCCTTAGTTTAGTAAGGATTAGATTGTGATAGGGGAGTAAGAACTTGCAAGCTCCTGTGCAGACACCCAATCCTTGGGTCTCAATGCATGGGAGTAAATATGTGCTGTGTGGCCATTTCTCACCCACCTGCTCCAGATAGGGGGTCCTAGGCAGAGCTTTGGCTCTGCCCTCCCTGCTGTCCCAATGGCCAGGGCACCTGAGCCAGCATAGTGTGTTCTAATGTGCTGTGGGTATAGGCCTGCAGAAAATTACTGCCAGTATAATTCCCAACTCTGGACCTTAGCATCCAGGATATGGGTACTAGCCTGAAGTCCTCTAAGCTTAATTACCAGCTTAGATTCTGTAATGCTGCCACCAATCAGGAATTCCAGGGCCTGGTTCCCCCAAACCCTTTCCTGGGGACCCCCAAGACCCAGATTCCTTGAGTCTCACAACAAAGGGGAATAAACCATTTCCCTTCCCCCTTCTTTCTTCCTCCCAGCTCTTTCCTGCCCTGGGTACACTAGGAGACCACTGTGATTCAACTCCTTGAATCACCACCCCGAGAGGAATGTTACCTTCCCCCTCCCTTCTTCTCCGGAGAGAGATACAGAGATAAACGCAGAGAGCAGGTTTTTCCTTCCCTCCTCCCTTTCCTTTCTCCTACCAATTTCCTGGTGAGTGCAGACTCCCTTCCCTGGAGTATTACAAAAGATAACCAAAAAAATCAATTAGATTAAAAAAAAAAAAAGAGGAAAACTTTAATAAAGAAAGAAAAACATAAAAATTGTCTCTGTAATCAAGATGGTAAATATACAGGGTTTGTATAGCTTATAGACAATAGAAAGAAGCTTTCTCCAGCAGAAACACAATTTAAGATACTTCCAGCAAGTACAAATCTGCAAATAAAGAAAAACAAGTTAAAAGACTATAACCGCCTTTTTACTTACTCACTATTCTGAATAGATAAGAGACTGTAGCAGGGAGATTGGCAGAAACCTGGTTGCACCTCTAGTCCCGTCCAGGACCCAGAGAGAACAACGCACAAACCCAAAACCCACAAACAAAGGCTTCCCTCCACCCAGATTTGAAAGTATCTTGTTTCCTGATTGGTCCTCTGGTCAGGTGTTTGGGTCCCTGTTTGTTAACCCTTTACAGGTAAAAGAGACATTAACCCTTAACTATCTGTTTATGACATCTGCCCTCCCTGCTGTCCCAATGGCCAGGGCACCTGAGCCAGCATAGTGTGTGCTCGAATTTGCTGTGGGTATAGGCCTGCAGAAAATTACTGCCCCACTGGAGCAAGAGAGAAGCAGGGCAGGAACTGTGAACAGAGCACAGAGGTGTATTTGAGTCATACTGCCTCCTGGGGCTACTTCTGGGCTCTGGCAGTGTATGCATTGTTCCTTGCTCCGGACTGTGCTCACATCACAATATAGATCTTTAATACCAAGTCTTAGGCAATTCAGTCAAGAAGCTGTCAGTAATCTAGGACGTTACGTTCTAGTTTCCAAAGCACTTAGCTCTGGAATGGCTTCCCCTGAGACATATTCCTCTTGGAAAGGACAGGGCAGAGATTCATCTCTGGAATGAGTGAGTCATAAGCATTTTACTTCTTAGGCTCTGTCTCTGTCTGCGCTCCAGTTTATGTCCGCAGAACTTATGTTGCTCTGGGCTGTAAATAAACCACCCCCCTGAGTGACCTAAGTTACACCAACATAAGCGCTCATTTGCACAGCTGTATGTTGGTGGGAGAGCTTCTCCCATCAACATAGCTACTGTCGCCCGCAGAGGTGGTTTTCTTGTGTCAACAGGAGAGCTCTCATGTCTTCAACCAGATATGCTGCAGCTGCGCCACTGAGCCGCTATATGTGTAGCAATGCCCTTATTTTCATACAATAGGTAGTCCTCAACTGATGTAAACTGGTGTCACTACATTGTAATAAATAGAGCTATGCTGATTTATTGGACCAGATCCTCAGTTGGTGCAACTTTGCTTTCCTTTATTTTCCCCTCCCCCCTCCCAACTAGTACTTCAAACAAAAATAATAGCCCATATTCAGATCTGGTATGAGCACAGGCAACTCCCTTCAGGTCACGGGAACTTTACCCGCTTGCAACAAGTTTCAGATATGAAGGTGATGAGTGCTGTACGACCCCCAAAGATAAATGGGTCTGCGTGTGGTCTAGGAACTCTTTTCATATGCAGTTGTTGTTCCTGTTCCTGGCAACTTTAAAAAACTGAGTTTGGAGCTCAAAAGGAGCTGAGAAATGCAGGTGTTTTCATTTTTATGTTTAAGTTTTTCAGAAGGTTCTGAAAGGAACCAAGCAACATCTGCTTTTCCTAGTAGAAAGCACCTGGAGAGACACTAAAACTGTCTCCTTGTCCTGTTCCCTTCAGACTGAGGGCCTGTTGTTGCAGTCAGAGGTGGACAGGAATTTCTGGAATGCATATAGTACGCCCAATCCTGCAAAGTGCTGAGCCTCTCTTTGCAGGGTGCTGAGTGTCTCTATTCCCTTTAGGAGTTGATCACACTCAGCTTACAGGATCAGGTTTGCTGTGTGTGTTGCTGTTTCTCTGTGTACTAGCAGGAGCGTTATGAGATAGAACTTGGACACTAGGACTGCATTAAAACCAAGAATCAGCTGTTTCTATTCAGCCTGATTTGTGGAGCAGAAAAACAGATGGGTCTTACCTTCAAAAGGCTTTTTTATTTTCCCGTTGTTCCAAATCATTTCCATGTGTGATTGTAAAAGTGGGGCTTGGGCATAGCATCAAGGCAGCCTTGGATCTGGGCCTCCTCCCTTCTTTCCTGAAAAAGTACACTACTTTTCATCTTTGTTCTCTGAGTAAACGACTTACAGATGGGAACCCAGAAGGATTCTGATTGAAGGACCAATAGCATAAGGTCCTGCCGGGTCCTGGAGGCCTCTCTGCCCCACTTTGTGTATGGGTTTGTATGTGGAAATAATCATTCATTGATAATTGCATGGCTCTTTCTAAAGAGTAGGCCTGATTCGCCTCTCACTTGCACTGATGGAAATCAGACTGAAGTCAATGGAACTACATTTACATCAGACTGATGGAAATGAGTGAAGAACCAGGCTTCTCATGTACCTTTTGCTGAACTAAATGATATTTCTATACGAGAAGCCAGGAGCATGACCAAAATTTGCCTAAGTAGAGAGACCAAGAGGTGCTGATTTTTTTTCGGTGTCCGGAGGGTTATCTCCCTGGAACCAAGCACATGATGGGTGAGCTCAATGGCACCTTAGAGGCACCCCCCATCCGCAGGGGCACAGATGGAACTTTCCTCCATTGCACACAGGCATGGGGTCTTCCCCTTTTAAGGAACATCATCTCCTCAAGACCCCGTAGCCCTGGCCTCCTCCCACCTCACCCAGACCAGAGGCCACACTTTGGGCCGGGTGGTCCCAAGCGGGATCAGTGACCTGTATTGCTTCAGCAGCTCTATGCTGTGGACTCAGCCACCCTCGCAGCCACGGAGGAAGCTCAACAGGTTGGGCTGGCTTTTTGGCTTCATGCTGGGCTGAGGTAGATCCCGCGCACACCAGCCACCCACCTGGGGAAGTAACTGGGGGTTGCTGAAGAGAAAGGGGATGTTCTCTGCAGGCTTCTTATGGAGCGTGGCTCTGGGTGGTTCAAACCCTGGACATGTAGGCCAAGGGGGAGGGGAGTGAGGAGGATGGTCTGGGCCCTCTTATTGCACCCCTGAGAGAAGCAATTAAGTAAGAGCTCTAAGGTTTAATCACTCCAACTGAGCTCTCCCTAATCCTTGTCAGCAGCGGGAAGTCTGCCTAGTTCTTGGAATGGAGATGTCATGAAAAGCTCATGGTGCTGCTGGAAGTGGTGGTGGTGATTCTATAGCTCCTGGAGGTGAGCACTGTTCCCATTCCCTAGGATAGCATGAAAGTGTGATGTGCTGTCCTTTGGGTATGACATAAAACTGAGGGCCTCAGCACTTATGTTCAGTGACGCCCTGTCATGGTATAATTCCCCACTCTGAACCTTAGCGTCCAAAAGATGGGGTACCAGCATGAATTCCTCTAAGCTTAATTACCAGCTTAGTACTTGTAGCGCTGCCACCAACCAGGAATTCCAGTGTGTGGTACACTCCGGTCCCCCCAAAACCTTGCCCAGGGACCCCCAAGACCCAGACCCTCTGGATCATAACACCAGGAAAGTAAACCCTTTCCCTCACCGTTGCCTCTTCCAGGCTTCCCCTCCCTGGGTTACCCTGGAAGATCACTGTGATTCAAACTCCTTGAATTTTAAAACAGAGAGGAAAATCCGCCTTCCCCCTTCTTCTCTCTCCCCCTCCCAGACTCTCCCTGAGAGAGAAAGCAATCCTAACACAGGTTAATTTTCTCTCTTTCTCTCCCCCTTCCCTCCTTTCTTCCCACCAATTTCCTGGTGGATCCAGACCCAGTCCCCTGGGGTCTCACCAGAATAAAAAAAAACCAATCAGGTTCTTAAACAAGAAAAGCTTTTAATTAAAGAAAGAAAAAACAGTAAAAATTATTTTTGTAAATTTAAAATGGAATATGTTACAGGGTCTTTCAGCTATAGACACTGGGAATACCCTCCCAGCCTAAGTATTCAAGTACAAATTAAAATCCTTTCAGCAAAATATAAATTTGAACTCCTTCCAGCCAAATACACATTTGCAAATAAAGAAAACAAACATAAGCCGAACTCGCCTTATCACCTAGTACTCACTAGTCTGAACTTATAAGAGCCTGTATCGGAGAGATTGGAGAGAAACCTGGTTGCACATCTGGTCCCTCTGAGCCCCCAGAGTGAACAACAACCAAATTCTAACAGCACAGCACAAAAACTTCCCTCCCTCAAGATTTGAAAGTATCCTGTCCCCTGATTGGTCCTCTGGTCAGGTGACAGCCAGGCTCACTGATTTTGTTAACCCTTTACAAGCAAAAGAGATATAAAGTACTTCTGTTCTATCAACTCCTACTATCTGTTTATGACACGCCCCCACATCACTTTTCATACGAGTAGGGTTATGTTAGCCCCAGGACCCTTAACAAAGTCCAGTTTGGGGAGTTACGAGTGCAGAATGGCAGCCTTATTCCACCCCAGAAGTGGCTGCAATTCAGAAATGAGTGCTTTCCTAAATGGAGAGTACTTTTAACATAGCTCTATGTGAACATTTCAGCTCTTTGCCACATGAACACCTAGAAGCAGAGCCAGCTGCTGGCTCCAGTGCCTTTAGCTTATTAGCTCCGATTGCAAGCTTTTTTTCATATAAACCATTTCCTATCTCTACTCTGGCTCTACCATGCTGTTATGTTTGCGTGGATAGGATTGTGTTTCCAAAATAAATAGTTCCAAAGACAGAATACAACCAAACCCCATTTTCTATCCATTTTATGCCGTGTCACATCACAGTAAGAATTCTTTGTCCCAAGCTTAATAATTTGGCCTTATATCATTTCTTTGCCTGGAGTGCTGATCCTTGGCTTCAATATCAGATTTATCTGACAAGTTTGGCTGGGCATGCGAAAGCATATTTGTTTTAAAGTTGATTTTGTTTCCAGGATAGCAATTGTTTCAAACTGTCTAACTTTTCCCAGGCAAATTGGGTCAGGCTCTATTTTACTGTAACAACACATCTAAACATATTAGACTGTTTCAAATGTCTGGATTTCAATGGCTGCCCTAGGAACAGTTCATAGTGCTGCCTGCTTAAAGAGCGTTGGAATCACTGCCATGCTACCTACAGGCTTGTATGTACATTGCATCCCTCTATTCATTGGAACCAAAGATGCCTTAAGTGTCTCTGAGTACCCAGCTGTATAGTGGCTAGCCTACAAAAAGGCTATTTATTCACACTGGTTTTGAGTCACAGGGGTCTGTGCAAACATTTAAAAAATGTTGTTTTCTATATGTTCTCACTCGCCCACCCCCTGCACCCCGAGATTCGTTTGTTGTGTTTTGTCTGGTTTTTTGCAGTCCTCATGCAGACCCATTGAGTTTTGCATGATCTCCATTCAAAACCATACACTAACTCAGGTTCATTTGAAATGTAGACCTTGGTTTGCCAAAAGATTTGCTGAACATGGACCAGGGTTCCAGCTTTGCAGTGAAACATGACACCAAAGGAGTTGCTTCTGGTTTTAGGTTTCATTAAAAAAAGTTTCACCCAGCTCCAATTGTTAGCCCTACTCCTAGTAACAACACCAGAAATTCTCATTGATCCCCTGTTTGAAAGAGTTTATGTTTGGAAGAGTGAGTTTTGAGTTCTGTTCCGTATGTCACATGGATATGGTTTAGCTAACAGCTGTGGTTTCTTTCACACAAAGTAATATGGTTTTATTTTACATGATTTCCACATAATGATGGCTTTGTAGAACTGTAAGAATTTCTGCAGTTCATGTGAGTACTCAATGGATTTCAAGGGGTGTTTTAGACTATTATTATATTTTGGAATTCACTTCTGAACCGTTCCCAGGACCTATAGGTTGAGGTTTTCAAACGAATTTCAGCGGGGTTTGCTTAACTCTCTTTTGGAAATTTCTGTAGGAGGGAGAAATATGGTGATAAGTGGAGACAGAAAGTTATAAAATGTACCAACCTTTCATACCAGGAAAGTTCAGGTCCAATGCAAATGAGACCATGGTCTCAGCTTAGTCCCCAGTGACTATTTCTGTGCACAACAGCATGAGACAAACCTACAGCTAGCATACATAAAGGAGGCCCAGTGCTGTAATAAAAGGGGTTATTTCAGGCCAAGGCTGAGCTGCATAAGCTAAGCAATGGGGAGAAATGTGCATAGCTTCTGCTAACAAAATTCCCATCTCCAACTTACAATTTTTACCAGTCTCTTATGAGCCTAGAAAACACGGCTACAAAGAAAAAAGATCTAAGTCTTTGTAGAGAAAGAGGTATAAAACAAAAGTTAGTAGTCTCCCTCCAGACACAATTCCCTGCTGTTGATAAAGCTCCAAATATAGTAAATCAGCCTTAAATTCCTCCTACATACAAGACAGATCAATTCCCAGTCTTTCTCTTGCATATCCCAAACAAACAATGCACCACTAAGAAGCTCTATCAAAATCATGCCAAGTCAAACTGAACTGTGAAATATATTTCAAATGTGGAAATGCCAATGGTTTAATCAACACCTCGTGCCAATCTCTGTTCCTCTCCTCTTAGGGGACTCGTTGACATAGTTTTTGTACTACTTGAACTATATTAGTTTAAAATTAATACAATTAAAGCAGTGCAACCCTCTAGTTTGAATGCAGCTGAAGTGGTATAAAAGGACTTCTGATGGTATAGACTATTCCTGTAAATTGTGTGTAGACCAGCCCTAAGGGTATAGTCCCATTCAGCAGAGGGCTAATTTGGAAGAGGTCGTCTGCTGGGGAAAAGAAAGAATGGAAAAGAATTTAAGACCCTGTAAAGAAGGATTTAAGGCAGAGGAGAAAAGTAAGTGTTAGTGTCTTTCAGACTCACAGAAGTGAAAACCATATTGTGAAATAAAACAACAGTAAATGCTTTTCATGTGTGCATACCTTCATAATAACTGACACGTGGCAATACAGCGAACTCCAGCATTCCCTGTGGGGACTGTTGCTGTCCCTGGCTGCATCTTGGCTTTTCATAAGACAGCTTGTAGTGTAGGCTTAGGCAGAGAGCCCTGCCAACTCTGCAGCCTTTAGGTTAGGAGGCGAACAGAAACAGTGCATTGTAGGAATGCGATGGGTGAGACTCAACTCATGAGAAATGGCCAAGTGAGATGTGCTCCTGGATATGACTTTCAGTTTGCTTGGTGGAAAGGGGCATCTTTCATTTTATTTGTAGCTATATATTCACATATCTACTAGGCAACAATAAGGAAATGTAAAATGATTGTTACAGTGCTAATTCTGTTCCTCAGAATATCAACTTTTTATCATCTGAGAAGTGCCTGATAACTGTTTTAACACAGTAAAAATCTGGTGATACTCTTGTCACCCCGTAAGTCATATAGAAGTGCTTCAGTTAATGCCCGGGACACACTCTGACTGTGTAAACACAAAGGATGAGATTCCGTGCTGCAGCTCCAGTACAGCAAAGTTCAGACCGGGGTGCAGCCCCCTAAATAGAGCAGGGCATATAGGAGCAGCTCTACTTCGCAGCACTGCCGGCCGTCCCTCCCTCCCATCTCGGGGCTGTTCAGTTCTGTGAAGGCAGGACCGGCTCCAGGCACCAGCCGACCAAGCACGTGCTTGGGGCGGCACCTTGAGGCAGGGCGGCACTTGGATTTTTGTTTGTTTGGGGTTTTTTTTTGGTTCGTCGGGGCAGCACCAGAGGGTTTTTTTCATGCTTCGGCAGCGCGGCGCTCGGGGCGGGCGGGGCTTGGTGCTGGGGGGGGAGGGTGAGGGCTGGCGCGGTGCTCAGGGGGGGCGGGGGCATGGCGCAGTGCTCGGGGGGCCGGAGGCTTGGTGCGGGGCAGCGCAGCGCTTGGAGGGAGGGCGGGGGCGCAGCGCAGTGCTCGGGGGAGTGGGGGCTTGGTGCGGCGTAGCACTTTGAGGGGACGGGGGCTTCAGGGGGTAGTGCTTGGGGGCGGGGCTTTGGGCAGCATAGCTCTCGGGGCGGGGGTTTTGATGGCACTGGGGGGGGTTCGACAGCGCAGCGCTTGCGGGGGAGGGGTACAGCGGGGATGCGCTCCTCTTTTTTGCTTGGGGGGGGGGAGTTAGAGCCGACCCTGTATGAAGGTGAGAATCTCTGTAACAGTGTAGGCTCTCCTGCTCCCAACACACCCCTTCCTGCCTTGGCTCTGGCCTGACACACCCCAAGGCTGGAGTTTGTGAGGGGGCCTACGCAGGTCAGCTTCAGCAGTCCTATACTGTGCCAGTGTCCAAAGAATTCTCCCAGCCAGCTTACAGACTTTTTATACCCTCTGTGCAATAGCCAAAGTGGAAGGAGAATCCCTCCCCATGGCTTCAGATTGCAATCTGAATACCATTGCCCCCAGGGCCAAGACGAATGTACCTTCCTTCAGAACTGAATTTACAAGAAAGTTATGCTAGGCAAAATTCCTGTTTGCCTAGCTCCTGCAGTATATGCTGCATAACTATATATATATAACAGTATTCAAACACAAACTAGCGATGGACAAACCTTAAGAGGCAACAGCGAGGCACAGCTCCAGTTTCTCATGGTCTGAGGGTGCTCACACATTGGTTGTGAGTTAAGCCTGTAACAGAGATATTAGCTATCGACAAAATTTGGATCCAGATCCAAACTTCCTCACCGCTTGAGAGTGTTCATACCCAGGGTATTCAGGCATCTCTACTCACCACAAACACAACAGGCATTCTATGTAAATGTACCGCTTACTGTGTATACATGTGCAGAAATCTGAAACCAGAATTCTGCTTACTTACCCTGTTCCATTTCCTGATTTCCTCCAGTGCTTATTCATCTAAATAGTCATAAACATAATGAGGATCCAGTTCCATGAGAACTGGAAGTCGGTGCTTTTCCTCAACCTAAAGCATGTTTATGTGGATTGAGGAGTAGGAATATAGAGTTTCTACCGATAGCCACACCAATTTATATGGAACCGCCCAGGTTTTCAGCAAGTGGGAACTTGTGATGGGTTGTCCACCCCACAGAAGGCCTGAAGGGGTTAAGGTGGCTGGATGAATCAATTAATTGCCCTGGCTACACCTGTTGATACCACAGGAGGCATGTTTTCCACAATGACAACAAGAAATTGGCAACTAGAAGCAGAGAAGTTGAGAGGCTGCTGCATACAGCTGCTGTGTATTTATCATTTAACAAGATGTACAGGAGATCGTCCCATCTATATTAAGAGGGTGTTAAGGTTGAGAGTATGTATCAGTAAGATAAGGATAAAAATCATTACATGGATGTTGTAATATCACTAAGCCAAACATTACTCACCCAGGAAATTCAGAGTTAAGGTTACACTTAAAAGAAATCTAACCATGATAAAGTGAGGAATTCATAGGCATTCAGGGCATCCAGACATCCTTAATTCTGCCCCCATAGTAATACCATTCAATAACCATAAAAATTATAAATTTTTAGTGTGAGATCCCAGATTAAACTGACTTTTAAAGACACATTAGCTATTTTACTTATTTTCCCCTGGTGATGCCACCAGCAACAGAAGGAAATAAGTTATTTCCTTATTAGAACAGAGAATCATCAGCTGCTTTGTTGTTAAACTTGGGGTGAACGATGTGTGTGTATTGGGGAGTGTGGTGCGTGGGTGTCTTAATGTTGATCTATAATGTGGCAAAAGGGAGCCGCACAAAATGCAGTACCACTGATCTCGGTGCAGCCTTGCTGGCATGTATGCATGCTTAACTCTACTCTTGTGAATGATGGTCTCACTGAGATCAATGGGACTGCTCACAGCAGTAAAGTTAAGTATGTGCATATATGTTTGCCTGATCGGGGCCTTAGATACATGCATGGCATTGAAATGAAACGGGGCTATTATTCTGAAAAGGGTCACTTTTTTGTTGAATAACCTGTCCCCATCAAAGTCACTGGCAAAACTCTCACAGGCTTGAAGGCGGGATGGGGGAGGAGGAAGAGGAGGAGGCAGGATTTCACCCCATGCCAGAGGATAACAGTGAGAAGTATTGACTGGTGGAATGCAACAAATCACACTCCATTGCACAGGGAAAGTCAGAGGAGCCCTTTCTACCGCTTTCCTCATCATGCCAAAATAAGAATAATTTCTCAGTTTCTGATTCAGTTCTTTCTTGGACCTCCACCAACCTAACATTCCTCAGTCTGAGCTTATTCTCCGGGTCACTGACAGACAGATGTCTGCAACCTGGGCACACAAGGCACCACCTGTTTTACCATTTTTTTAAAATATAAGAATCCATCTACTGCACAATTATAAACACTGACTAATGGTAATGATGTCTTCAATCCTTTTTATATTGGTCTCCACTTTTCTAAGTGAATTTTGTGCCAGATTTCCAGCCCTGGAGTGGGGCGCCCTCTATTCACAGACTAGGAACAGCACAGACAGAGGCAATGCAACTCCCCATGCTGCCCTGCCTCCCATAGGGGAACTACCTCTAGGGAAAAGAAGGTAGATCATTCTCCATGCCCATTCGGCCCTTGGTCTGTTGGCTGGGATTGCCAGTTAGGGGACCCTTTTACTATTAGGCTATGCCTACACTACAAGCTGGGGATGTGACACCCCTGCTTGTGTACACATATTCCCATCGAGCTAGCTGTGGTATAAATAGTAGCATAGCCACAGTAGCACAGGTAGAGGCAGTGGAGGCATGTCTGAGCCATGCTGAGCACAAACCCTCATGGAACCAGTGGGCATGTGCTTTGCATGGCTCAGCTGTGTCCCTGCTGTTGGAATCAGTGCTACCATGGCTACACTGCTATTCATACTCGTGCTACTTCGATGAGAGCTACCCCGCATATGTGACTTGAACAGGGTAATCACAGCCCTAGCCCACAATGCAGACAGAGCCTTAGTGTCAAATGTGATGTGGGAACTGGGCGAACATCACCCTTCACATGGGCCAAAAACAGTCTCTAGAAACCAGGGCCAGATGTAAACAAGCACTAAGTAATGAAAGAATTTATATTTCATCTGTGACTGACTCAACCAAAAGGGTGAGGTGAATAAAATTCATTTGAATGATCATTCATTTTTGTTGCCTAAGCTTTTAATACTACACATTTACCTTGAAAAATGCCTCCACGGTAATGTTTTTCTCCTTTGTTTCAGTTATACGGCTAAACAAATGCCTGAAAATCTGTAACAGGTCAGCTTCTGCTCTGACTGGATTCTTATTTAGGATGCCTGTCAGGAGCCACTTGACATAAATCACACTGCAAGCATTTTTTAATCTTAGCAATTCTTCTTGTGCCGAAGGAGGCCCCAAAGCTGCAAACCCGCCAGCTGTGACAGAACTAGACCTTTTGAAAGAACACATGGAAGTGGGAGCTGAGTGCATTGCTCACCAAACCAGGCATATACAGAAACACAATGAAGCTCTGATAAGTGTAAACCTGCTACAGGAACATGCTCAGACCTGCTAAGCAGACGGAGACCCTGTTCTTAGGGTATGTCTACACTACAGGATAAATTTGAATTAGCTTAAACCGATTTTATAAAACAGATATTATAAAGTCGATTGTGCGTGTCCACACTAGGCACATTAATTCGGTGGTGTGCGTCCGTGGTCCGAGGCTAGCGTCGATTTCTGGAGCGGTGCACTGTGGGTAGCTACTGTAAAATAATGAGGCCAATAACGTCGATTTGTGTCCACACTAACCCTAAATCGATATAGTAATATCGATTTTAGTGTTACTCCTCTCGTTTTGTAGGAGTACAGAAATCGATTTAAAGAGCCCTTTAAATCGATATAAAGAGCAGTGTAGTGTGGACGGGTGCAGCGTTAAATCGATTTAACGCTGTTAAAATCGGTTTAACAGCGTAGTGTGGACCAGGCCTTAGAGACATCAGGCGGAGCTCTCCTGCTCCACATAACCCCCCTCCCATCGGGACTGCAGCAGTTCTGCATTGCATTGTGATGTTGGGTTGCATTGTCCCAAAGGAGGGGGTTACAACTGTCACACATTACCTTACAAAACCCATCGGTGAGTGAGTCTATACAGTTATTAGTGTCACTTCCTCAATACACAGTTGGCAGGTAAGTCCATTTCCATTGCGCCAAAAGTAAAATACAATAGGAAGTTGGCTTGGCAAAACTTCGGGCTCTGTCACGGGCCCCGATCTGCATCCATGCAGGCGAGCATGGGGTGTGAGATACCCCCTTACGCTATTGTGTTGGCTATCGGTGCTGGAGTCACAACAGCAGCCTCCCGGGGTCTCCTACTCCCCCTCTCATACACGTCCTGGTGGTCAGCCCAGCTGCTCCAGGAAATGGACTGCCATAGCTTACTCCTCTTATGGAGCAAGGGGGAAGCAGAGACTGAATTGTGACTGAGTCACAGTTTGGTTCCTGCTATGCTGCCCCTTCATCTGGGAAACTGTAGGACTGAATAGAGCACTCAGGGAGAGACACTGTCAAGTAAATTGGTGGGTGTGAGCTTTCCTTCTGATTTACTGTATGGGTATGATGAGCAGAGGGGGGCCAGCTTGCTAAGGAGGGGGCTGAAGGAATCCGTGGCTGAATAAAAAACACAGGTCACTGAGGACTTACTTGCTATAGCCAACTTTCTGCACAGCTCACAGAGGGAAACCAGTTTGAGGAGATGTGATACTTTGCTCAGTAAGGGGAAGGGAATATCTGGGTACAGCACAAAAGACTCAAAGTTAAATGCAGTAGAAATCTGCCTAGAGAGTAAGTAGTAGAATTGTTCAATTGCTTGAGTTAACTTTCTGCTATCCCGACACAAACATATTTAGGCGGTTTACAATTTATTGAGTCTGTTTGTACTGCGTTCGTACAGTGCCTAGTGCAATGGGCTCCGGGTCATCAACTGGGCTCCTAAGTGTCAACATATTACTAATCATAATAGAAGTATTATGGGCTAACAGTACATAACGGTTTTAAATTCACCACCCATTGCTTATTATTTAAAGGATGCCATAGGCAAGTAAAAATGTGGCATGCTCTTTGTTACATACCCATCCTATTCATTCCTTTTTATTCAGGTTTTCAAACACAGATTTATTTTACATTTATTTAATGATGCTAAAATTTGAGGAGAGAGGATGAGAGTGGAGATGAGCAAAGGAAGGCTCAGAAGAGTAGTTTGAGGTGGTGTTTGAAGGAAGCGGGTGAGGTTATGAGGGACAGAGGCCAGAGAGGATGTTCAGGTGTGATAGACAGCATAAACAATAAAGGTGTGAGGCTTCTTGTGGGAGAAGGCTGTAACAGGGAGAAGAAGGTGAGCCAACTTAGCAGAACATAGGGTGGGCACTGGAACATGGGGCACCATGAAATTTTGATGAAAAAACTAGAAAGATATAAAATTAACAGGGCACACATTATATGGATTAAAAGCTGGCTGATTGACAGGTCTCAGAATGTAATTGTAAATGGGTTATTATCGTTAAATAGATGTGTTGCTAGTGGGCTCCCACAGGGAGTGGTTCATGGCCCTACACTATTTAACATTTTTACTGATGACCTGGCAGTAAACATAAAATCATCATTGAAAGTTTGCGGATGACACAAAAGTTGGAGAGGGATAAATAATGAAGAGGACAGGTCACTGATACACAGCGGTTTGGATTTCTTGGTAAACTGGACACAAGCAAACAATGCATTTTAATATGGCTAAATGTAAATGTATATATCTAGGGACAAAGACTGCTGGCCATACTTGTAGGATGAGGGGCTAGATCCTGGGAAACAGGGACTTTGAAAAAGATTTGAGCATCATGGTGGACAACCAGCTGAACTTGAGCTCCCAGTGCAATGCTGTGGCCAAAGGGGCTAATGCAATTGTTGGATGCATAAACAGGGGGATCTTGAGTAGAAGTAGAGAGGTTATTTTACCACTGTATTTGGCACTGCTGCGACTGTTGCTGGAATACTGTGTCTAGTTCTGGTGACCACGATTCAAGAAGGATGTTGAAAAATTGGAGAGGGAGAAGAGAAGAGCCACATGAATGATTAAGGGATTAGAAAACCTGCCTTGGAGTGATAGACTCCAGGAGTTCAGTCTACTTAGCATAACAAAGACAAGGTGAAGGGGTAACTTGATTACAGTCTATAAGTATCTACATGAAGAATAAATATTTAATAACGGGCTCTTCAATCTAGTAGAGAAAGGTAAAACTTTCAGTGGCTGAAAGTTGAAGTAGGCAAATTCAGACTGGAAATAAGGTGTCCAGTTTTTAATTGTGAGAGTAATTAACCATTGGAACAACTTACAAAGGGTCATTCTCCAGCTCTGACAATTTTTAAATCAAGATTGGATGTTTCACAAAAAGATCTGCTCTAGGCATTATTTTGGGGGCAATTCTATGGTCTGTGTTACACATGAGGTCAAACTAGGTGGTCACCGTGGTCCCTTCTGGCCTTGGGATGTATGAATCTATACAAAACTAGAATGAGACAGAGACAAGGCAGAGATATAGAGAGATATGGTAAATACAGATCAAAGTCCTGCAATATTAGCAAATCCACCACTGAGGAACATTCCTTATATACTGATAATCCAGATGGTCCTTTAACCTCTCCTGCTCTTCCACTGTCCCCAATAATAAGACATTATCAGTCTGCTGGTTATTCAGTGAGGCGTGTTTTGCAATGGCCAGGATGCTGCACAACTGCCTTTTTAATTAAAATCTCTGCTTTTTTCATTTTCTTCTACTCTTCAGGCCAAATTCAGCCTTGGTGAAGCCCATGGAGTTACATCACAGCCCAGTTCTGTTCCCATTGATGTCATTGGGGGTTTTCTACTGGCATTAGTGGGAGCTGAACTGGAGCCTTAGCGAGTGCTAACACAATATGATCTACAGATACCATTTGCATTGGTCAACCCAACTCCTTGCAGGCCAATACATTTCATGAAGACAGCTTTCTGCCCTAGCTCTAGCTATCCCCCGTGATGCAGGCAATAAGGCTGTCCTTTCTGACTCCACAGGCTCAGAGATCACGGAGAAGAATGATGCTGAAGAGACCACCTGTGGCTGGATTCTGCTTCTTGCTTGCCTTCTCTGTGGTGGCATTTACTAGTTTTCCTCTGCTGCTTCCAACTGAGTCCGATTTCCAGTTCTTGGCACTGGCTGAGCCACATGGGAAAGTCATCCAGCCCAGGCGTCTGTGGACAAACACCACTGCCTCTGTCCCCCGGCAGGCCAGGAGTTTTGATCACAGAGAATGGGAACCCACTCCCCCTGGCACCGATCAGGAAAGGCAATCCTCACACTATCCCCACTCTGCCTGCAAGCCAAAGAACCAGCTAAGCAGCCTGCGCCGACAAAACCACACACTGCTGAAAGCAAAGAGAAAGCACAAAGGAGAGATTAGGAAACATAACGTTGTGAAAAGCTCTGAAGCCAGCAGTAAATTACAGCATGAAAACATTCCCCACAGGACCAGTGGTGAGAAGAAAAGGGAGCTTAATACTCATTTTTCTCTAAAGAATACAGAGAACAATGTTCATTTCTATAAGCTGACAGGGAAAAAGGCAGATATGAAACCACAAATGGAGGAGGCCCCTTTCTTTTCTCCTTCACTCAGCAATAAAAGGGGTTTTCAGGAAGGAAAGCCGGAGTTTGTTTTACTTCTTAAGAACTCTTTTACAAGCCAGCCAACTGTGGCACAGGACCAACGCAAACCAGATGTGCAGGCAGCTGGTGCTGAGCCGCAACATTCAGATTCAATTGAAGCCTTTATCTCAGAAGTAGATAGCAGGCTGCCCTTCAAAGGTACAGCAGGCACGCAGAGAGGGACAGGCAGTTACTCCCAGGGGCCTGGAGAGGCAGGAGCTCATTTCTGGGTGAGTGTGGCCACGCAGTTACAGACATCTGAATGGTGTATGAAAACTCCAGAAGATGCCCTTTCTGCCAAATGGGAGGGCCACCTGAGGTTTGGTGAGAAGATCCCACCTTGGTTTACTGCAGACGATGTGCAGAAGATGAAATGGCTGGCAAATAGCGAAGTGGTGACCAAAACCAGAATTCCTGCCCATGGACAAATACTGAGAGTCAGTCTTTTGGTCAGCCAAGACACTTCCCTATCTGACGCTAAACGAGACTGTTCTGATGGGCTCTGTGGATTAATAAAGCGGCCCAGTGACCTCTATGAGGTGCTAGCTTTCCACTTGGACAGAGTGTTGGGGCTGAATAGGAGTCTGCCTGCAGTGGCCCGCAAATTCGACAGTCCCCTGCTGCCCTACAAATACACCAATGGTGCAGCGAGGCCCATCATATGGTGGGTGCCAGATATCCAGCACCTAGATGATGCCAACAATGACCAGAACTCTTTTGCACTGGGATGGCTACAGTACCAGTCTCTGCTGCAGCAGCGGTGTGGCATGGCAGATTCCAGGGCAGCCCTTGGAATAGCTCCATGTTTGAGCGTCCTGCACACAGAGTGGGCCAAACTGGCGCTCTTTGATTTTCTCCTACAGGTATGCTTGGTGGTGAACCAATCCCTGTCTTTCTTTTTCTTCTCTTTTGTGTGTGTGTGTGTGTGTGTGTGTGTGTGTTGGGCATAGCTATAAGTCTTGTTTCAGTGAAAGTCTTGTTTCACAAAGTTAGGGAGAGGGGAAATCTGGGAAGGTCTCCAACTCCGGAGTGTCCAAAAAAAAAAAAAAAGAGTCAAACAAAGCCAGCAGAAGTACACCTTATTACTCTCATAATTATATGTGTATGCGGTGTTTGTTGTGGAAGTGTTGGTCCCAGGATATTAGAAAACCAAAGTGAGTGAGGTAATATATTTTATTAGACCAGCTTCCACTGATGAGAGAGTCAAGCTTTCAAGCTTATGCAGAGTTCTTCAGGTCTGAGAAACTTACTCAAAGGGCCACTGCTTCATACAAGGTGGAACAGATTATTAAGCGTAAGTAGTTAAAACGTGCTAAACAATCTGTTCCACTTTGTATTTCGCAGTGACACTCTGACTTTGTTTCCCACACCTGAAGAAGAGCTCTGTGTAGCTCAAATGCTTGTCTCTCTCATCAGTCTCAACCTCACCCACCGTGTCTCTATAATTATACGTGGCATTAGTAAAAGACTTTCCATAGTCAAAATGCTTTAGAAGTACTAATTACCCTCACAAACTGCTGGACGGCAGACAGGTAAGCATTATTATTCCGATTTTATGAATGGAGAATCTAAGGCACAAAGCCAAATGACTTGCCCCAGGTCACATAGCATATCAGTGATCGAGCCAGGATTAAAACGCAAGGATGCCTGGCTTCCAGAATAGTCAAAGTAGCCTAGGCAAAGGTGTGTGTCTCCATCCAAGCTCATGCAGTCCGTCTTCAGACACCTCGCTGAACAGAACTCGTCACGGCGCAGTGAAAGCAAATGGAAGGGTGAAAGAGAAAGCAGAATTTAGGCCCAGATTGTTTGGTTTCCGAACCCAAATTAACATCTGAAATAAAAACTCACTGACTTTGTTTGTTTTCAAAGTAGGAAACAGTGTTTTTTTCCATGCAGATTTGTGGTTAAAATGGATCCCGGACAAATGTGCAAAAGTGGAAGTTTTTTTTAAATAGTCCTTTCATATTCAAGTGGCATCATCTAATTAGGATGATTTTGTACCCTGAGTTAAAGTAGGTTTATGAGGTCATCACCATGTGCTGAGCACTGTACCACTACCCCATGGCTGTGAGTCATTATGAATCAGATTAGTGGAGTTCACAACACCGTTTGATAATCAACCTGTGACACAGGGCTCAGATAATCATCCTGTGGACTGAATGGCATTACTTACCCGAGGAAAGATTGCCTGATTGAGCCTTGAAGAGCAAAGGTGGGGGAGGGGGAAAGGAGGCTGGCTGGATACTGATGCCAGATCTCTTGCTGGAATAAATCAGTGTAGATTCATTGACATAAAAGGTGCTGTGGTGACTTACACCATAAGTATAGCTCACCGTCTGTAAGCTTTGTTACCATGAGACTCCACTCATCCTCAGGACAACCCTGTATTCCTAGCAGGACCACCGAATGCCTGCAGTCTGAACTCATTCATGTTTTCATTAACTTTTCAGTTTGTCATGATCATCTAATCTTATTTGAATTCTCAAACCGCAGATAAAGAACAGGAAGCCTGGATCATCAATCAGTAGACCTCTGTACAAGGATTGTCTCACAGATGACTGATTCAGTCAGAAGCCTGAAACTGACACCAAACCAAGGGAATTCTGCCTTTAGCAGGGATATGCTGGATTGCTGCCACTATACCAGGGAAGCTGTCACTATCATTTGTTTGAATTTTTCAGGTTTCGGAGTGTCTGGGACTTGACACTGGAAAAGACTGAAACAGTACACAGTAGCTTTCCATTCCGAACAAACCTTCAGTGTCATAGTCGCTGGATCAAGTGTGGCAAACTTCCTAAACCACCAGACTCAGTCTGTTTGCAGAATGAACTACTCTTCAAGTAGAGAATTGTGCAGCAAAGCAAGGAGCTTCATCTAGTTTTGCTGGGTCTTTGCCACTCATTTCCTGGTTAGCATTACGCCAACCAAGTCAAACAGTGATGCCTGAAGTATACCAGGCTTCCTCAAAAACGTTGGCATAGGGTTATGGGCAGAGGATTAGGTTTCCTAGAAAAGAAGGTGTCAAGAACTCTTTGGCTTACCAGTGGGTAAAAGCAGCCTAGTAGAAACAGCAACTTTTAATTACAAAATACACACTTGTCCCTCTCTAACATTAACCCCATACTGTCCTGGCAAAGCTGTACATTTGCTATTATGTACAGTAGTGTCCTACTCTGTGAGCTTTTGGTCCTCATTAACCTCCTGATGTCACCGTTTCATTAGTACTTGTAGTGTCTTCAAGCCTAGACAGGACCTGATTTTCTAATTTGAACCTCCCCACCTCAACCAACCAAATATAACCCAAGCACATTTTCAAACACCAAAAGCCCTTCCAACCTGCTTTCTGTATCAGAGAGAGAAGCACAAAAAGGCCTTTTTTGTCATTTACAACGCACATTTAAACAAAAATGTCTTTACTTTCACAAATCAGTCTTGGCGTAGCTGTCAATCTTCAGTAAATATATTTAATAATCAATGTGTGTGGAAGGGGGAGAAAGCTGCTTTATCACTTCTCAATGTACTGTGCAGTTTGGAAGCTCAGTGTAAAGTTGTGCTTTTGTATAGTTTGTGCATGCAAAGCCCTTTGGACTTGAAGGGGAACATGGATACACAGGCAAGCTTCAGACACATCAGACCTGATCCTGATCTCACTTATTCTAGTTTTATCCTGGTGTAACCCCACCAGTTTGGGTGGAGTTACTCCTGATTCACACTGGTGTGAGGTCATGCTCATTTAAAAGAATCTTATGTCAGTCTCATGTTATCCAGACTCTTTTGTTCCTGGTGTCTTTTTGTTGCTGAAAATCAGCTTTTTTTTCTCTAACCAGGATCCTTTCCCCATCATGGAGATTTTCCTTCTCTTCTGTGTGTGGATTAAGAGTGCTTAATCTTCCATCTGGAAAATCAGAACCTGCTGCTATGGGGGATTATTACAGTGTCTCTGAACAGAGAATTTGAGTTATTAGGGGCAACTGAGAGGAAGAAGAGATGGTTTATATGGGAGATGGAGTCTTATTTATACACCTCAGGGGTATTACTTAGCACTGTAGGGACAAGCATTGGGGGAAAAAAACTATCTGAAAGGTTTTAAAAAATCTCTGCTAAAATATGTGTTTCCATTACCTTTTTTTTTTCTTGGCAGAGCTTAACCATTAATCTTTATAACCTCAAAGTATGGCTCGCAGAAGGGGTCAATCATGGCTAGATTTAACAAATCCAGTCATGACTGGAATATTTTACATTAAAACTATTAGCATTCATATTTAAAATGAATCTAGCAGGAAATAAAATAAGTGTTTAAAGAGCAGAAATGGAAATTCTGGGATCGGCTTTTTTGTGTGGGACTGTTACTTTAGAACTTACTAATAAACACATCCGGGTTTGAGATGGTGGCATTATGGGGTGAAATCCTGGCCCTAATGAAATCAGTGGGAAAATTCTCTTGACTTCAATGGGACCAGGACTTCACCCTTGGTGTTTTTATTTAAAAACCATATGGTCAAATCCTCAGCGGGTGTAAATCACCATAGAAGTCAGTGGAGATACATTGATTTACGCCAGCTGTGTATAGGTCCTATGGACCTATACATTTTTAGTTTTTTTCATTCTCTGCCCCCTCATTCCAATACCACCACTTCCCATCTCCAGCCATGAGCATACGCTTGTGTGATGTCAGGCCCTGACAGTGAATGTTATTGGTGCCCCCTTCCCCCCAGGAAAAAGCTGTCCAGAATAGATTCCTTCTTTGCTCTTTGATTCATAATTTTCCACAACTCCAGAGTAGCAATTTATCTCTGGGCCAGGAGGCTTAGGAAAGTAACTCTCTTACTGGAGAACACCAATGCCCCTTTGTGGACTGATTGCCAAGGCACCATGTGAACAGCTACTGCCTCTCCTCCTTCGAAGAGATATGGTAGATCTCAGATTCAACCAGAGCAGTGATGGGGAGACTACAGTGGGCCATGGGCATACCAGACAGAAACCAGACAGTGACTCAAAAATACCAGGAAGAGGAAGATTCGGGACAAGTTTTTTCCCTTTTCTACTTCCTTGCCCTGCCACTCAGAACACTTCAAGGGCCTGATCCAGCCTCCTGTGGGAAAATTGGGCCCCATAGCAAAAATCTCATTGGATTCAATGTGAAGATTGGGCCCTAAATGGAAAGGATGATGTTTGAGGGAGACTTTTACGTAAGGTGCAAGCAGACCAAATGACAAAAACAAACCACAGAGTTTCTCAATAGCTCCAAAGAGATCATCACTAATGGAAAAGTCCTATAAAGCTAAATAAGGATGAAGCCAGAAGGATATTATAGAAATGTAACAAAGTTCTTCAGAAATTACTCAAAACCTTATAGGATTTAATAGAGAATGAAATCCTTTGAATCCTGAACCATTCTGTAGAATTTTGGAGCAGGAATAGAATTCAGTAGTGGATTCTATAGGATGATCCAAAAATTCCATGCAAGGATTATCATTCTGTATTATGTTCTATGGGTCTTTCCCGTAAGGCAGTGCCTCTATTATTTGCAGCCTCTCTAATATACAGTTATTTCACATTGGCTCCCAAAGGCCAGCTGCACTGATCAAAATCCTTTACAAACACCTCACAGAGACTCCGCCTATTTTTCATACTGTAGCTCACTAACATGATTCTCTGTGAACCTCTGTGAACCTCTCTCCACAGGCAAAAAGTTTACTGCCAAGAAAAATTACCAGAAGAGAGCACACAGTGTATTGTGAACACTGCTGTTCACTCGCTGAGCACTGCTGCTAGAAAGCAGGATTAGAACACCTCTGTTTCAGTTATCTCCCAGTTTGGCAATGTCTGCAGCATTCATCTCTTAGGTAGTGACTTTTAGCTTTGAGTTGGCTGATCACTTCACATATCATCTCTCTCTTCATTTGGCTCAATAATACTGCCTTTGTCTACACTTTCCTGCCTCAACTGGCAACACTGATCGTATGGTAAACATGGCAGGAATCCATCAAAATACAATAGGTTAAATTAATCCAAATCCTAGTCCCTTTTGATGTCAATAGCAAAACTCCCATTAACTTCAGTGGAGGTAGAATTAGGCCCAAATGACCCAGTTCCACATGATTTAAGTCTCCATGGCGGGTAGAGATGTCTGAACCTTACATTGCAACCTTTCATGTAAAATGTAGACGACGTCACAGGAAAGAAACTGGCCACGTTTTGTCCAAAATTTTATATATGGGGTCTGATTCTCATTGACACTGAGGCCCCTTTGTCCCTCTCTGGCAGTGTAAAGGGGCTGGAAAGTGCATGCATATATAATGTGAGCCCTCATTAAGGCCCCTTCACTTTGCCAGAACAGTGTTAAGGAGCCTCAGTGTAAATAAGAATCAGCCACACAAGGAATTGCCCACACACATCAACCCAGAGAAAATATAGCACTTGTCTGGGAAAATAAAATAACCTCTAGAATAACCAGCCTCGATCTGAGCCTCTCTCATCCCTCAACACACCATCCTTCAACAAAAGTAGAAAATAGGTAAGGGGTTCAGAATATCCTCAAAGTCAACAAATGCCAGGTCTGTCAGACGAAGGTGGGGACTGAGTCAAGTGCCAGCCATTATTAGCATGTCTCTGACATGCTCTTTTGTTATTTCTTCCAAGCTGCCCTTTATGTGTCCAAATGCAGAGACAGTTCACCTCTTCTGTAATACAGATAGCAAACTATAATCAGCTGATTGCTAGGTAGGTGGAGAGCTGTGATCACTGCTCCTGACTGGCTAAGAATTGCACCCACCCTGTTATTGCTGTTACCCCATCTCCCTCCCACTCCCCACCACAACCCACTTGTTTTCATCATTTGCCTTTTGGGTCTTTTCTTCTAAATAGCAAGCTCTTTGGGGCAAGGATGGTCATCTACCATATATGTTTGTACAACACCTATCATGACTGGGGCCCTGAACTGGGCAGCTTCTAGGCATTCCCACAATATAAATGTTGAGTTCATCCAAAAAAACAACTACATTAAAAGAACATTATTCAGGTTTCATAGCTAAGCCGTCCAAAGTTAGGAAATGCTAGAATAAAGGTGTGTGTGCTGTAGTGGCTATAGACTCGTCTGTCCTTGTGCCCCCAGCCTGCCCTTGTCTCCCTCTGCTTCTCTCCATCCCACCCTCCCCCATCCTGATCCTGCTCACATCCCCCTCTCCCCCTGCTCACACCATGGTTCCCACTCCCCACCTTTCTTCATTCCACTCAGTGCAAGAATCAGAGTGAAGGTTATGATATGTTATGCAGGAAGTCACACTATACGATGGCCATAATGGTACTTTTGGCTATACTGTCATAAGCTACATATACTGCTCATGGAGAGTTACTTGCCACCATTTTGGAAGGGTTGAAACTTATTTAAACTTTTTCTGAGTCTTTGCCGGGGCATGAATTTTTCCAGATTGTGCTTTGTTCTTTTGGTATGAAGCCTGCAAAGTGTTATAACATGGTAAATCTTCCAGGCTGGATGAACCCTTGCAAACCCCAGATATAATGCACAGTCTCATCCCTAAATCATAGACCTTTGAGTTGGTAGATCTGAATTCTATTCCTGGTACTGCTCTAAACAGTCTCTGGTGTCTTGGCTAAGTCACTGAAATTCTCTGCTTCAGCTTCCTCACCTGTACAAGTGGTATAATGATACTTACCTCCTTCATAGGGTGGTTGAGAGGCTGAAATCATTAATGCTTAGAAAGCATTTGAGATCATTAGATGGATGGTGTGTGTCTGTTTCTATTACAGAAATGTACAAGATGTAATAAGCTGTATAGGTAAAGCCTAGGTGGAATATGGTCATACCTTAGCTCTGCCTATACATAAATAAAGACACAGACTGTCTAGGGGAGCAGATGTCAGTCGAGAGAAAGTGTGTCAACGCTGCACTGTGCACGTCGTCAGCCAGGGACAATTAGCCAAACCAGTTCCTGGAGAGAGGCTTAAGTCAGATGTCAGACTCAGCCTGTACCTTATAACTTCTGTTATTCTATATACATTTATTCCTTGGTTTCCTAAAAACAGTCTCCTAGCAACATGCTAAAAGGTACAGCCTCCCACATTCTAGTGGGTGGAACAGAGGCAATACATTCATATCCAGATGGGCACACAACAGTTACCATGAGTACCAAACAAAGGAGGTTTTTTTTAAGGAAAACACAATGTGGGCTGGGGTCAGCCTTCAGCAAAGGAGGAGCGGGGATAGAAAGGAAGGTATTATATAGTAGGATGGGTCTGAGTATGCTAATAAAATGATGTAATAGAACAGGTTGCTGACTTGCCAGGTGGGGATCACCGCCACCTCGCAAGTCAGCAACCTCACCAGATGCCTTAGCGACCTCATAGAAACCATCCAGCACAACGCGGATATGAGACGGGGCAGCGCTCCCCCACAGGTAACCTCATGCCGCCCTGCCATAGGAGCAACTAGCACCACCCCTCAGGCCGCACGGCGAGACCCAGCCAGCGGAGGAGCCTCCCACAGCCGCCAGATCCCACGGCTGGACCCCGCCCCCGCGAGATCCAACACCTCCTCCAAGATTACCCAGCGAGCCTCTGACTGCCAAAAACCCATGCCCCACTGAGGACCCCCCAGCTGGATACCGCCCACAGAAGAACCAGAACCATCCCCAGTGCTTCCAAACACGACCGTGCCCCTCCAAAGTCCAGCACTGGAAGATCCAGTGCTGCCTCGGAGACACCAACAGCTGCCCTCCCCACCATATCAGGACCCCCTCCCCCAAAACCACCTGAAGACCGCCCCCCAGTCTGAGGGACAACAAGGCCGCAGACTGTCCCCACAGCACCCAAACCTGTGGAGACAACGCAGCAGGAGGAGCGATGGCCGCAAGCGACGGTCGCCACGCCATGGCAATCCGCCTGGATGGACAAGCTGGCAAAGGCTGAGGACTTCGAGAACTTTGACACTCTGACGGACAGACTGACCACAGAACTATCTGCAGAAATTACAGCCAGAAGGAGGGAACCCCAGGAGGCTTCATGGGCCACTTGCAGATTCCCTGTGCCGAGCCATAACAACACTGCCAGAGAAAGTAGGAGAGGGGATGTCGGCTGTCGCTACAATCCAGTGGCTGCATCCCGTATTCAGAAACTATACAGGACGAACCAGGCAAAAGCCATGAGGGAGATCCTTGACGGGACCTCCTCCCACTGTGCCATCCAGCCCGAGAGGCTCTACTCCTTCTTCAAGGATGTGTTTGATCATGAGGCCCAGACCAGCTTGCGACGCCCAGAGTGCCTTCTCCCGCTACCCCAGATCGCCCTCACAGAGGACCTGGAGTGAGATTTCCCCCCCAGGAGGTGCAGACGAGGCTGACGAGGACCAAAAACACTGCCCCTGGAAAAGATGGCATCCGCTACCACCTGCTGAAGAAGCGAGACCCCAGCTGCTTGGTGCTTGCTGCCATCTTCAACAAATACAAGCAGTTCCACCACCTTCCCCGCTCCTGGAAAAAGTCCATGACTGTGCTCATCCACTAAAAAGGTGAACGAGACGACCCCAGCAACTGGAGGGCCATCTGCCTCTGCTCCACCATCTAAAAGCTGTATGCCAGCTGCCTCGCGGCAAGAATCATGGACTGGTCAGTGTGCAGGGGCGCTGTCAGCTCAGTGCAGAAGGGTTTCATGTCCTGCCCGGGATGCTACGAGCACAACTTCCTCCTTCAGATGGCCATTCAGGAGGCCAGGAGGTCCAAGAGGCAGTGCGCCGTAGCCTGGCTTGACCTGACCAACACCTTTGGGTCCATACCCCATCATCATATCTTTGCCACCCTGGGAGAGTTCGGGATGCCAGAAACCTTTATCCAGATCCTCTGGGACCTCTACAAGGACTGCACCACCACCATCAGCACCATGGACAGAGAGACGGACACCATCCCCATCCGCTGCGGCGTGAAACAAGGATGCCCCCTTAGCCCCATCATTTTCAACCTGGCCATAGAACCGCTCATCTGAGCCATCTCTAGCAGCCCAAACGGCTTCGACCTGCACCGCAAGAAAATCAGCATTCTGGCCTATGTGGATGACCTGGTCCTGACTGTGGACAACCCAGAGAGCCTCCAAGGTATGCTAGACGCCACCAGCTGAGCTACTGACTGGATGGGGCTCCGCTTTAATGCGAAGAAATGCTCAACTCTGCACATTGACAGCAGCAAAAGAGACTCGGTGCTGGCAACAGAGTTCCAGACCCAGGGTGAGCCCGTCATTCCTGGCAGAGGGGCAGGTGTACCAGCACCTTGGCATGCCGATGGGTTTCCATGTCCGGCAGACACCTGAGGACACCATCCAGGAGATCTTGCAAGACACTGCCAAGATTGATACCTCCCTGCTGGCAGAAGATAAATGCCCTGAACACCTTCCTGATCCCATGGATCTAGTTCACCCTAAGGGGATCTGCAGTGGCGAAGGTGCCCCTCAACAGGGAAGACAAGATCATCCAGCAGCTGGTGAAGAAGTAGCTCTTCCTTCCCCAGAGAGCCAGCAACGAGCTGGTCTACATCGCTCACAGACACAGTGGTGCCAATGTCCCCTGCATAAGTGACCTGTGCGATGTCGCGACAATCACCCACGCGTTCTGCCTGCTGACATGTCCTGACGCCACGGTAAGGAACAGCATGGTGAACACCCTGCATGATGCAACAGAGAAGCGGATCAGCAGAGCCCCCTGTAACCAAGACATCTCCACCTTCCTGAGTGGCTCTCTGGATGGGGAATTCGGACAGGATGGGCGCAACATTGCTTCACTGTGGTCCTGCACTCAAAATGCCATGCGTCGCCTGGGGAAGCACATTGGCTGCCGCTGGGAGTGGTGTGAGGAGTGCCAGGAGCTGGGAGTCCAGGTGCCGCAGATCAGGTCCAACAACAACACCATCATAACCCCGAGTGCCAGGGGCTTGCTGGAGAGGACTCTGAAGTCCGCCATCCACTCACTGTATGTGGAAACCCTGAATCATAAACCGGACCAGGATAAAGCCTTTGAGTTGACCAGCAAGTGGGATGCCAGCAACCACTTCCTCGCTGGGGGCGGCTTCACCCGCTTCGCCAACTGGCGGTTCATCCACTGTGCCCGGCTAAACTGGGTCCCTTTCAGTGGAGCCGTCCGCCTCAGGAACCGAGACAAGCGTTGCAGGAAGTGCAGTTACTCCAACGAGACCCTGCCTCACGTCCTGTGCAGCTGCAAACCCCACTCCAGAGCCTGGCAGCTGCGCCACAACACTATCCAGAACCGCCTGGTGAAAGCCATCGCACCACACCTGGGGGAGATCTCTGTGAACTGCACCATCTCCAGTACCAACAGCCAGCTATGACCTGACATCATCATCACCGACGAGACCAAGAAAAATATCATCCTCGTCGATGTCATGGTCTCCTTTGAGAACAGGATCCCGGCATTTCACGAAGCCCAAGCTCATAAGCTGGAAAATTATTACCCTCCACCCCTGGGCTGACACCCTGAGAGCAAAGGGCTACGAGGTGCAAATGGATGCCCTGATTGTTGGAGCCCTGGGACCCTGGGACCCCTGCAATGAGCGTGTGCTGCGGACCTGCGGGATCGGTCGGCGCCTCATGGTCTCAGACACCATCTGATGGTCCAGGGACATCTACACTGAGCACATCACTGGCCACCGACATTACCAGGAGGCGTGAGCCAGAATGACATTGTTCTTCGACTACAAGAAAGGGACTAAGACACTTTTTCTGTTGGATCATATGAACTGGAACTATAAAATCCCTGAACATTAAATCTCACCAAATGAGGGTCAATCCATCCTCATCATCATATCCACTCATTATACTCCACACCCGAACATAGCCACTTTATGAACTTCATACCCTCATATCTCAATGTCTGTACTTCGACCCATTAACCTTTTACCCCCAATTGGGGATATTACAGATTATGTATTCCTTATGCCACCTGATCTTAAACCAAATTTTGCACCCTTGATAATCTGTATGTTATTCCCTGATAACCAGAAACTTCTGTGCTTAAACTCTGTACTGTTCACTTTTTTTTTAATATCTTAATTAAATCTTTAAATATAATAGGATGGGGCTGAGTAATAGAACAGTTCTCAAACTGCAGGCCATGACCCCTTTTTAATGAGGTTGGCAGGGCCTGTATTAGACACATTGGGCCCTGGGGCTGAAGTTGAAGCCTGAGCTCTGCAACCCAGGGCTGAAGCTGAAGCCTGAGGGCTTCCGCTCCCCCCCTGCCCCGAGGCCGGCGGGGCTCAGGCTACAGCTTCAGCCACACGTGGGATTGTGTAGCAATTTTTGTTGTCAGAAGGGGGTCGTGGTGCAATGAAGTTTGAGAACCACTGTAATAGAACCATGAGTGGATGATATTAATGCATGTCTCAAGCCTCTGAGAATGCCCAGTGTGACTTGACTGTTTCTAGACACCTGAGCAGACTCAGTTGACTACTTGTGTAACTTGTGTAGTTACTAAAAGGGCTGTTCCCTCCTGAGGCAGGATATAGGCAGGACATAGGCATCTGATGTAACATATTTTGTGGGAGTTTTTCAGATGACACCTGCAAAATCTAGGTCTCGTCTGAACTGCATGAACATTAAGTATCCCAGGCCTCTTTTCATAAGAGTATTTCCATGATGCTCACTATCCAAACTGACCCTCTGTCTCCCTGGCATGCATGCTGTTGGCTGCCATCTTCCCCCCAAGAGTGGTGGAAGTCACATGATGTTATTACCCATTCTTATGTGCAATTTCCCAGTTTGCAACACTGCATTTGCAGACATAAGTACACAGCCAAATTAGAATGCAGTTACCTTTGAAAATGTGGCCAATGTCTCCTCCTATGCATGACAACTTATGATTTTGTTCATAGTCTCCCAGTGAGTATGTCAAGTCAAACTTCTGTCTAGTGCACAAGCACATTGACTCTCTCTGTAAATCAGCTGAGATTTTCTTTATGTTCTGCACAGACTATTAATTCTTCTGTGATGGAAAATGACATAAAAGGTGGGAGAAATCAGAGTGCTGCACTTTCAGGCACCTAGACATAGGATGTGCATGGAATAAGTGTGACATTTTCCTGAGTTCAAATGCATTTCGTTTCAGAAAATACTTCAGCTCTAGGGTTTCCCTGAAGGAGAAATACTGCCTGGAGTGCCTCATTAAACATCAGCTGATGGGCCTGTGTTAAGAAATACTAGCATGGGATCAAATTAATTAATTTGGGATCGAAGAGGGCTAGGAATATAATGGTCACACAAATCAAACTGTGCAGTCCTTATATCACTTTATTCCTCTGTGCTTTGATTTGAGTCTGGGGTTCAGACAAAACACAATTCAGCTAACATTTCTGGTAGTTGTTAAGTTGAAACTGGTAATTACCTAGTATCACATGATTTCCACTGAAAATCATAAATCCCCGCTTGGCACCTGAAACTCAGCTCAGGTTCACTTGAAATTTGGCCCAGCCTGACCGAAAGGTTCATGAACCTCAGCAAACGTGACCTGAGTTACAGGTTCATAATCCAAAACCAGGCTATAGATTCACGTCTCTGGTTTGAACCAGATTCCTTGGCAACCTCATGCGAAATCGGTCAGTTTCACTACGTACTCTGGAAATGCTGCCTGCGTCAGCAGCACTGGTCCTGTTTCAGGAAAGTGTGATGTGTTTGCAGGAGCTGATTTATGCTGCTGTGCTCTGGCCAGGCCTTGTTCGGAGGAGGCAGTGAGTCAGTCTCCTGTATAAGCCATGGCACTTTTGCACACCTCTGGAGTGATTATTATATAACCGAGACAGCAGACCATCTGCCTTGTACAAAGCAGCATAAAAGCCAATAGCTTATTGTAACAAAGCTAACAGATTGGGACATGAAAAATTAGAAAGGGGTTATGGCTTCTGGGTTTCACTTGATAGTAATAACATTAATCTTGAAGGAGAGTCAAATCCTATTTCTTCCTCCAAGGATATGGGGTGTCATGCGTGCAGCACAAGTGAGGTGGTTCCACTCTTCAGGAGTGGGGTAGGGACAAATGCAGGAGCCCATGTTCATGTAGAAAGTCTATGCATACCTAGGTGTCGTGCAGCCCAACACCTTCTGCCTGGGTTTAGTAAATGGAGCAGGTTGTGGGGGGAGCGGTTTAGACCAGCCAGTCTGCCATGAGGGGGCTCTACCAGCCATTGCCTCTATGGGGCAAGCATAAGCAGGAGGGCAATGGGCTAACGTAGTGACCCCATAACAACCTATGAAATGATTCCTTCTTCCCTGTGCCAAACCATATACTCAGGGGAGGATTTGACCCAGTTGCTGCCAGAGGTGGCTCCTTCCTAGCAGTGGTGGTTCTAACATTGGGGCATTCACTACTGAAAACCAGGTGAATAAACCCAAAGTTAAATAGCTTCATCCCTATATCAGGCTAAATTCAAAGCTGTTAATCTAATGTCTATATTTTAGTTTAAGGAGCCACAAGAGGAGAGTTGTTTCTGCAACCCAGATTGTATAACGCACACTCCAGTAAAGGCTCCAGGGCAGGGCTTCAGGGACGGCATCAGCATTTCATTGATTGGGCTGTCATGAGTGAGGAGGAGCAGGTTCAAAAGTGCCCATGAATTGCTAAACACAGATGCAGCTAAAGCAAGTTACAGCGCCCCACGTGGAGTATCCACCTTGATCTGCAAACTGCACGCAGGACAATTCCCGCACTATGCAGGTGTTAAGAATGCACTAACGGGCCAAGCAAACATAGAACAATTTCCCACGCTCCCTTGTTCATTCGTCGCATTTCTATCAAGAATTGTTTCGAATATTATTAGGGAAGGATGAAATGGTTCATATAAAACAGGAACCAACCTAAACCTTCATCCAGCATTTGAATTTGCCTCAGAAAATCCCTTTCTGAGGTTCAAAAAAATTCAGTTAACTTATTTTTTTTGTTTTGCCTTAATTTTTATATGCATCTCCTCTTGGTTTCAGATAGAAACAGAATCTGTTCAGTCCATGCAAACATCGAGTATTGAAATACTGCAAGCAGGAAGTCTGAAATCTTGCAGGAAAGCCTGTTATTGGGAGCTTAGCAGTCCACTTCCCAAACCAAAATGGTTTAGAAAAGCAGCTACATTTTTTAATGGTTCTCTGAACACTCACCAATTTTTTATATAAACAGCTCTTTCATTAAAGAATAATCTGGATTTTTCTCTAAAGTTTACCAAGCTTTTTTTTTCCAGGCATGAAAAGTTCCCTGTTAAACTACAACTTAACATCACCATCCTGAAATTCCTGAAGCCTCTAAATACTTCAAATGTCACCCACAGGTTCATGACCGCCTGGACCGTTACTGCTGTGGATTTCAGCCAGACCCTGCAGAACCCTGCATGGAGGAAATGCTTCATGACAGATGTAGGAATCCTGCAGAACTGGTCCTAGTCCATATCCTGGTATGATATCGCCAAACATTATGTTTGCCTCCATCCTTTCAGTTTCTAACCTCTATCTTTTTTTTAACAGGCCAGACTGGTTATCTGTTATTGACTCTTGTTATGTTTTTACCCCCACCACAAAGAGCAAAATATGTCTAGATAACTTTTATTTCAGGGTAAGAGAAAATAAAGAATGTCTGCAGGTTAGATTCTTATATGTATAACTAAGTCAATGGGACAACTGGTGGAGTAATTTGCTGCTCAGCGTAAGTAAAAGCATAGTAAGTGCAAGTGTATCTGAATCTGGTCCTGAGAGTGAGTGAGAAGCAAGCACAGTGTGTGATTCTCTTTGTAACATTCTGCATCTGAAATGAAATGCAGGGTGTGACAGCATGAGGCAGGGAGATCTCTCTCCATTTAAAGTTGCAGCACTTAAAAAAACAGAATGACATGATCTCCTTCTGGCTGCGTACACACTTCTCAAGTAAAATTTCAGTATGGCATAGCAGTCATACAGTGGCTGTATTCTTTCAACAACACGCACATTTTATTCTGCCAGAATATTAAACAAATGAAATTCAATCTACATGTCTTCTCACCACGAAATCAAATAGCGTGCTGATTACAAATATTGTTCCTGGATGAGAATAAATAAAATAGGAAGTTAAGAATGAAGTATGACATTGAGATTGCTCAGTAATGTTAGATAATGACAATCTGACTTTCATCTTAGAAATCTACTACAGACCAATTTAATCGTTGGGGACAAGATGAATTTAACTTTAGGGACCTGGCCATGGTGACCCTCTGCATTTTATTTGGTGTAGCTAGTACATGTGCTCAGCAACTTAAGACTTTTGGGTTAAATTGTGGTTTTGGTAAAGGGTAAACGACAGCACATAGTCGCACTGGCCTGGCTGCAGACAAGAAGCTTGTCTCTAAGAGTTAATACGTGGTCCCCGGTTCCACCTTTGCTATGGACTATCATTGCTGCCAACCCTAAATATTCAAAAAACACTTTTTGCATACAAATAACCCTTCCTCCCAAAACGTCAGCTCAAAGAACCCCCAAAATGTGAACTTCTTGCTTTTTTCCCTCCAGATCCGGGGAAGTGAGCCTTCTCGCCTGGTGTTCATTGACAATGCAGGCAGACCTTACCATCCGGAAGCAAAACTCAACTTCAGGCTACTGGAAGGCATAGATGGGTAAGAAGGGCAACAGAAGCGATTCTAGCTAACGGTACCAGAGGGTCACAGCCCATGCCACCAGAACATTCCCTTCCTTTCAGAATATATAAGGCAGAACAGTTAAGATTCTTTAACAAAAACAGATGTGTCTCTGGTGAGAATAAATTGGACTGGATGGGGCTTGCCTGTGTTTGGGAAGTTTTCTTCTAGATAGTGATTCTTAGGGCTCACATCCAATAGAAAGACTGAGTCCTTTACATTCACATATACCTCACTGATATCTAGACCCCTGCCCCACCCCCCCAAGACGATGCTAAAAATGTTTGTTCCACATACACCACTGCTGAAAGATGTGCAATCCCACGTTTGTATATCTTAGTTTCTTGTACTGCCTTTTCGCTCAAGTCTCAATATGGGGGCTGAGCCAGGTCCCCTTCAAGATAGTGGAAAGGCTCCCATTGACTTCAATGGGTTTGGATAAGGTCCTACATGCAGATATCAGAAACACAAATATGAGGCCTCAGTCCGAGCTAACATGCACCCGTGTAAATCATGAGTGGCTCTACTGAAATTAATGGAGTTACAGTGGTATAAAATTAGAGTGAGATCAGAATCAGGCCCTATGTGCACATATTTCACACTGAGGTGAATATTTATCTCTCACTCTGGGGGCGGCTAATGACTGTCTCAGAAACATAAAGCATATTATTTTCCCTGCATGAACACTGAAGGGTTGAAAACCCAGATTCAAATGTTTTGGGCAAGGGACAGCTCTCTCACTCTTTGCTTATTAAGCTGTTATAGCTTTCTACATCTCTGCATCCAAGAAAAATAGTTAGCACCAAAAAAAATCTCTGCTTTGCATAAAATATGAACAGAACAGAACTCTGACTACTTCCGGGGATAGATATGGAGCAAACACTATTCTCTTGCCCTAACCCCTTAGTTCTTTGATTTTATCCTTCCAACTCCTTTTCTTTCCTTCTTCTGATTGTCTTCATCAGTTTTCCTGAGACAGCTGTGACTGTGCTCAAATCGGGATGTTTACAGAACATGCTTCTGAAGTCACTGTACATGGATCAGGAATTCTGGGAAAGCCAGGGTGGATACCAAGGCCTTAGACCCTTGCTTCAAGTCATTAACAGAAGAGGACAGATCCTACTGCAGTACATTCAGGAACACAATTTGACAGTCTTTAAGGATTCATCATTTTAAAACATGCCCCTACAAGAGCGACACACTCGCCTGACATAAAGTGCAAGGTTGCAACCATGGATATACTTCAGTCCTCTAAAGCTTTTATGATCAGAAGCTGATCTTGAGTGCTTGGTTCTTGAGAATCAAATTCAGCAGCACATGCTGAAGAAGCAGAATAGATCCGAGGAAGAGACAGATGGGGGAAAGAAAATTTCTGACACATTACACACAGGCTGGGAAAATGCATTAATCAAGTATTTATTGAGCACTGACTCCAACTTGCATTTTCAAAGGAGTTGAATCTCATTGAGATTTTAGGCACCTAACTCCTTGAGGTTCCTTTGAAAAATCTTATCTTGAGTGTTAATGGCAAAATTCTAAGGCCAACATGCAAAATATTAACTGAACAGTTTGAGAGACTGACCGAAGTTCATAGAAGTCAATGGGAGTCTTTTCATTGACTTCAGTAGGCTTTTGATTAAGCCTTAACTGCTTCAGAAATAGTCAATATGACCAATTTGGTTTGACATAAGAAAAAAGGGTGGCACCTCCAAAGTGAATCATATAAATAATGAAATAGCATGTGAGCTTCAGGGAGGTGTGAGCTTCAAAATCTAAAGGGGATCATTTAAAAAACACCCATCTGATTGCACAAGCAATTTCCTTTTCTTTCATTTCTTTTTAAGAGAAAGATTAAATGATACAAGTTATGTTAGTGCCATGTTCATCAAGTCAAAACAATTGCTATTACTATAAAAAAAATAGTAACCGCCAAGACACTACATTGGCCTCCAGAGTGACCACATCATTTTAATGTGTGAAATCCTGCCCCACTGAAGTCAATGGGCGCTTTATCATTGATTTCAATAAGCGCAGGATTACTCCATTGCTTTCATCTTTCTCCCACTCCTTCCCCATCCTCCCCATGGGTTATCAGCTTCTGGGACTGAGCTGCACAGTTGGACTGCTGTGCCCATGCGGAGTCCAAAAGAAATCAATGACATCGCAGGGATGCCTCATAATAGTAAGCCCTACGCTCAGCAGTAAGTGTTTGCCGATTGTAAACCCTTATGAGCACAGGATAAGTCATTGCTTGTTCTGTGAAATGCCATGCACAGCTAGAGAGTTATATGAATAAATAAATAAGAAGAAGAACAATAATATTACATAATTAAATCCACAAAATGTACTGCAAAAGTTAAAGTCCTAACAGCAACAGTCATTTGGCCATCTGTGATGTGTTCCATTCTTGTTTTTTCTGGCTGATATATTTAAGTTAATGTCAAACAATACCACAAAACACATATGTTGGACAATGGAGTTGAGTTAATGTTGCTTTTAGAACCAAAAACTTTGCATTTCCTGACTTCATGTGGTTTTTATCTGTTCAAATTTAACATGGCATAACATGCAGTTTTTTGCATTTTTCGTGTGTGTGTGTGTGTCTTTCTTTCTGTTGGGTGGTTAAACTTGGTAGATGTCACTTCTGTATGTGTAATAAATGAGAAAAAAAAACCCAAAAACAATCCTAAGATTTGCTACTGATTAGTACACATCTGTGTGTTCTGAATGGACACTAGCTGGGGAGGGCTTTCAGTTATTATACAGAAGTCTTTCCCAGGTGTCTGGCTGGCGGATCTCACCCACAAACTCAGGAGCTAACTGATCGCCATATTTGGGGTCAGGAAGGTATATTCCCCCACGTCACATTGGCAGAGACCCTGGGGAGTTTTTGCTTTCCTCTGCAATGTGAGGCACAGGGTCACATGCTGGTTTAAGCTAGAGTAAATGGGGATTCTCTGTAACATGGCATCTTTACGTCAAGATTTGAGGATTTCAGTAACTCAGTCAGAGGTTATGGGCCTACTACAGGAGTGGGTGGGTGAGGTTCTGTGGCCTGTGATGTGCAGGAGGTCAGCTTAAATCAATGGTCCCCAAACTTTCGAGGGTCATGCCCCCCCCTTCCCTGTCCATGCCCCCCAATGTTCTTCGGAGCCAGGGCTAGGAGTGGGGCTGCAGCTTGGGGAAGTGGGGGAGAATGCAGAAAGGGATGAGAGGCTGGGAGTGAGTCTGGTGCTGAGGACGGAGCTGTGGCCAACGGCCGACGTGGGCGCGGGGGTGGAAGCAGAGCTGCAGTGGGGGCCAGCAGCCGGACACCTGGCTGGGTGCAAGCTATGCTGAGGCTGAAGATGGGATCAGGGCGGTGCAGGGCCGGGAGGCAGGGTCCTTCACTCTGTTTCAGTTAAGGATGTGTCAGGTTTCCCATTAACCCAATTTTAGGGTTTTATAACTTCATCATAAAAATCCACTCTAGCCTGACAAAGTCTCGTCTCAGGAGTGCATCCTTCTTTAACCAAATTTCACTGGGCATTTATAGCCTCCATGTGTGCAAAAAGACAATACAATCTGATGCTTCGGGGGACTTTTCTATGCTCACATAACTCAAACACAGCTTTGGTCTGGCAAGAAGCCAATGACATCCCTGTGGATATGATGAGACAGGCAAGTAAAGAGGAGGAGCTATAGAGCTGGACTAGACTGAACCCTATGTGGGTGTGCGAGAAGGATGGGCAGGAAAGAGATTTCAAGGAGGCTTCGTCCCACCTCTGCTATTGTGCCACTGAGCAGGAATTGTCACCCTCTTGATAGCTGCATTTTGGGACTGGAAACACCAGGGCAACTCTAGAACTGACAATGATAGTGAAAACCATATAGCTAGGCCCCTACCAAATTCACGGCCATGAAAAATGCATCACAGACTGTGAAATATGGTCTCCCTCCATGAAATCTGGTCTTTTGTGCACTTTTACCCCTCTACTATACAGATTTCCTGGGGGAGACCAGCATTTCTCAAATTGGGGGTCCTGACCCAAAACGGAGTTGTAGGGGGGTCACAAGGTTATTTTAGGGGGGTTGCAGTATTGCCACCCTTACTTCTACGCTGCCTTCAGAGCTGGGTGGCCAGAAAGTAGTGGCTGTTAGCCAGGCACCCAGCTCTGAAGCCCGCACCATACCACAACCCCAACCAACTCCCTTTTGGGTCAGGCTCCCTACAATTACACCACCATGAAATTTCAGATTTAAATAGCTGAAATCATGAAATTATGATTTTAAAAATCTTGTGACTGAAATTGACCAAAATGGACCATGAGTTTGGTAGGGCCCTATGTATAGGGCTAGGTGGCCTCTCCCCTTCACCAGTCGGCTGCACCCTAGCAAAGGGGAGTTGAGCCAGCTGCCAAGTGAGCTCTGCAGAGTGTCTGGAGGCACAATGTTTCTGGAGCTATTGCTGGCGTAGTGCGCCTTTGCATCCCTCCCTACTGTAGGCTGTGGTTTTAAAAAGACACATAAGAACGACCATACTGGGTCAGACCAAAGGTCCATCCAGCCCAGTATCCTGTCTTCTGACAGTGGCCAATGCCAGGTGCCCCAGAGGGAAGGAACAGAACAGATAAAATCATCAAGTGATCCATCCGCTATCACCCATTCCCAGCTTCTGGCAAACAGAGGCTAGGGAACACAACTAGGATCACAGGGATGAAAGGGATCACAACCGCAGTTCTGATCATCATCCAGCAGTCTGGAGGTTTATCCAAATGCATTTGATACAGAAACTGGTGGGAAATCTGAGGCTAGAAATACCATTTGCCGCAGCCTTTGCAATGTCATGTAGGAAGAAACCTTAAAAATAGTGGGCTTTAAATCAAAGACTAAATGAGTACCCAACTCAGGTTCATCAAGTGTTGCCAGGTGTTTATTTTATTACTCAGGATACTGTACTTTTGAATCATATGGTTTAACCCAGCTCCTTGATGCACACACCACATGATTATCTGTGTAGCTCCCGTTGTAGCACAGCATTTCATTGCCTGTCTTCTTAGGAGTTAAAGGGAAATGACACACACTACAGACTTTAAAAACTCTCACAACAAATGTGTCTGCCTTTCTTCAGCCACAATTGATTGCCATGGAAATAATTTTATGATAACTTAGGATGGGGAACAGCCCTCAGGAACAGCAGGAAAGATCCTATTTTCATACAAATGTTCCTAGTAATAAAGAATCAGAGGAGAAAAACGGAGACAGAATTGTTGTTAAAGTGATGGTTTTCTACTGCAGGTCAGCTAAGGGCCCAATCCACCCCTGTGCCGCCCAATTGACTGTACTGCATTGCCTTCAATAGGGCACAGGATCAGTCTATATCATAGCTTTAGTCATTTTAAAACCACACAAATTGCCAACAGTAGATAGATAGATAGATAGATAGATAGATAGATAGATAGATAGAATTCTGCTTATCTGCTGTCCTTTCTACAGATGGAAATTTAGCAGCCCACAGTACTTGGTTAATCAGAAAAGTTCTGTTAGCTCAAATAAGCTAAACAAAAATGAATAAGTTAACTATAATAATTGCCTTTAGAGTCTGATTTTTTTCATTCAAATAGAATCTAACAATCTAAACCGTGAAATCTGTAAAGACATGTCCCTGAAAGTCTTTAAGCCTAGAATTTTCTCTCAGATGTTTTAAGCCCACACCTTTCTGTAACCTACACATGGGCAGTTCCCTGCATGAAGCCACATTAATGTTCCACAGACAGCTTACTGCAGGATCAGGGCTTATATCTTTCTCACTAAATCACTCATGACCCTGCCCCTTGTAATCAAAGAAATTCACTGTCCACCTATCCAAATGCAGGAAATAAAAATTGAGCGCTTTCATAAAATGCATTTTGGAATTCTTCTCTGTGTGTAAGCCAGTGGCTTCCCCCCTTTAAATGAAACAAGCATTACTTTTAGTAATGGATTCATAGCCACGTACCTAGAAGTAAGAGCAGAGCTCCTCACTGGAACCAACGTAGAGAACTGCTTAAAAACAAATGGTGTGAGATGGCCCTTGGTAAATTATATCCCACGGGCAGCAGCAACCAAGAGAACAGTTATGCAAGTAAGAAGTCAAACATTACTAATGACTTGTGAACCTCAAGAGGTTTGATGGTGCAGTTTGGATAAGAATAAATGTGTTTATCACTCCTCACGTTTAGCCTTTTGTGTGTTGATATGTGCCTGTGTGTCAGTAGTGGATCAGTATGAGCCCATAAAGCATTCCCATGCCCTGAGCAGGAATGCACAGATACCTACCCTGGGAACTGCAAAATCTAGCAGATGAATCCACATTTATCACTAAATCACCAGATATCAAAATAATCCAGTTTTTAGAAGGTAATTTGATTGATGTTCTTTGATACTTGTTTAAATATTTATGCTGAAAAAGAAAGGATGAGATGAGAATATTATTGTGACAATAACTTTTAAGATTTATGAAGGTAAATTAGTTTGACATTTTATTTATATCCAATGAAGAAAGAGAGAAACTCTCCCTGTGATGGATTTTCCTCATTAGTTTGGAGAATGTCTCAAGTAGAGTTTCTGACATTGTTTCTTTCAAATGGTTAGACAAACAGTTTATCAAAAGGGTATAAAATTGTCAGGAGATGAAGCAGATTAATGATCAGTAACAGGAAGATCACCGAATTTATTATATAAGTAGCAGAGTTGTTGGAGCTTAAGAAACAGTTTATTAGATAACCTTTTTGTGCACACACACACGCATGCAAAATATGAAGACTTCAATATGCAGAATGGATTTACAGTTTGTGTAACAATAAACAGTTCTTTTAAAAGGAGATTATAGTCAGTTTAACTACAGGTGGTGCTGAACTGCAATATCCTTGTGTTGACCTTCTGAGGGAGCACCCATCAAATACTGTGCCCAATATGTGACTCAGGCTTCCACCAACCTAACATGCTCTAACATCCTTTGACCACAAGGACCAAGGTTTTCAAAAGGGACTAAGTGATTCCAGTGCCTCAATTTTTGGGTGCCCAACTTGAGATACCTTAAAGAAGCCTGGTTTTCAGAGGGTGGGTGCTCAGCACTCTTGGAAAAATCAGATCTCTTTAATGTATCTCAGTTAGGCACCCAGAATCTCTAACTACATTTCAAGATCTTAGCCAAGATGTTTTGGCATTATAGTGGGAACCAGTTGCAGACTTGGATCACTTCTACATTTGCATATCAGCTGTCATCTAGAAGAGAACATTTCCTCCAAGTCCCGCTGGGGAAGCTATGCACATGCCAAGGGTCCCCTTCTCTCCCTCCCCCACCATTGGGACATTTTATTTTTTAACCCACTCATTAAAGTCTGTTAGCTCAGGGGTTCTCATGCCCCACCTCTGCCACAACAACTGTTTTTCTGCATATAAAAGCCAGGGCTGGCATTAGTGGGTGGCAAGCAGGGCAATTGCCTGATGCCCCATGCCACAGGGGGCTCCACAAAAGTAAGTTGCTCAGGCTTCAGCTTCAGCCTCAGATGCCAGGGCTCAGGGCCCCAGGCTTCAGCTTTCTTCCCTGGGCCTCAGTAAGTCTATGCCAGCCCTGCTTGGTGGACCCCATGAAATGTGCTCGCAGCCCCCTCCTTCCCCAGATCCCTGGTTGAGAATTGCTGTGATAACATTATTTTTTACCAGTTCAGAACCGCTTAGATTGCAAGTTCTTTAGGGCAGGTACCTTGTCTTTGTGTTCGTGCAGAACCAAGCATAACAGGACCCTGAGCTAGATCTGGAGATCCTGGGCACTATGGCAAAATAAAGTAAAATAAATAAAACTTCACTGTGTCTTTTTTATTCACTTGAAAAACCTTCAGCATTAGAGATTTAGGAGTCCCATAGGGCTCTTCCAGCAATTACCTCTGGAATGATAATTGTCTGTCAAATAAAGCAAACACAGGAAAGGAAATTGTGAATCAACTCCCTCCTTGCAATCCTAGAAGGGGCTCTGCCTGCAGCCCTTTGAGGTCATGCTCTCTCCCATGCAGCTGTTTGCTCAGCTTGCAATTGAAACCTGTTCTGCGCTCAGGTTTCAGTTACCCTGCTAGAGGGCTCGGCTGTCACAACTTCTACAATCAACTAACATTCTTCATTAACATTTTCACCAGTAGGTGATGAGAACAATAATTAAGATCAAGCATGGACTTTGCTCGTGATGCTCATGATGGTCCATCGGCGCCAAGAGATCCCTGCACATTGTTCCACAGAGCTCTTTGAAGCAGAGTCCTTCTCCTGTGTGTTTGTAGAGTGCCTAGCACTATGGGGACCTGATCCTGGGGGAGGGCTTCTAGGTGCTACCATATAAAAAGTAATAATCATCCCTAGAACTGAGGAGGGAGAAGGGCCTCCTCCCCCGTAGGATACCCACCCTTCCCTCTAAAAGGAAAAGCAAAGAAAATCTGAACAACAGGATCATTCTCACATTGTACAATACCGAAGGAAAAACCCCTCTTCCTCTCAAGAGGGTTTGGATTGAGTTCCCACTTTCATCCCAGCTATGAACTGTCTGAAGCACACGATAGCTCTTTCTTTGCTCAGATGCTAAGCAGAGCCGGCATGCTGTACACAAAGGACGATAAAAGAAACTGAAAGGTAATTTTTCAAGAGCATACAGGCACTGATGGGACAGATCTACCTATATTTGGGAAATAAAAAGTTAGAGATTTCTCTCACTGGACTTGCCTTCCCGAGCCCAGGTTTCTCTAGGCAAAATGCAAAACATTTCTCATCAGATAGATATAAATAAACTAAATATTTCTATAACCTATCTCTATCAAACCTGGATAACGACAGGGCCCTGAGACCTATACTATTTGTGGCCTGCCCTGGCTTCCTGAGGCTGTTATAACCCGAATTTCTGAGTGGCAGCTGGTGGAGAGGGATACTGGAGAATGGCTATTTTAATTTCATGCTTGGAATCAGTGCTTCTGAATTCTACCTCCTCTTGAGATGGACATCCCAGTGTTAGCCAGTCTGGGTTCAGCAACAGCTTTCCTTGAAGTAATTCTCTCAGGATCGGTACTTCCTTAAGCAGAAGCATCTACAATGGCTGTAAACTCTAAGGGGCAGAACCAGAGTGAAAAGAATTTACTGCAGTAAATAGCTTAGTACATTTTTAAAAAGATTAGCCCCATAGATGAATGAGAACAGAATCTGTATATTTACCGTAGCTAAGACAAAACAGCCTGGACTAGTAGATCCACGGCACAAGTGGATAACCATCTGAGGGTCAGGAGGAAAATTCAAACTCTCCACAGCACAGAACTAGGCAATGGCACAACTACATGATGTTTTCATACGTAGAAGAGGAGCTTGGGTTAAGGAAGTTTGAGAAACACTGGTTTAAAAGCAGCTATAAATCTTAGTCTCCAGTTGTCTCCACCAGGTGGCATTAGTTCAACAGGGAGATTATTTTCTAGGCTTGCCAGAACACCTTAAAAGTTATATTATTACCCAGGCAAATTTCAAGCTGTTAGTGCAGCAACTCCCTAGCAGATTAATCCAGAGAGCTGAACTTTACACACGCATGCACTCTTCCCCCTCAGTGTCATTTGCTTCCCAGTTAAAATGTAGATTTATACGAGTCACCCAAGCAAACAGTTCAGGGCCAGTGTCACAGAGAAGGGGGATGGATGCTGGTAGCAATACAATACTGCAGCAGCTATGGATGTGCTTAAATCAAAACTTGGACCCAAATATTTTCCCAAATTTAGGTGGGTTCAGAATCCATACCCACTGCTGGCGCCTCTCAGATCCAAAAGCTTAGGCCAGGGCATTCAAATTTCGTATCTGAATCTTGCGCCTGTCAATAACTTTTGGTAAACATAACTATAGCAGTCACCAGTCTTCTGTTTTCCTGCTTCCAAAATATACAAGTAGCAGCTTTTGAGTTCCGATTGCTGCAAAGGGAGCATCCCACATCTAGAGAGAATTCCGTTTGTCCCCAGTGAAAGTCGCTGAAGCACTAATCTGTTTTGCTAATTAAAGACAGCCTCCTAAGAAAAATCTCCCCTCCATGGGCTGCTGATGCCACATCATTCCTACAAAGAAAGGAAGCAATTATTATACAGAGAGAAGAATCACAAAGCTAGACTGACACTTTGCAGCCATAATGGAAAATGAAATTTCACATACATGGCAGAAGGTGTTCAAAATATGCTACAAAAATTATGCGGAGGTTCAGAAATTGAAGCTCCAAATCAGCTCCCCGTCAGGTACAGATGCAAAGACATTAAGAAAGACACCAAACATGGCACATTGAAAACATATGGTATGCATCTGTCTTGAATATTTCATTGTGTATCTTGTCTAGCAGAGCACTCACCGAGAGATTAAAATCTTACCGCCCCTGCTCCGCAGCCAGTTTTAACATGGCTCAGCCTTCTTCATCACGCCAGTATAGGATTAAATAGTTATCCTTGTGTGCCTGAAGGTAATCTCCCCTCCTGCTCAATGGAAGTGAGTCGCTTCCATTGAGCGACAAGAGCCTCTGACACTAAGCTGATATTCGGAAATCAAGAATATCTTTTCAAATGACTTGGGAATGTGTTTCTCAACCTGTCAGTTCCCAGAGGTGTGGGCTGGAGGTAAATTTAGGTCTAAGGTGAGTAATGTGTCATCTGGCAAAGTACTGTTTAGAAATTTATTTGGAATTCTTTAGGACAGGGCAGGAGAGGGTTCAGGCATGAAGGAGCTCTGTTGCTAGGAGCCTGTTTTACCTTAAATACAAATGGGACAAAGGCCATAAGCATTCTGGAATTATCCTCAGCCCAGCCTAATGCTGATGTGGTTTGATGCTGTCATGGTTCGACGCTGTCAGAAAGCGTTTAGTGCAGATAGGGACGGGTATGTGAGAAACTGACATATTTCCATTAATGCATCAAAACCCAGCTCCAAAGTCCATTGAAGCCAAATCCTAAAGGCCTATTGTATGGAAAGATACACCAGCTACAGAATGATTTCCTCACTATCAGAGCCAGCGCTAGGCATAAGCAGATTGCTTAGGGCCCCGAGCAGCTCAAAGGGGCCCCCTCTTCGATTTTTATTATGTGTTGGGGGAAGAAGTTTCAAAAAATTATTCCTGCTTAGGACCCCCAACGGGCTAGCACCACCTCTGATGTTAAGCAGATATTTGGCAATCTACATACCAGTGTGTGTTGGAACTGGGACTCTCACTGTTGAAACAGCAGTGCAGTAACTTCACCTTTATACCAAGCAGTTGAAGTCTGTCAGTCAAAAGTTAAACAACACCGGCACCAGTTTGGCTGCCAACAACTCTGCTATTCATTCCAAGAGGGAATGCCTTCAGTTAATTAAATACAATCCTATGCTGAATTGAATTGTGACTTTAAAAGGCAACACAAGGTTAAAGATTTAAGTAGAATTAAGGTTCTCAGCTCTTTAGCTCACCCTGCTGACAGCAGCACATAGATAAAAGTACAGATTAATTTGTATGACATATAACACGAAGCTCTGACCCTAAACCTCCCAGTACACAGGTAAACCTGAGTGAGTTAAAGACGGGGGAGAGCTGATCCAGCAGTCTTCACTTAGGCAAGCCTCCCGTTCAAATGGACAGGAGTCTTGTTTGACTCTGCATGACATTCAGGCCAGGTCTACACTGTACATTTTTGCTGGCATAGCTATTTTGGTCAGGGGTGTGATGAGGTGTGATTTGTGACAGATACAGCTGTGCTAGCAATCACCTCCTACAGAGGCAGTTTTATCAGTAAATCTGCGCTGTCACCAGGACAGCTTGTTTCGCTCGGGTGACTGTGTGTAGGGTATGCAAAAAAGGTGTACTGGTAAAAGCAGAGCTTCGCCAGTAGAAGCTGCAGCCACACTAGCAGCGTTCTGCTGGTATATACCAGTAAAGCCTAACCAGTATAGACCTGGCCTCAGAGACTGAACTGCCATTTCACAGTCTAGATGACCCTTAGGATAAAACTGAGGGCTTGTCTACATCAGAAAGTTGCAGCGCTGGTGAGGGAGTTACAGCGCTGCAACTTTGAAGGTGTACACATCTGCAGGGCATCACCAGCGCTGCAACTCCCTGTTTGCAGCGCTGGCCGTACTCCCGTTTTGTCTCGGGTGTAGAGGATCCAGCGCTGGTGATCCAGCGCTGGTAATCCAATGTAAACACTTACCAGCGCTTTTCTTGACCTCCGTGGAAGGAGGAAGCCTCTGGTAATCAAGCTGGTCTCCTTTCCCGGTTTGCTCTCTCGTTCCCGGAACCCCGAGCAAGCAGGTCTCCTTCTCTGCGGTTTGCTGGGTGGCTCCGGGAACGCGAGAGCAAACCGCGGCGAAGCTGGTCTCCTTCCCCGGTTTGCTCTCTCGTTCCCGGAACCCCGAGCAAGCAGGTCTCCTTCCCTGCGGTTTGCTGGGTGGCTCCGGGAACGCGAGAGCAAACCGCGGCGAAGCTTGTCTCCTTCCCCGGTTTGCTCTCTCGGTCCCGGAACCCCGAGCAAGCAGGTCTCCTTCCCTGCGGTTTGCTGGGTGGCTCCGGGAACGCGAGAGCAAACCGCGGCGAAGCTGGTCTCCTTCCCCGGTTTGCTCTCTCGGTCCCGGAACCCCGAGCAAGCAGGTCTCCTTCCCTGCGGTTTGCTGGGTGGCTCCGGGAACGCGAGAGCAAACCGCGGCGAAGCTGGTCTCCTTCCCCGGTTTGCTCTCTGGTTCCCGGAACCCCGAGCAAGCAGGTCTCCTTCCCTGCGGTTTGCTGGGTGGCTCCGGGAACGCGAGAGCAAACCGCGGCGAAGCTGGTCTCCTTCCCCGGTTTGCTCTCTCGTTCCCGGAACCCCCCTTGAAGCCGCCCAACAGCGCTGCAATGTGGCCACATCTAACACCACTTGCAGCGCTGGTTGCTGTAAGTGTGGCCACTCTGCAGCGCTGGCCCTATACAGCTGTACTAATACAGCTGTAACAACCAGCGCTGCAAAATTTTAGATGTAGACATGGCCTGAGATACATTGGCCAGGCAGTAAGAAAGAGCAGGTACTTACATTGCGTGTGCAGTACTTGATCTATGAATAAACTCTGGAGACTCCAGGACTGACCATCCACATCTCCTCCATGTAGATTTTAAGCTTTTTAGGGCAGGGACCATCTTTTGTTATGTGTTTGTATCATGCCTTGCACAATGGGGTCTCTAGGCACTACTGTGACAACTAATAATTATTATTGCTTATTATCTCTTAGTATCATAAAGAGTCACTGAGGCTGTTTTTCAGTAGGTTTCAACCCTCAAATTGGCACTGGCAGCTACTATAAAAATGTTTGTAAGTCAGACAAGCATAACAGTTTATCATCTGTGAAACATTTTAAAAAATAAATGAGCCCAGTCAGATTCTCTCAATGCATTTCCCCCTCCACCTCCCCACACTAGCAGTCGAGTGATACTGAAGAGACTCAGACAGGACTTTTGAAGAATATTTACAGTAGATGGCACTAAAATTCTTATGAGTCAATAGACTTGAGAACAACCCTCAGCCCTCTAATCTGCCAACGCCGGAGCCACAAGCTACAGAGTGAGTGAAACAAGCTGGCTCAAAGACATCACAAAAAGTTTGCTCATTCGCTGTTGCAAAATAATGAATGCTGAAATTTAAAAGGTGCTGTTCAGGTGTAACCATAGTGAATGCTGGCATCTGAGGCCTTCCATCTAGCATGCTACTTTGAAATGATAGCGCCTTTTAAATTAAATTAGCATTAAAACATACAGATTCACACTTCCAGAAGCTGTGATCCCACCTCTGCTCTGATGGAGGGCTCCAGAGAGCCACCTAAAGTATACTTTGATTGAATGAATCTAACTCAACTCAGAGACCTTTGCAATGTAGACAATAATCCTGTATTAACAACTCTCTCTTTCTTTCCCACGTATTTTACTCAGCCATTCCCCTCTTTGTGTAGTTGATCAGCCCTTTCTCAAGTTATGCTGGCTCAGCCTTTCACTCCCTGCAGGGGACAGCAGAGAATGGTTTCCTCTTTCTATCTGTTGAACTCAAGGGCAGTGGTTCCCAAACTTAAACAACCTGTGATCTTCTTTCACTAAAATGTCAGGTCTTGTGAACCCCCTCCTAAAAATGAATTTTTCCAAAGATTTTCTCCCTTACCTCAGCATAAATTATCAAAGCAGTGATCTTGGAAATATAACATTTGTTTTTGTGACATGCTTATTACATGCTATTTCTTCATTTTTATTTATCACTACAGTATTTTTATTACATCATGAAAACAGCAACACTCTTCCAAGATCTCACTTTCGTAGCTTGCATCACTTTGAATAAGTCTGTTATAAGACAAGGCTCCTATCAGAGGCCCCAGTAGAAAAAAGAGGTGCAGGTCAAAGCTTCTGTGCACCCCACAGCCAGGGGAGGCACTGCCGGAAAAGTGAGGGGGACCACAGGGGCCACTGGAAAAAAAGAAGAGGGACACGCAGGGGGTGGGGGGCACCTCTGGTTCCTATGTTTCATCAAGCAGTATTGGATGTGAAACAGCAGGAAGGTATTTAAGAAGCCAACTCAAAGAGTTCCTCCTACACAAGCATTCAGGTCTTGAGCAGTCCAGGTTAACAATGCATGTTATAACAAAGGTTAAACTTGTTCTTCATAATAATTTTTAAAAACAACACTAGCTGCCTATTTCATTTTAAAAACAGAAAAAAGATATCCACCTCCTTTTCTATTTCATATAAGGAGTCTCAAAGTTTAAATCTCCTCAGTGTGATAGATATGCTTGCTTTGATCTGCTTAGCTCTTGGAAATCCCCAACGCTCCAGGCTGCTGGCCCCATGCTGCCCGGGGTCCCTAGGGACACCTCGGTCCGCCATTAGGGAATTTTTCCCCCCGAGAACCCCTTGTAACATTTTGTGAACCCCCAGGGGTTCACGAACCTCCATTTGGGAACCACTGCTCTATGGGTTACTCTACACTAAAGGTCTCTGGTGGGGAAGAATGTAAAGAGTGCAGGGAATCCTGATCCTGCATTAGTGAGAGTGCTGCTGTGTGGCCACCAAGTTAGCCCATGTCTACACTGCCACTTAAGTTTTGCCGACATATGCCCCTCAAGGGTGTGAAATCGCCCCCACCTCCCAGCAACATACTTTTAGCTGGCATAAGTGCCGTTGTGCACAGCGCTACGTTGCTGGGAGAGCTCCTCTCACTGACATAGCGACCGCTGCTCATTGGGGGTGGTTTAATTATGTCCACCGGAGAGCTCTCTCCCACCAGCATAGAGCGGCTACACAGGAGCCCTTACAGCAGCACAGCTGCAGTGGTACAGCTGTGCTATGGTAAGGTCCGTAGCGTACACACCACCTCACTTCTGATTTGCTCTCTGCAGAGGGCTATGACGCCCACTTCCCCTTATTACACTCACAAGTAGCCTCCGATCACACTTGCCCTGGCGTGCACCAGCATTGTATTCCCTGCTGTGCACCACCCACAGACTTGGAGGACAAGGTCCAAATCTAGAGCGAGCTGATCTGACTTAGACCAACAAAGCAGCAATATACCCTGTAAATGGCACAACCCCCATCTTGGCATTAGCTAATGATTATTAAATTACATAATTAATTATTATTAACATCCAGTTCAGCAGCATCCATGGGAAGCTGTGGTTTTCACCTTCCATCCCACCCAGCTCACCTGAGTGCTAAGTGCCTGTGTGCATGCATCGCACACAGGGCCACTGAGTGGGCTTGGGTCCCAGTGAAAAAATTTTTTCAGGCCCCCCCAGCAAGGGCAGACCAGCTAAACAGGGCTGATGAAGCCGGGCCCCAGGCCCCCTTCCAGACTGCCAGACCCCAGTAATTTGTACTGGCTTCCCCCTGCCTCTCGTCAGCCCTGATTGCACAACTAAAAGTCCTCCAACAAACAAATCTAAGCAGCAAGCTCTACATCTCTTTGTACACGATAATTGCCCAAGGCACCTCAAAGCTGACAAAGCTCAGTGGGGGTTGCTCAGCCTGTGGGTTGCACCAATACATTGTCTCCTTTAGCCAGCTGGGGTGTTAATAATGTGCTCTCTGACAGCACTGGTAATCTCAAAGCCTCACTGTGTCAGCATATGCACTGCAATGGAACTCCCAGAAGTCATTAGGCCAGTGGTTGCCCTGGGAGAAAGGGAAATGTAGCACCACAATAGCCTACTGCTAATATCACAGGGCAGGCTGACAGGTGACAACTAGGAAGAAAGTGGCCCTGCTGCCATTTCAGTAGGTTTATTACATTGGGGCAAATCAGGACAAAGTGCTCAAATCGGCCAGAGAGAACAGGGTCGGAATAAAGAAGAGGGAGAAGATATTGGTATTTCTTAGTGCTCATCTCTTCTCCCCTCTTCTATATTCAATAGTGAAAGAGCACTGCTAGTCACTGTGCACCATCTGTATTCCATGCACACCTCTTCTCTACGAGACAGCAAGCCTTAGCAGCCAAGCCATCAGAGTGTTATTAAGATGACGCTGTTCACAATGCAGAGGAGATGTTTATGAAGAATCATAATGCACACAGGAGTCTGGCAAGCCTTTTTAACAGAGCCATGTTGACCACAGATTTCCCTCTCTACTTTTTTTAGCCTGCGACCAAACAATCTCTCTCTCTGTGTGTCACAAGTTCTGAACCTGCATGTTATTTATCACAGGGAACAATGTTTTCGCCAACCTGGCCACACCCAATATCTCCGCTCTGAATTATTACCCTAATGCAATTATTACTCTCTATTAATTGGCAGCGAGGCATTGTCCACTCCATCACCCAGAAAAATGGCTAGAAGGGGGTATGTAGTTTCCAAAGGGTTAACCTTTCACTGTTTGCTGCTTGCATTTTGTCCCCACCTCTTATCCTGGCAAAATTCCAATTTAGATCATTACAATCTATATTGGCCATGTCTACATCTAAAATTTTGCAGCGCTGGTTGTTACAGCTGTATTAGTACAGCTGTATAGGGCCAGCGCTGCAGAGTGGCCACACTTACAGCAACCAGCGCTGCAAGTGGTGTTAGATGTGGCCACACTGCAGCGCTGTTGGGCGGCTTCAAGGGGGGTTCCGGGACCGAGAGAGCAAACCGGGAAAGGAAACCAGCTTCGCCGCGGTTTGCTCTCTCGGTCCCGGAGCCAGCCAGCAAACCGCAGGGAAGGAGACCTGCTTGCTCGGGGTTCCGGGACCGAGAGAGCAAACCGGGAACGCCGCGGTTTGCTCTCTCGGTCCCGGAGCCAGCCAGCAAACCGCAGGGAAGGAGACCTGCTTGCTCGGGGTTCCGGGACCGAGAGAGCAAACCGGGAACGCCGCGGTTTGCTCTCTCGGTCCCGGAGCCAGCCAGCAAACCGCGGGGAAGGAGACCTGCTTGCTCGGGGTTCCGGGACCGAGAGAGCAAACCGGGAACGCCGCGGTTTGCTCTCTCGGTCCCGGAGCCGGCCAGCAAACCGCGGGGAAGGAGACCTGCTTGCTCGGGGTTCCGGGACCGAGAGAGCAAACCGCGGCGAAGCTGGTTTCCTTTCCCGGTTTGCTCTCTCGGTCCCGGAACCCCGAGCAAGCAGGTCTCCTTCCCCGCGGTTTGCTGGCCGGCTCCGGGACCGAGAGAGCAAACCGCGGCGTTCCCGGTTTGCTCTCTCGGTCCCGGAACCCCGAGCAAGCAGGTCTCCTTCCCCGCGGTTTGCTGGCTGGCTCCGGGACCGAGAGAGCAAACCGCGGCGTTCCCGGTTTGCTCTCTCGGTCCCGGAACCCCGAGCAAGCAGGTCTCCTTCCCTGCGGTTTGCTGGCTGGCTCCGGGACCGAGAGGGCAAACCGGGAAAGGAAACCAGCTTGATTACCAGAGGCTTCCTCCTTCCACGGAGGTCAAGAAAAGCGCTGGTGAGTGTCTACATTGCATTACCAGCGCTGGATCACCAGCGCTGGATCCTCTACACCCGAGACAAAACGGGAGTACGGCCAGCGCTGCAAAGAGGGAGTTGCAGCGCTGGTGATGCCCTGCAGATGTGGACACTCTCAAAGTTGCAGCGCTGTAACTCCCTCACCAGCGCTGCAACTTTCTGATGTAGACAAGCCCTTAGCTACAAATAACTCCTGCATTTCATCTGAAAAGTATTTTTCTTTATTTCCTGACCTTAACCCTTATACAGTGGTACTGGGAGCTGCTAAACTCCCACCCCAGAGATGGCTGCCTTTCAGTGTTCGAGGCAGTAATTCAGATGGACAGGAGCTTCGCCAGAATGAGGACTGCACATTCATTGTACAGTACTTTGGGATCCCTCTGGATGAAAGGGGCTGTGTATGGCCATCACTTGCAAATGACATAACATCCAGCATTCTGAGCAATGCTTATTCTGCTGACCTCTGCTTCTTCTTCCCCTCTTTTCTCTTATTTCTAATCTGCTCTCGCAAAGAGACTCCATTTTATTTTGGAGCCGTGGTTGTGACAGTTGCTTCTGCAGCACCTTGTGCCTGATAGTTGTAGACAGCCATCCCTGTAAAGCTGTTTCCCCAGTGCACACCAGATCCCCAAGTGAAGGTCTGCAAAAATGAGAAAATCCTATTTACTTTCTGTTTACACAAAGGACTACTGGTCTTTTTATGACCATGGCTTGATCAGGTTTCCTCTATCTGCATTTTTGCAAGCAGGCTAGTAGCTGAAACTTGCAAGACATGTCCTCTGGAATTGTGGTCTAAGCACGAAGGGCCATACGAATGTTTAGCATGTCTGGCATGTAAATACTTTGCAATGCCAGCTACAACAGTGCCATGCGAACACCTGTTCTCTCTTTCGGATGAACTTGTAAATAAGAAGCAGGCAGCATTCTCTCTCGTAAATGTAAACAAACTTGTTTGTCTTAGTGATTGGCTGCACAAAAAGTAGAATTGAGTGGATTTGCAGGCTCCAAAGTTTTACATTGTTTTATTTTTTTGAGTGCAGTTATGTAAAAAAAAAGTCTATATTCATAAACTGCACTTTTAAGATAAGAGATTGCATTACAGTACTTGTATGAAGTGAATTGAAAAATACTAGTATAAATATCTGTAATAAAAAATAAAATGAGCACTGTACACTATAGTCTGTGTTGTAATTTAAATCAATTTATTTTAAAATAAAGAAAACATCCAAAATATTTAAATAAATGGTATTCTATTATTCACAGTGTGATTAAAACTGCTACTAATTGTGGCTTTTTTTTTATTAGTTTGACAGCCCTAATGAAAATATATCCTGCAGGGAGATCTTCAGAGTCAGGGCTCAGATTTTCAGTCCATTTGGTCATGTCTTAATCCACAGTGGTAGTGCCAGGGCTGCTTGGTGCATTGAACCTGATGATCATTTGGAAACAGGAGGGTTGCTGCAGTTCCCAGCTTACTTTTTCTTATTTTGCACAAAATAATTTTCTGGAAAAACATGTAACTGTGTATTACATCCTTCGATACAATCTTTCTCATTTGAAGCTTTCTTCGAAAGAATGTTGACAGCTGCATTATAAACTCAAAATGAAAACAGTGGAATTCCAAATTCCCATCCTGCTTTTTGCACTTCTTTTCTTTTAATATTTTTGGCCAAATTTTACTAGAGAGGGAGTTTTCATTGCATTGTTAGAGGATTAATATAATGGATGCAATGCCACAGCTTTTATTTAAAAGTGTCACTATATTTATGCAGGTGTTCAATTGCAATTGACAACCCTGGCTGAATCTTAAAGATCTCAGATTAAAAGGAGTGGCCCAAGTCCCGAGGCGTTTATGTACATAATCAGATCATGATTTTCTCTTCCTGACCTGCTGTAAAACTAGTTACTGGCTCCTCTGTTTTAATTAACTATTAGAGTCAACATAAGTACAAAAGCTGAAGGTGACATATTCCTGGCAGATGGCAACTCCATTAACCTGCTCTTCTCTACATGCATGTAACACTTATTGATATTGATGGGATATTCACTCACATAGTGAAGAATCTTGCAGCTGGGATACTATATACAGATCTGATAAGAGAAACTTGATTTAGAAATGGTCCTCTGTAATTCTGGCCAGGCACATAGACTCATGACAAAAAACAACCTTTGTCTGCACACGCACATCTGGAATGCTGATATTTTGAAACAGACAGGAACTGTAGGGTGGTGTCATCACAAAGCAAGAATTCCAAATTTGTATTCTGCCCTCTCTTTATCCATGGCTGGGGCATGTGCCCAAAGATACTAATTCTCCCCTGGTGCTGCTGAGACAAAAACACACAAAACCTGACCTGGAGGAATGTCAGAACGCCAAGAAGGTTTGTTCATAGAACAAGCTCTAGAAAAGAACCTGGTGTTTTTGCTCTATTGACTCTAGGAATTGTAAACCCCAACTGGAAGTCTTTATGAACTGATTTGAACATCATATTCCAGGGTGCTTTTCCCAGCTCATGCTAGTCTCAGAACTCTGGGCATGAAATGAAAAAGCTAACACCAGTTATTCAGGAAGTCTTCGCCTATAAGAACACCAGCAGGTGAGCTAATCCGATCTGACTCTGGAATGATGGCGGAAAAGAGGACAGATGTATGTACACAGTGTACTGCATAGTCCTTACAACCAGGAATCACTACGGAAAGAGAACCTCTAATCTAACATAAGTAAATTTCAATATGAGCTCAAAGATGGATTTTTCTGGAAGAAATCTATTAGCACCAGTGGACAGATGAGTTGCTATTTTTATTATAGTTAGAGCTGCTGTTTCTGGAGCCATTTTTAGGCAGGCTGTTTGAGCCTTCTTTCTGTTCCAGCACTCAGCCAGGGGTACACAGCCCCACTCATACTGAGGGCTGCTTTTCTCTTCTGCTGACTCAAGAATGGGAATGGGTGAGCCATCACTTTTCTCAGCTTGACTTGCTGAAAAAGTAGTAAAGGCACAATTCCATCTTGCTTGCATAGAAGCTTTGCCTTTGTTTTAATCCTTTGGAAACAGCTTTCCAAAAATCTTCCACAGTGAATTATCAGCACTATCATTTATGTTAAAATCTAATAAAACGTGAATGTTTCCGAGCAAACAAATTTACAGGCTTCAAGGAGTTGAGTTCACAGCAGCTGAAAGAGACTATATATATTGCATTTTTTGGTCTTAAAGAGAAACATTAGTTATTACCTCCAGCTGGGCCTAAATAATTGACTCTACAAATCCAACAGCTTCAGAATAAGAAATTGCAAATAATAAGTTGCCTTATGTGATTGTAGCTCCAGGCTGTGCTATAGCAGAGATAGTTGGCAGAAGGCCACGGAAGGCCCATTCACACTCTGAAGACAGCAGGTCTCTGCCATATGCACAGACCTCATAACTGGCCTTGCTTTCTCCTGTTGCAGAAGGTGAGGTGGATCTTCTTCCCACAGGGCTACTCTTCACTAGAAAATTAGGTCATGTTAGAACATGACCATGAGCAGTCATGTTAACCAACACAATGTTACATATGACTTTACAGACAGGCAGGGGAAGTCATATTTAACATCAGGTAACTAACCGTATCGTTCCAGTGGTGTTTGCCCATGACCATTTAAACCTGAGGGCTGTGCTGCCTGCTAAATTGAGTTTAACATGGTGTTAGCTAATGAATCCTCAAGGACGTGTATTAAAATGACCTAATATTGTAGTGAAGACAGGCCACTGAATAAAATTCATCCCTGTGCAGAGGAGATGTACAAGGTGTATGCACTGCTTACCTCCCACTTAAATTCCCAAGAGAGGTTGTCTCCCACTGTGAGTTTTATTTTTTAATTGAACTGAACTTGATGCAAGTCTTTTGATCTGATTAGTAAGACAACATTTGTTCAATTTTCTGTTTCAATAAAACACAGGATTAGAAGGTCAGAAAGCTCTGCTGCTTTATGTTCATTTGAAGGGACTATAAAAAACAATGTGGAAGGACACAGTACCAAAAGCAAGACACACTATATGAATAGAGGTGTTAAGAAGAAAATACTGCAGTAAAAGTGTAGCTTAGCACGTGTGATCATGTCTCCTTCTCATTGTCCTCAGAGACCGAGGCTATGTTTTCACTGACAATAAAAGGTACTGTATGTTTTTACAGTGAGAGAGAAATATCAATCTGAAATCCTAGTGGGGACAAGGGACTGTAGTTTTTACCTAGATGTAGATGGCAGTTATGACAGCCTCTAACAGACAGTTTCTCATGGCTGAAGCCCTGCTTGAGCTTGTGTGATTAGATAACTGTCCTTCCGGGCCCAATTCACCAAGACACTTGAGCACATGCCTCACTTTACCCGTATGAATAAACCTCTGGGGATGTACTTAATTAAAGTGAGGCACATGCTTAAATAGCTGGCTGAACTGGAGCTTTGGTGCTGAAGGTCTCCAGCTTCATATGTAGCCTTTCACATATATCCACAGGTAAGATTGATTAATGCTGTAATGCAAGTAGAGAACCAACAGGCCCAAGGCCTAAAAGGTAGTTTGCTTAGTATAGCTAAAGAAGGCCTAGGTTTAGCTTGACATGAGGAACTGACAGGTAGGTGACAGCAAATCACAAGATTAAGCCAGTCATAAGAAAATTAGCTAATAGGAAATATGAAACTGCAAAGTAAAGGTTATTGGTATTTTAGGATAAATTTAAATAAGTTTAACTGACACTTGTACATGAACTCCAGGAATACTACAAAAATACCATACAACTAATTGACAAAGAATAATGATAAAGAAGTAAATAACAAATTAACAGCGTGAACTCCCTAAGACATGGGGTGCACAAGCTTAGATAAGGAAATGAGGGTGACACACGTATAAATTTGAATGAAATCAAGGAGCCGTCAGCATAACCAACTGTTGGTGACACTAGGCATAACCCTAGGTAACTTGGGAGGGTGGAAGATCATGAGTGCCAATGAAGCCCTCCTGCTCAGGTCTCAATGAACCAATGTTCCTCCATGTTAAACACTTTGTGTAACCTAGTGTAACCTAATGTACTAATAGCTGCAAAAATATAGTGTTAGCAGTTAGTTTTTGGTTGTAACAGCCAGTTCTCTGCTGTAATACATTGAAGCTAGGCTAAAGCATGCTCAAGGCCATTTTAAGATACAGTATACATGTCTCAGCAGCGGAGAGGGGGGAGGAAGGGGGAAGACAAAAGATTGAATGAGAAAAGATACTGCAGCTGGATGGGAAAGGAGGGGGGAGTGAGAGATCAGCTAGTCAGCAAGAAAAAAAGAAATTCTCAGAAAGCAACTGGGATATAAAAGGAGGAAACTGCTTGTGTCAGGTGTGCATGATTTGAGGCGTTCATCTCCTTGCACAGCTTTGAGATCTCAAATAAACTTTGTTTGCTTCTCCACCCTGGTGTGTTTATTGGCGCGGCACACGGGGCGACGGACCCCCCCGCCGTTGCTTGGCCTCAGGCACTTAGATGCCGTCAACACAACTACAAAGGATAATTCTTAGTAGGGAAAGGTGTGACCAATGTGCTGACGACCACCTACTGCGTGTCGCAATCTTTGCAGGCAATTGTGTAAGTAACACAAACATTGGTTATATGGCATTATCTTTCAATTCTCTTCTATATTGTAGAATATAGTAGCCAAACCAAACAAATACAACTGTGGTGTCCATGTTTGTGCACCACAGGATCGTCATCCTAATAAGACTACCACTGAGAGGTTATCTGAGGGCTGAACCTACCCAGACCATTATAGCATAGATCCTCACAACTTGGGGTGGGCAATCAATCAAGAGTAACTTAAAACTACAGATAAGGCTACAATTGCCATTGATTACCACAGTATCTGTCTACAGCCTCATTTCATTACATTGCATTGTGTACTGCAACAGAGCCTGCAAGGATTTTCATACAGATCTTTACCTTTTCAGTGGCTTTTGTGGAAATAAAGAGAGGACAGCAGGGAACAGATGGCTGATATATTTAGGAGGGATTAGAAGCTGAAAATCAGTAAGGATAAAATAATAGACCAGTGCTTAGAGTTCATTAGGTGACGATATTAGAGTCAGTTGCATTGTGTTTTTGCTTAGAAGTAAACAGGAAACCCTATGTAACAAATAATGTGAATGCAAGTTGTCTCTGCTTCAGCAGATCATGGACATTTTATGATGCATCACAGTTCAATGAACGCAGGAAGATATGCACAGCACAAAACCATGTATTTTTCTGTCACAGTAGCTTAGTAAGATCTAAGCATCTGATTACACAGGAAAGAAAGCAGGAAAAGCAAAGCAGAATTTTTTTTAACCCTCTCAGCCTGAGGGTTTTGTTTTTTGTTGCGGGGGGAGGGACACTTTCTGCTCCAGGACCAGTCACAGTTTTCACACATTTCCTTTAGTCTCATTCATCACAAGGTATTTGTATTGCTATTTGCTATATTTTTATGCCTGTAACACTATCACCTCCCTACCTAAATGTGTTTGTTTTTTCTGTTATGCACTTTGTTGTAAGTAGCAAGGCAGTATCTAGGGTGATGGGTTTTCTGTACCCCTCCTCCCCGCTATCCTTGCATTACATCAACTCTGGGGTTAGAATTCAGATACAGTTCTCTAGATAGTGTTGAAATATGGCGCGAGCCAGAACTAGCTGAAGATAACATAGCTCATCGTTTAGTGAAGAATATAGCAGTATATGTGACTTCCAGCAGTCGCCGTGACTGCAACCTGCAGTGGTTGGAAGCTGTAGGGTCCCCCACTGGCCACTGGGGCAGGAAGCTGTGGGGTACCCCCACCACCTCTGGCAGCCCCAACAACTTCCTGCTGCCAGAGAACCCCCCCAGCTCCTGGCAGGCAGTGGCAGGGAACCTCCAGCACTCTGCTGCCGGAGGCAGCGCTGCGGTGGAACCCCCGAGTTCCGGGTCACCAGGAGTGGCAGGGAATCCCTGAGCTCCCAGCCGCCAGGGTGTCAGGAAGCTCCAGGCTGCTGTGGAGAAACCCTAGCTCCTGGCCCCCATGGGTGGCAGGGAACCCCTGAGCTCCCAGCCCCCAGAGACAGCGGGGGACACCTGGAGCTGCAGGTGGCAGTGGTAACTTGTAGCCCCCACCTGCTATAGGCAGCTCCTAGTCCCTGCAGCTGCCCCGCTTGAAGTAGTGTTGGGACCTGCAGATCCCCATTTTGTCAGGGATATTTTTAGTAAAAGTTAGGGACAGATCACGGCTTCCATGAATTTTTCAGTTTTGCCCATGACCTATCCGTGACTTATACTGAAAATATCTGTGACAAAAATCTTAGCCTTAGTTATAGTTAATGTTCTCAAGAGGACAGATGAGCATGTCCAGTACCAGAAGAAGAGGGACAAAAGACTGGAACAGCAGCATGCTGACAGGCAGGAGGAAAGCCTGAAGTGTGCTACCCAGGTGACGGCCAGGGTTTTAGTGAGGCAGCAGGCACGTGCAAAGCTGGGGACTTACCAATTGGAAGCGACAGAGGAGGAGAAAGACCCGGATGTATTCATCAATCACAGACTATAGCTGCCAATGAGATGCAGCTGTAAAATAGACTACTGCAATCCTAGGATTCATTAGGGAGGTATTTTCAGTAGACATACGGAAGCATTAACAACATTGTACCAGGAACTGGTCAGACCTCATCTGTGTGCAATTCCGATCTCCATGTTTAAGTTAGATGAATTCAAACTGAAACAAGTGCAAAGAAGGGCTACCAGAATGATCTGAGGAATGAAGAACCTACCTTACAAGAGAAGACTTAAGGAGCTGGGCTTATTTAGACCAACAAAATGAAAGCTGAGGGGAGATATGATTGCTCTCTATAAATATATTAGAGGGATAAATACCAGGGAGAGAGCGGTTAAGCACCAACATTGGCACAAAAACAAATGGATATGAACTGGCCATCAACAAGTTTATGCCTGAAATTAGATGAAGGTTTCTAACCATCAGAGGAGTGAAGCTCTGGAACAGCCTTCCCGGGGGAGCATTGGGGGCAAAAAACCCTAACTGGCTTCAAGACCGAGCTTGATAAGTTTATGGAGGGGATGGTATGATGATATTGCCTACAATGGCATGTAACTGATTTTTGACTACTAGCAGCAAATATCTCCAATGGCCAGTGATGGGACACTAGATAGGGAGGGCTCTGAATTACTACAGAGAATTCTTTCCCAGGAGTCTGGCTGGTGGGGCTCACCCACATGCTCATGGTCTAACTGATCATCATATTTGGGTTCAGGAAGGAATTTACCCCCTGGCAGAGATTCTGGCGGGAGGAGAGTGGGAGGGTGTTCATCTTCCTATGCAGCATGGGGTACATGTCTCTTTCTGGTCTGAACTAGAGTAAATGGTGGATTTTCTGTAACTTGAAGTCTTTAAATCAAGATTTGAGGACTTCAGTAACTCCGCTACCAATGTTGCTGGGAGGCTGAAAATCTGCCTATTTCTAAATAAGGGATGAATGATTATAATAAAATAACCTGTTGGTTGCTTACAGGCTGCTCACCTCTATTAAAACAATACAATTACATCATGCTAAAATAGTATAAAGATTTTCCCCAAGAAGAAGAGTGCATCATCGGTGACAATGTTGATAGCTACATCTACCCAAAGGCAAACTGCTACCTTAACTAAGGACTTGATGGGCTTCATCTTCAAAAGGGACTTATAACGAGGCCTCTAAAACTGATCGCAATTTTGTATGCCCAAAGTTTTGATCTGCATAACATGCACGTGCAGGCAAAAGCATACACAGGCTGGAAGTTTGAAAACAAAAATCAGTTTCTTCCCCACAGTCTTTACCCTCCATCATGTGGTACGTATAGCAATCTGTCATACAGAATTGCTCATGATAGCTGGGCTACAGCTGATTCTGATTCCTTACTGCTTTAGCAAAAAGCAATTTATTTTCTTATGTTGATCATCATAACAGGGCCTAAAGGGATCTTAGCACAAACACATACAGGTCCCCAAATACATGCAGAATCCTGACAGCTTATCACATTCCAAATTCCAGCCATAGAGAAAAACAACATGCCAGGCAGAGAATTTGCATTTGGAGGGGCAGCGGAGGAGAAATCACTGAAGGATTTGAATTGTAAAACACTTCAATCCATTTCATTACTTAAAAAATACGGTGACAATTTTACATTTCAGAAATTTTACTTTAAAAACAAAGATGTTAACATCTTTTCACCTTTTGCAGAAGCAAACACAGCACCTACAGTGTTTCCTCCTCTGTTGTAAAGAGAAAGAGAAAAAAAGTCAATTTTGCACGATATCTCTATTCTCACACCTCTGCTGTGCAGTAATATTTGTAGCTGGGCCAGACTTAAATTAACTAGACGGGGTAGAGGGCACAAAGAGAATATGGTTTGTAACAGAACTTATTTAATAGAGAATCGCTTTTTTTAAAAGTTTCCCTCCTCCTAAGACTCGTTTCTAAAATATACACCAGTGGAAGTCATGGAAGAGTTCCTCAGAATACATTTGTGGTGAGATCCCTGTCCAAGTCTGAAGATAGCCCGAAGACTGATACAAGATGGGTGATGTGGAGCTTTTGAGCAGAAGTGTATCAAAACGGTGTATTCAAAAATCATGTGTTAACAAAGAAGTATATGCTATACAGCCAACAGGGGGAGCACAATATATTGCTTTTTCATGGGACCCACAAACTGCATGGTTTTAATTAATTTAAGCTCTCTGAGATGCTGTGGCAAATTTAAAACTAACAATTAGATAACTGAAAACAAAGATTTTTCTGCCTACCCCATCAGAATGTGGCAAATTATTGCCCCCAATATCCCTGACAGTTCATCTTATCAGTAGACATGCATATTTAAAATTAAAACCTTAACATACCTTAACGTTTTTTTTTAATCTGTGAAAGAACATAGTGACCATGAAACTGATGTATGCCAAAAAAAAAATTGGACATTTTACAGTTATAGTTGTCAGCAACTATTAACATTAACTCATGGTGAATTGGTATGGAGTTCACTCTAAAAACGGTGAATGCCAATTAGAGTCACTAGCTGCATGAGAAGTGTGGCTGAAAAGTAAAAGAGTTACCTTTTCCATAACTGATGTTCTTCGAGATGTTTTGCTCATGCTCATTCCATATTAGGTGCAGGGCTGCCCAGAGGGGGGTGGCAAGTGGGGCAATTTGTCTCAGGCCCCGTAGGGGCCCCGCAAGCCCTGGCCCGGTGGCAGACTGGGTCTTCGGCAGCATTTCAGTGGCAGGGAGCCCTTCAGTGCTGCCGAAGACGCGGAGCGACTGAAGGGTCCGCGGAGTGACTGAAGGGTCCCCCGCTGCCAAAATGCCACCAAAGACCCGGACTGCCGCCGGGTGAGTGCAAGCGCCGCAGCTCCCCTGCTTTGCCCCAGGCCCCCTGAACCCTCTGGGCAGCCTTGATTAGGTGTGTGCTCTCACCACATGCACCAGTAGCTTTTCCCTCAGAAGTATCTGTAGGGGACCGGCTCTGGTGCCCTCTGGAGTGGCACTCACATGGTGCCGTATAACCGGCACCGCTGGCTCCCCCATCCTCAGTTCCTTCTTGCCAAAAACTCTGACAGCAGGAAAGGAGGGCGGGCTGTGGAACGGACACGAGTAACATCTCGAAGAACACCAGTTACAGAAAAAGTAATTGTCTTTTCTTCTTCGAGTGCTTGCTCATGTCCATTCCATATTAGGTGACTCCAAAGCAGTACCCCTGCAGGTGAGTAGGAGTTCATGGACGTGTAGATTGCAACACAGCTCTGCCGAACCCAGTGTTGTCTCTGGCGTGCTGAGTGATGGTGTTATGAGCTGTGGATGTGTGAACAGATGACCACATTGTAGCTCTACAGATGTCCTGGATAGTGATGTGCAACAGGAAGGCCGCTGAAGACACCTGCGCTCTCGTCAGGTGGGCTCTGACAATCGGTGGCGGCAGAACCCTTGCCAGGTCGTAACAGGTCCTTATGCATGAGGTGATCCAATTGGAAATCCTCTGTGAGGACACCGGGTGACCCTTCATCCTATCTGCTGTAGCGATGAAGAGTTGAGTCAATTTTCGGAAAGGCTTGGTACATTCTAAGTAAAAAGCCAAGACCCTCCAGACGGTCAGGGCATGAAGACGCCTCTCCTCACTGGTCTTGTGTGATTTGGGAGAAAACTCCGTGAGGAAGATGTCCTAGTTCATATGGAAGGTGGAGACCACCTTTGGCAGGAAGACTGGGTGGGGCTGCAACCTAACCTTATCTTTGTAGGAGACTGTGTACAGAGGTTCTGAGGTCAAGGCTTTAATTTCAGAGACTCATCTCGCCAACGTCGCTGCCAGCAGGAATGGCAGGTGGGAAAGGGAGCAGGAACCCAGCAGGTCAAGGGGAGGGCCGGTGAGCCTAAAGAAGACCAAGTTAAGATCCCACTGTGGGACAGGAGCCTGTACCTGCTGGAAGAGTCTCTCGAGACCTGTCAAGAATCTGACCATCATGTCATGAGAAAACACAGTCTGTCCTTGGATTGGTGGGTGAAAAGCAGAGGTGGCCGCTAGATGCGTTCCAATAGAAGAATGTGCCAAGGCTTGGTTCCTTAAATGGAGCAGGTAGTCCAGTACAGCCTGTATGGAAGAACGCGAGGTAGAGATGCCACGCTTTAGACGCCCAGCGGGAAAATCTCATCCACTTGGCCAAGTAAATCAGTCTGGTTGAGGGCTTCCTACTCCCCAGGAGGACCTATTGGACTCCTTCGGAATAGGCACACTCTTCTGGGTTCAGCCATGCAGCATCCATGCTGAGAGGTGGAGGAACTCGAGATTGGGGTGTAGGAGCCAACCATGGTCCCGAGACAGCAGGTCTGGTCGGTTGGGCAGGGACCAGAGAGGGGCCACTGACAAGTTCATGAGCGTGCAGGGGCCACACTAGGGCGATCATAACAACCTGCATTTTCTCTCTCTATCATTGCCAGAACTCTGCCAATGAGTGGAATCGGAGGGAACGTATACATCAGGCTCCCTGACCATGACAGGAGGATGGCATCAGAGAGGGAGCCCTTGCTCAGGCCTTGCCAAGAGTAAAACCGTGGTATTTCCTGTTCTGTCTGGTAGCAAACAGGTCCACTTGGGGAGTTCGCCACCTTTGGAAGATTATGCAGGCTACCTCTGGACGGAGCGACCACTCATGGTGAGAGGAGAAGTCCCTGCTGAGCTGGTCTGCCAGCATATTCTTGACACCAGGAAGGTGACAAGCATCCAGGTGGATTTTGTAGCTGATGCAGAAGTCCCATAAAAGGAGAGCCTCCTGACAGAGGGCCGATGAGCGTGCTCCCCCTTGCTGTTGATGTAGAACATCGAGGCTGTGTTGTCCATCAGGACTTATTCTACCTTGCGACAGGTTGGGCAGGAAGACTCCACACGCCAGTCAGACTGCTTGGAGCTCTTTGATGTTTATGTGCAACTTCGCCTCCTCCAGGGACCACATCCCCTGTGTCTGGAGGTCGCTGAGATGCACATCCCAGCCAAGGTCTGAGGTGTCCGACAGCAACTCGATGGAGTGAGGGGGGTTGTTGAATGGAACCCACTCCAGGGCTGTCCTGCAGTCAGCCAACCATTGCAGCGAGGTAAGAATTGCCTGGGGAATGGTAACAATATTTTCCAGGGGTTCTCTGGACTTGAAAAAGACTATCCCCAGCTATTGCTGCTGGGGCCGCATTTGGAGCCTGCCATGGCAGACAATGTAAGTCAGATACCAGCAACCCACGCCTCACACTACTTGACCAGTACTGGGACATCGAACAGGACCAGGAGCTACTACGAACCAGTTGCTGGGAGCATTGTTCTGAGTAGGGCGACCTTCCTTTTGGAGATGGGCTGTGGATGGGCAAACACTGGTGGGACTGTTATACCAATTATATTAGACCAGTAAAAACCAGCAGGATCTTATTAAAGGGGACAAGACAAAGATACCACATTTATTATGATAACAATTTATGACTAATAACTAATATCTTAATTCTTATACACACACATTATACCTAATACCTATACACACACACACATTCACATTATACCTAATACCTATACACACACACACGGACACACATTCACACACACACACCCACATTCATCAGGTGTTCTGCAGCTGCTGCATAGTTACCAGTACTAATAACTAATATCTTAATTCTTATACACACACATTATACCTATTACCTATACACACACACACACACACATTATACCTAATACCTATACACACACACATACACACATTCACACACACATACACCCACATTCATCAGGTGTTCTGCAGCTGCTGCATAGTTACCAGTACTAATAACTAATATCTTAATTCTTATACACACACATTATACCTATTACCTATACACACACACACACACATATTATACCTAATACCTATACACACACACATACACACATTCACACACACATACACCCACATTCATCAGGTGTTCTGCAGCTGCTGCATAGTTACCAGTACTAATAACTAATATCTTAATTCTTATACACACACATTATACCTATTACCTATACACACACACACATTATACCTAATACCTATACACACACACATACACACATTCACACACACATACACCCACATTCATCAGGTTTTCTGCAGCTGCTGCATAGTTACCAGTCCTGAAGATAGCTTAAGTTCATGGCTTGATTTTGCAGCTTGGGTTCGTAGCTTGTGGCAGCTAACTGGCCAGGAAAGCTGGGCACAAGGTTTAGCTGGATCTCTGTTGGGCAGGCACCGATGTTCTTCCATGTTGGCAGCAGAATGTTACCCAGTCTCTCATCTCACCCTTCTTTTTTATAGGCTTTTAGTTTGGATTCAAAGTCTGTAGGTCTTGCTGTGTCACGCTGCCTCTGGGTTTAGACTGATCACCCATCAATTGCAGGCGTGACTTTCAGCCTTGGACCTGGCTTTGATCTTCCTTCTGTTGTTCTGTTGTCCTTTTCTTTTTAGGGTGGATGCTTCTTACTTTGTTTAGGGCTGTTGTCTAGGTCTTCAGCCGTTGGTATTTGAACTTTATCTCATCAGGACAGGCTGGGGCTGGAGGTTGATTCCATCATTCATACATACCTCATTCACACATCTAAACTAAACTAATAAGATTACAGCATGGTTTGCAAAAATGAAGGTTGGAGGAAGCTTTTACAAAATGGAGTGAGTGTTTTAAAATGGGGTTTGAATTACAATATAGAACAGAAGTTACAGTATAGGCAAGTGTAGTGAATGGTGAACAGAAGTTACATTAATAAAGTGAACAATTGAAAACAATTTCATTTATCAGTTCTACATTGTCCCCCTTTTGACCCTTCAATCCAGGGGCACTGAATGGGTCACACTTTATGTAATTGTTTTAAGGCAGAACCAACATAATAGTTAGGAGTTATAATAATTGGGAATACAATAAAACCATTACAATCATTGGGTACATTGACAAATAAAATGCGGACCAAGTTTGATGCTGCAATAGCCATTAAACAATAAAAGTTACTGAGTTCAGGACCTCCTTAAGCACACACAACAAATAAGATTTTGTAGGAGGACCACAGTTGTTACGCAAGGTTAAGCTGATTTGGACTTAAACTAACATTTTGTTGCTAAAATGTTGCAGAATCCCCTATTTTTAACAGTTGTTTTCAAGAGGTTTCTGGGGACCTGAAAGATGGGGCCTTACAATTATGGGCCAAGGTCTTACAGGTTATGGGGGCCCAAGAACTACCCTTTAGGGCTTGGGGGAGTAGAACCAGAGTGCATAGAGGAAAGTGTGGAATTAACAATATAAGCAAATGTAACTAACAATACAAATGTATCAATAACAAAAATTAACAGCAAAATGATTATTAGAGAACCTAACAAAAAATAAACCTGATGCACTGGGGACCAAAGTTTTTTGGACACAAGTGGTGATTGCTAAGTTGGATGGACTTGGGGGAAGTAGAGAGAGGAAAAGACATTTGTCCTGTCTAGTGTAGTATTTCTTTTCTTTTTTTTTTTTTTTTTTGGACCCAATGCTAGCACAGGACACCACTAGAGACAGACACAGAACATGCAGCACAGAACACTGAACACACAGCACTAGAGACAGACACAGAACTTGCAACTCAGAACATGCAACACAGACTTTGTCGCGACACTATAACCATGGTATTTTATGACTCTTCAGCTGGTACCAGCTCTTCTGATGTTCTGGTTTAGAGCCTGAAAAATAGAAGCTTAGAAACAAATTAGCACAGTGCTCCCACATGGCAGATCCTGTTCAGTCTTTGCCACAGTGTGTTTGGTACTTGGGGCTGCACAAATGCTAATTAGGTGGTTTATTTCTTTGTGACTTTAGATTTTTTTTTTTCCATTTTAAAATTTCCAGCCACTTTGCCATGGCCTGGAGGTCTGAGGCAGAAGCAGGCACTGTTGTTACTGTTGCAATGGCATTTTGGCCCTGGGAGGAGGAATCTACCTGAATATCCCCCTTCCCACTCTCCAGAGGGGTCCCAAAAGTCTGCCCCTTCTGGGGTCTCAAATGTTCCTTTTTTTTTTTTCCCTTTTTTCTTTTTACAGGCTATTAGGTGGAGGTAGCTGTCATTACAAGCCTCCCACAGCAGCCAGATCCCTGCAGCGTCTCTTTTTGTTGCATTTGGGGTTTACATATGAGGATATATTGGGCCGAGCTATCCTCTAGATCCAAAATGGTGCAGATATCTGCAAGGGCTTGTTCAGTCTAAGGACTGTGCCCATATCTCTGCAGGATTTGTTTAGAAGGCATTATCTCTTTAATAAAAGGTGAGGTAGAAGCTACTTTTGACTCCATTCCTTCCTCTGAGACTGTTTTCCCTTGCCTTTTCTTAAACATTTTAAATTTTGTTCAGCAAGCAGCACTGCTGGCCCCTGGGACCCTCTTGCTGCCCCTGATTTTTCTTTCTTTTCCTGCTACCTACGCGGAGGCCAGCAGGTTTTGTTAACAATTTTATGTTTTCTGCTACCTACGCGGAGGCCAGCAGGTTTTGTTAACAATTTTAAGTTTTCTACTACCTCTTCGGAGGCCAGCAGGTTTTGTTAACAATTTTAAGAGCTCTTTATTTTCCTGCTACCCACACGGGGGCCAGCAGGTTTTGGTTAACCAAGAATAGAACCATGCTCTGTAAAGCCAGTTGTGTGCACACAGATTGGTTTACAATAAGTGAGGCAAAAATACCAATAATCCCCCTTTCGCTATTCTCCGCCAAAATGTTATACCAATTATATTAGACTAGTAAAAACCAGCAGGATCTTATTAAAGGGGACAAGACAAAGATGCCACATTTATTATGATAACAATTTATGACTAATAACTAATATCTTAATTCTTATACACACACATTATACCTAATACCTATACACACACACACACACACACACACCCACATTCATCAGGTGTTCTGCAGCTGCTGCATAGTTACCAGTACTAATAACTAATATCTTAATTCTTATACACACATATTATACCTATTACCTATACACACACACACACATTCACATTATACCTAATACCTACACACACACACACACACACACACACATTCACATTATACCTAATACCTACACACACACACACACACACACACACACACACATTTATCAGGTGTTCTGCAGCTGCTGCATAGTTACCAGTCCTGAAGATAGCTTAAGTTCATGGCTTGATTTTGCAGCTTGGGTTCGTAGCTTGTGGCAGCTAACTGGCCAGGAAAGCTGGGCACAAGGCTCAGCTGGATCTCTGCTGGGCAGGCACTGATGTTCTTCCATGTTGGCAGCAGAATGTTACCCAGACTCTCATCTCACCCTTCTTTTTTATAGGCTTTTAGTTTGGATTCAAAGTCTGTAGGTCTTGCTGTGTCACGCTGCCTCTGGGTTTAGATTGATCACCCATCAATTGCAGGCGTGACTTTCAGCCTTGGACCTGGCTTTGATCTTCCTTCTGTTGTTCTGTTGTCCTTTTCTTTTTAGGGTGGATGCTTCTTACTTTGTTTAGGGCTGTTGTCTAGGTCTTCAGCCGTTGGTATTTGAACTTTATCTCATCAGGACAGGCTGGGGCTGGAGGTTGATTCCATCATTCATACATACCTCATTCACATATCTAAACTAAACTAATAAGATTACAGCATGGTTTGCAAAAATGAAGGTTGGAGGAAGCTTTTACAAAATGGAGTGAGTGTTTTAAAATGGGGTTTGAATTACAATATGGAACAGAAGTTACAGTATAGGCAAGTGTAGTGAATGGTGAACAGAAGTTACATTAATGAAGTGAACAATTGAAAACAATTTCATTTATCAGTTCTGCAGGACATCCCTCTCAACGGGGAACGGTACCGCTGAGGTGGGGACACATGCATAGGTCCCAGCGCAGATTTTCCCTGAGACTGGGGTACCGTTGGAGCCGATGTGGGCGGCACTGGGAATGTCAGGATCTCCTGAGCTGCTTGAAGCGCTTTGGGCGTTGACGGCACCTGAAGCTGGCCAGGGCCTGCACTGCTATCCGGAGTCGCAGGCAAGGCATGGGATGGGCTGCACTGCTTAAATTGAGCTGGGGCCCGACTTCCTGAAAGGGGACGTTGAGCTGCCTGACACAGGTGTTGGCTCGTGCCCTTCCCTCTCCTTTCCCTTGCGGGAGGTAGGAGATCTTCTCCTCGCAGTCTTTTTCGGCTTCTTGACTGGAACCGTGGAGGGAGACCGGTGCTGGCTCGTGGACAGCCCCAGGGGAGCACTGTACAAGGAGGCCACGGTGCGCAGTGCAGAGTAGGACCCCTGCTCCAGTGCCGGAGTGAGAACAGACTCCATTAGGAGCACTTTCAGACAGATATCACACTTCTCCTTCATCCTAGGTTTAAAGGAGTTGCAGATACAGACTTGTCACTTATGTGCCCCTTGCCTAAGCACCTTAGGCAGCTTGTATGTGGATCGCTGATGGGCATAGGCCATTTGCAGCAATTGCAGGGCTTAAAGCCTGGGGACCAGGGCATGCCCCGACCCCCGGCTGGGTTCCATTTGGGACTAATGAAGAGTTTGAGACTACTACTAGGGTAACTAAGAAAACTACTAACTATGTATAACTATTTTACAGGTTTTCAAAGTTTGCAGGAACAGAGGAGGAATCAACGCTAACTGAAGCAGCAGACGTTTCAGCACTGTCACTGCCAGCAAGAAGAAACTGAGGGCGAGGGGGGCTGGTGGCACCCCGTATACACCACATCATGCAGGTGCCATTCCAGAGAGCACCATAGCTGGTCCCCTATGGATACTGCTGATGAAAAACTTCCGGCACCAGTGCATGCGGCGAGCACACACACCTAATATGGAATGGACATGAGCAAGCACTCAAAGAACTACAAATTCAGGGTGTCCACAGACTACTCATGGACCCCATTTACATAACCATCACCCTGCTGCAACATGGTTACAACCCGTTTGTCCAGTCTTCTAACTTAGTTACAAGCACACAGTGAAGGTTCCTGGCTAAGAAACGGCTGGTAACTGTGTTTCAACTGGCTCCCCAACTTGATTCTAGTTGAAGCATAGACATAGACTTTAGACAGCAAAAGATACAAAAGTTTGCTCCCAGATGTGGAGATCAGAGATGGCCACGGTCTACACTTACAATTGATATAGTTATGTTGGTCGAAGGTGTGAAAAATCAACATTGCTGACTGATGTAGCTAGGCCAACCTAACCTCCAACGTAGACACAACTAGGTCAATGGAAGAATGCTTCCACTGGCCTATCTACCAATGTTCAGGGAGGTGGTTTTCTTACACTGAGGGAAAACCCCTTTCCATCAGCTTAGATTGTGTCTATTCTATGGGGTTCTACTGGTACAATCCCCCTAGTGTAGATATAACTTTAGATAATTGAGGAATTACTGAATATATGACTAAACATACTGATTTGATTCTAATACAGTTGACAACTCTCTAGGCACATCAATGCAATAATAATCCCAGAAATGTCACAGAAAACAGTGACAATTAACCTCATCATCATAAAATCACCCCATAAAACAGCAACCTCCTTTCTACTCAACTCAGGTTCTCCAAAAAGGCCTAGCAAGTGAGCCTTGTCCCTTACTCTCAAAGTCAGAGAACTTGGACTTCCCTAGTGTCTGGCCGAGCCCAATAACCACATCATCCAGATTTAGTCACATGGAACAACAGAGCAAGAGTTATTAACATACTGGTGGCATTACAGCCCAAACCAACTCACTTGTATCTCCTGGCAGATATGTAGATTTGTTGAATGAGAGGTATGTGTGCGTGATAGAAGAGATACTTGTGGTATCCCACACAGGCAATCCTTGAGGCAGATGGACAATCACCTACTACTGCCCACTAAAACAAAGCACAACACCAGCTAGCCCTGCCAGGGACTACACACCAACGTTAGTCAATGAATCAAAGGCTGCTGACATATGTAATAGCACAGTCATGGGACTGCTAGCCTTTGTCCATTGCCAAAGGAACATTTACTAAAGAGATCAATGCAGGCTATATCCATTCCCAGACCAAAAGCAGACTGAAAAGAATCAGGGAAATGAGAGGATTCCAGACCAACTTTGTGACAATCTCCTCAATAGATTTCCCTAATGAAATGGAAAGATTTTATCAGCCAGTATGGATAAAGGTCCAATTCACCAATCACCACCCACAGTTCCCTTAAACACACCTGGCACCTCAATGAGCAATGCTCGCCAAAACACATGCAGAGCAGACTGCACATTTATATACCTCAGACACTGATCTGCTTCTACAGAAAAAGTCAAGCCAGACCAAGTCAGATCGCTCTTTCCCACAAGGTAGCTGAAAAATTCACAATGTGTGTCTGGGGGTTATTGTGTGTGCTAATTGTGTGGGTAGTTTTGAAGAACTATGGCAGTTAGATGATCCACCATCTGTGCATCTTCCTCATACAAACAATGAAATTGTTGCATGCAAATTAACTGTAGAGTAAGGTTGGTGATTGGATGAGTTACATCTGATATTACAGTGGCAGAGATACATGTCTTACTGTGGCTATAAACCATATAGGTGTAATTCATAAAATCAAAATGGCTGAGAACTTAAAAATTGAATGGTAACAGACTCTGAATCCCAATGATGGTGACATTCTGAACAAAGAGAGCCATCGACCATGCCTGTAGCTATTTCCATCACTTCACGCTGACTCTGCAGACATTCTAGGTTTCAGAGTGGCCCACAGACTGCCAATTCTGGAATTTTATTATATACAATCAGACAGATCCATTACTGTGATGGGAACAAAGCATGCGCTGCCCTGAAACTGCAAGAGATAGTGGTCAGGTCATGATCTCTCAATCTCCACTCCACTCCACAAGATCCAGAGTGTGCGCCGTGCATTGAATTCGTGTGACTGGAACTAGAGATCACCTGGAATCACTTCATGACTATGAAACTGATCCTGTGGCCACCAGAGTCTAATAATAACCAGTGCAAGGCTAGCTGAAGTACTGGTATGCTTTGTGCCAACAAACAGAGACAAGATGGGTGAGGTAATATCTTTTATTGGCCCAACTTCTGTTGGTGAGAGAGAAGCTTTCGAGCTCAAAGGCTTGTCTCTCTCACCAACAGAAGTTGGGCCAATAAAAGACATTACATAATCTACCTTGTCTCCTAATATACTGGGAACGACACGGCTACAACTACACTGCCAACAAACTTGTCATTTAAGGTTGGAGAGGGCACAAGTATCAATTTGCCCACTACAGGGCTTCCACTTCTTGGTTAAAGTTATAAGATGACAAATTGTTTCTGAGGGGAGCCAGGGGTCAAAAAAGTTAGCTCTCACTTTAAAAATTATGAGGACTGTCCTCCTTGAACTAGCTGGATTCGCTAAAACAGAATTGGAGAGAGATTATGCATTACAGCTATAATCCCAGTTTCTCTTTAAAAACACACATTGATTCTAGGAGAGACAAGCATGGGCCAAATTCATCCCAGCTGTAACTTCAGTCAAGCCAACAGAGTTACACCAGGGATGAATTTGTTCGGCAATATTTTTTTAAAAAGCATTTAAGTTTTATATGTCTGTTTTTCCCTTCATTCTCCAGCTACAAAGAATGAGAATTTAATAATTAAATATAGCTGACAAATAAAAATCATAGATCCCCGGAGACACAAATTACATCTACTACCTGATGTGAGAAGGGCAGAAACAACACTTCTACACATGAAGAGGGAGGTTTGACAGGTAGGAAAATATATTTCTGGGCTGCACATTCTGCCTCTAGTTGGGATTAATTGCCTGGCTGCGGATCTGTGTAGAAAATGTTTTTTCCCTTATATCAAATAAAATTTAAAACAATCAACCAGAGAGAAAAATGTAGGTTTTTAAAGAAATCCCTACTGGGTCTTTTTTTAGTTCTTAATTCTTTGCATCTCTGGAACCTCTCTCCTTTAAAACAGCTCTAACGTCCACTCTCTTTTTGGTCTCTCTAGATATGAATATATTATGTATTTCACAGTGGATACAATTTACACACTGCTTTCAGCAGACACTTGTACTAACAAGAGCAGGGTGAACTATTTCCAGAAAACAACTTATTTCTATCTGTGAATTATCCATGCAAAGATCTTGATTTTTTACTAATTTGTTTATTCAAAATTATTGGACAAATTTATGTGAATGTATTTCAGCCTGTGAAGTATTCATATGGATGATGAAGGTGGCCATGCAAGCACTTCTGGTATTTATACACAATTGCACAAGTATCTGAAACACCTTCTAGGAACATTCTTATATACAAGATTTTTGCTACCTAAATTTAGTTTTTTTGTCTGAATTTAACATTGGCAAACGTTTTTGCAGTATTCAACTCTAGTGATAACCCTTAGCTTGTGATTAAACCTTCACTGTAATCTCATATTGGGAAGTGATAACGAACACAGTGCTGATACATCTTGTATTTTACTGAGAACAGTCAGTGTTTTTCAAAGGTTTTCAAAGGTAATAGTGCAGCTAATAAAATACTCACATACATGCCTCACCACCACAAAAACTTGCAATACAGTCTCAAAGGATAATTTAAATTCACACACTGAACCTTATTTTTAAATGTGAGCATCTTAAGACTACATCCATTTTGATGCTCAAATTGGCAATTAAGTATGCAAATAGCCAATATTTTGTGGCAGATGTTGGATTTGCATATCCCGCTAAAGAGCCTAGAGTTGAAAATTGGGCCTATTATCAATAGTAGTAAAGTAAAACAGTTTTTAAGTCCAGCTGTTGCTCATGTCTGGAAAAGCTCCCTCTACATCAAGGATCAGCAACCTTTAGCCACGCGGCCCGGCAGGGAAATCTGCTGGCGGGCCGGGCCAGTTTGTTTACCTGCAGCATCTGCAGTTTCGGCCGATCACAGCTCCCACTGACCGCGGTTCGCCGTTCCAAGCCAATGGGGGCTGTGGGAAGAGGCATGGGCAGAGGGATGTGCGGGCCGCGGCTTCCCGCAGCCTCCATTGGCCTGGAACAGCGAACCGTGGCCAGTGGGAGCTGCAATCAGCCAAACCTGCGGGCGCTGCAGGTAAACAAACCGTCCCGGCTCGCCAGCGGATTTCCTTAACGGGCCGCGTGGCCAAAGGTTGCCAATCCTTGCTCTACATGCTAGACATGGATTTGTATTCCATAGTCATTTATAAATTGCATATAAACAAAATGTGCACACATCGTAGCCCTTTGGCAGATATCCTTTGCTACTTACTGTAGAACCTTTTCAGACTAGCAGATGGGGGAAGTTTCCAAGTGTTTCTTCTTTGAATACATTTACATGGTGTCAAACAGATAAGAAAAGTTAATAGCACAGAAGTACTTTATATCTCTTTGACTGTAAAGGGTTAACAAGTTCAGTAAGCCTGGCTGTCACCCGACCAGAGGACCAATCAGAGGACAGGATACTTTCAAATCTTGAGGGAGGGAAGTTTTTGTGCTGTGCTGTTAGTTTTGGTTGTTGTTCACTCTGGGGGCCTCAGAGGGATGAGATGTGCAACCAGGTTTCTCTCCAATCTCTCCAACACAGGCTCTTATAAGTTCAGACTAGTGAGTACTAGGTAGATAAAGCGAGTTAGGCTTATGTTTGTTTTCTTTATTTGCAAATGTGTATTTGGTTGGAAGGAGTTCAAAGGTGCATTTGGCTGAAAGGAGTTCAAATTGGCATTTTGCTGAAAAGATTTTAATTTGTACTTGTATACTTAGACTGGGAGGGTATTCCCAGTGTCTATAGCTGAAAGACCCTGTACCTATTCCATTTTAAATTTACAAAGATAATGTTTACTGTTTTTTCTTTCTTTAATTAAAAGCTTTTCTTGTTTAAGAACCTAATTGTTTTTTTTTATTCTGGTGAGACCCCAGGGAACTGGGTCTGGATTCACCAGGGAATTGGTGGGGAGAAAGGAGGGAAGGGGGAGAGAGAGGCTAATTTCTCTCTGTGTCAGGATTACTTTCTCTTTCAGGAAGAGTCTGGGAGGGAGAAAGAGAAGGAGGGAGTAAGGTGAATTGTCCTCTCTGTTTAAAGATTCAAGGAGTTTTGATTTACAGTGATCTTCCAGGGTAACCCAGGGAGGGGAAGCCTGGGAGAGGCAACGGTGAGGGAAAGGGTTTACTTTCCTTGTGTTAAGATCCAGAGGGTCTGGGTTTGGGGGTCCCCGGGCAAGGTTTTGTGGGGACCAGAGTGTACCAGGCACTGGAATTCCTGGTTGGTGGCAGCACTACGGGTTCTAGGCTGGTAATTGAGCTTAGAGGAATTCATGCTGGTACCCCATCTTTTGGACGCTAAGGTTCAGAGTGGGGAATTGTACCATGACATGGTGTGCAGCATATGGGATAGATAGATAGATAGATAGATAAGATAGAATTCAAAAGCCAGTGAGGTTTTTATTTCTCTCCCTGCTAGCTATCTGCAGGCAGACTGAGAGGTTTGGGTTTAGAAGCAAAAGCCAGTAGGATTTTTTCTCTCTCTTTTCTCTCTGCTAGCTGTTTGTAAGCAAGAGAGAGGGTTTTTAAAAATAAATAAACAGCCAAAAATTGTTTTCCTTTTCTCCTTTCTGGTTGTGCAGAGAGACTGCCTGAAGGCAGAGGCATTAGAGTTTAACAAGGATCTTTGTTAAACAAAGAGACTCCAGTTGTGAGTCACCATACACCAGCAAAACACATTTGCAAATGAAAGGTTTCCTTTTGTTCTAGTTTTATTCGGAAAGCTTGTTAGAAAGACTCCGTTGCTTAGCAACAGAGCAGGCAGCAGAGGAACAGTAATTCAGACAGTAAACCAGCAGAGGCACCCCAACACAAGAAAACAGGAACCATGACTTCCAAGGCAAAACTGGATACAGAAGAACAGATCAAACAGGTAGCCCACCAATGAGAAATGGAAAAAAAAATACAAGAACTAGAAATAAAACAAAAAGAGATGGAGCTAAGAGAAAGAGAAAAGGAGGTTGCCCACAGGAGAGAGTTGGAATTCCTGAGGGAAACCCACCGGCAGGCCCTGGAATTAGAAAAGGCTAAGCAACAGAACCCAGCCAATCCTAACAACCCTTCGCCAATAATTGTTCCGCAGCATAAGAAATTTCCCACCTACAAGGCAGGTGATGACACTGAGGCCTTCTTAGAAAATTTTGAAAGAGCCTGCCTTGGGTACAGCATCTCTGAAGACCAGTACATAGTAGAATTGAGGCCACTGCTCAGTGGACCCTTAGCAGAGGTGGCGGCTGAAATGCCTGTTAGGCCTGAATAAAGATATAGCAGACAAAACCAGGTATGCCAACCTGACCAAAGTCAGGCTAACAGAGGTTTGTGGGTAATCCCTGAGTGGAAAACACTGAGAAGCCGCAACATGTCTCACAAGCGCTGGGAAAAAGTAAGATAAGAGAGAAGCTGCATTCTTGGCATAGTACCAGATGTGCTGTGTTCGGGCAGCTCCTTCGAAGAACTGATAAGAGCCCTAGTTTCCCAGCCTCCTTGTTTTCACTCCCTGGTTTTGTTCTTTGTTTTTTTAACTCCCCTACATTTTTAACTTTAGGCATGCATGTATACTAAAGGTGTCTAGTTTCTAGTTGTTAGAAGAAGGGGGTGGGTTGCTCCAGTGAATAATTTATGACGCGACAGAACTGTCTATATAGGCTTATACTAAGATGTAAAGAGCAGGCTGGTTCTCTCGGGAGATGAGCTGCTCTCTATTGAGGCGTGCACTTGTCAATAAAGAGCTTTTGATTGGACCTTGCTGGTGTTGCCTGCCTCTCTCGCGGTCAGACAACGAACTTTGCCGTCGGGGTTAGAGTCCCTGACATGCCTAAGGAGAAAATGAACCATTATAAACTTTTTCAAACCAAGGCCAGATACAGAATGGGGATAACACCTGAACATGCCCATCGGCGGTTCAGAGCCCTAAAATGGAAACCAGATGTGTCATTCCCCCGACATGCCTACCACATTGCAAAGAATTATGAAGCCTGGATATCAGGAACAAAGGTTAACAATCTGGACGAGCTGCACCTCCTGATACAAATGGAGCAGTTCTTGGATGGTGTTCCTGAAGAAATAGAAAGGTACATCCTAGATGGGAAGCCCAAAATGGTAACTTAAGTGGGGGAGATTGGAGCCAAATGGATGGAAGTGGCAGAAAAGAAAAAAGCTACTGTCAAGGGGAGCGACTACCCTAGGGTGCACCGACAATAAACCCTATCACCGAGGGCAACACAGGACCCCACCTACAACCCAAGGAAAGCCGCCGACACCCTATTCTCTCACCTCACCAATCTCCAGTAACCCACCTCGGCCCAGTGACCAGTCAGCTGGGCGATGCTTCAAGTGTAATGAACTGGGACATATAAAGGCCAACTGCCCCAAGAACCCCAACCGAGTGCAGTTCATTATATCTCCATCACTCCAAAGATCCCCAGGCCCAGATGCCTCTCAAATACCCTTGGAGCGAAGGGAAATTTTGAGAGTGGGCGGAAAGAAGGTTATCGCGTGGAGAGACACGGGGGCACAAGTGTCAGCTATCCACCAATCCTTGGTGGACCCCAAATTCATCAACCCAAAGGCTCAAGTGACAATTTTTCCCTTCATGTCCCAAGAGGTAAACTTGCCTACAGCTAAACTGCCTGTCCAGTACAAAGGCTGGTCAGGAATGTGGACATTTGCAGTCTACGACAATTATCACATCCCCATGCTACTAGGGGAAGACTTGGCCAACCAGGTAAAGTGGGCCAAGAGGGTGGGAATGGTTACATGCAGCCAAGCCAGGCAAGCTTCCAGACCCATCCCTGTTCCTGAGCCATCCACAGGGGCCCCGTCTGTGTTAGCAGAGACTCAGACAGAGGTAGTGGACCCGGATCCCCTGCCAATGACTGCAACAGCCACAGTACTTCCAGTCCCAGACCCGGACCTGGAAACGCAACCAGCACCAGAACCATTGCCAGCACTGATGCCAGCGCTTGCAAACGCATCTTCAACCCCAATGCCAGAGGGCGCCAGTGAGTCTGAACTGGCAGAAACAGCAGACAACCATACCCAAGAGGCTCAGCCAGAGCCTGAAATACCACCTGGTGCACCAGCGGAGAGCGGTTCACCAGCCACGAAAACAACCTCATCACCTACATCACTTCCCGAAGGACCAAGCCCAAGTCCACAATCTAAGGAAGAACTGGTGTCTACAGCCTCCAGGAAACAGTTCCAGACTGAGCAGGAAGCAGATGACAGCCTTCAGAAAGCTTGGGCGGCGGCACGGAGCACCCCACCGCCTCTCAGCTCTTCTAACCAATCCTGGTTTGTTATAGAACAAGGGCTTTTATATAAGGAGACTCTTTCTGGTGGACACCGGGAAGACTGGCATCCACAAAAACAGTTGGTGGTTCCAACTAAGTACCGAAGGAAGCTCTTAAGCTTGGCCCATGATCATCCCAGTGGCCATGCTGGGGTGAACAGAACCAAAGACAGGTTGGGGAAGTCCTTCCACTGGGAGGGGATGGGCAAGGATGTTGCCAAGTATGTCCGGTCTTGTGAGGTGTGCCAAAAAGTGGGAAAGCCCCAAGACCAGGCCAAGGCCCCTCTCCAGCCACTCCCCATAATAGAGGTCCCATTTCAGCAAGTAGCTGTGGATATTCTGGGTCCTTTCTCAAAAAAGACACCCAGAGGAAAGCAGTACATATTGACTTTCGTAGACTTTGCTACCCGATGGCCAGAAGCAGTAGCTCTAGGCAACACTAGGGCTAAAACTGTGTGCCGGGCCCTAACAGACATTTTTGCCAGGGTAGGTTGGCCCTCCGATATCCTTACGGATTCAGGAACTAATTTCCTGACAGGGACCATGAAAGAACTGTGGGAAACTCATGGGATGAATCACTTAGTTGCCACCCCGTACCACCATCAAACCAATGGCCTGGTGGAAAGGTTTAATGGAACTTTGGGGGCCGTGATACGTAAATTTGTGAATGAACATTCCAATGACTGGGATCTAGTGTTGCAGTAGTTGCTCTTTATTTACAGGACTGCACCAAATCCCAGTTTAGGGTTCTCACCGTTTGAGCTTGTGTATGGCCACGAGGTTAAGGGGCCATTACAGTTGGTGAAGCAGCAATGGGAGGGGTTTACGCCTTCTCCAGGGACTAATATTCTGGACTTTGTAAGCAACCTACAAAGCACCCTCCGACACTCTTTAGCCCTTGCTAAAGAGAACCTAAAGGATGCTCAGGAAGAGCAAAAGGCCTGGTATGATAGACATACCAGAGAGCGTTCCTTCAAGGTAGGAGACCAGATTATGGTCTTAAAGGCGCAACAGGCCCATAAAATGGAAGCATCATGGGAAGGGCCATTCACGGTCCAAGAGCGCCTAGGAGCTGTTAACTACCTCATAGCATTTCCCAATTCCTCCCTAAAGCCCCGAGTGTACCACGTTAATTCTCTCAAGCCCTTTTATTCCAGAGACTTACAGGTTTGTCAGTTTACAGCCCAGGGAGGAGATGATGCTGAGTGGCCAGATGGTGTCTACGATAAAGGGAAAAGTAACGGTGGCGTGGGAGAAGTGACCCTCTCCACAACCGGGAAAGGTCTGCAGTAGCAACAGATCAAGAAGTTGATGCACTCTCCTGTGAAAGTTCCCTAAAATCAACTGGTTAAAAATTGTCCTTACAATGTGAAAAATCTTGTAGTTTTACTTAATTAGTGGCATATGTAAGGATGCATGTGTTTATTGCTCTGTTTATTTTATAGTTCTAGGGAGAAATCACTGCCAGTGTACTTCCACACTGTCAGCGATTTGGGGGGCGTGTCATAAACAGATAAGAAAAGTTAATAGCACAGAAGTACTTTATATCTCTTTGACTGTAAAGGGTTAACAAGTTCAGTAAGCCTGGCTGTTACCTGACCAGAGGACCAATCAGAGGACAGGATACTTTCAAATCTTGAGGGAGGGAAGTTTTTGTGCTGTGCTGTTAGTTTTGGTTGTTGTTAACTCTGGGGGCTCAGAGGGATGAGATGTGCAACCAGGTTTCTCTCCAACACAGGCTCTTATAAGTTCAGACTAGTGAGTACTAGGTAGATAAAGCAAGTTAGGCTTATGTTTGTTTTCTTTATTTGCAAATGTGTATTTGGTTGGAAGGAGTTCAAATTGGCATTTTGCTGAAAAGATTTTAATTTGTACGTGTATACTTAGACTGGGAGGGTATTCCCAGTGTCTGTAGCTGAAAGACCTTGTACCTATTCCATTTTAAATTTACAAAGATAATTTTTACTGTTTTTTTCTTTCTTTAATTAAAAGCTTTTCTTGTTTAAGAACCTAATTGTTTTTTTTATTCTGGTGAGACCCCAGGGGACTGGGTCTGGATTCACCAGGGAATTGGTGGGGAGAAAGGAGGGAAGGGGGAGAGAGAGGCTAATTTCTCTCTGTGTCAGGATTACTTTCTCTCTCAGGAAGAGTCTGGGAGGGGGAAAGAGAAGGAGGGAGGAAGGTGAATTGTCCTCTCTGTTTAAAGATTCAAGGAGTTTTGAATCACAGTGATCTTCCAGGGGAAGCCTGGGAGAGGCAACGGTAGGGGAAAGGGTTTACTTTCCTTGTGTTAAGATCCAGAGGGTCTGGGTTTTGGGGGTCCCCAGGCAAGGTTTTGTGGGGACCAGAGTGTACCAGGCACTGGAATTCCTGGTTAGTGGCAGCGCTACAGGTTCTAAGCTGGTAATTGAGCTTAGAGGAATTCATGCTGGTACCCCATCTTTTGGACGCTAAGGTTCAGAGGGGGGAATTGTACCATGACACATGGTATATAAAAACAGAACATTTCTCAAGAGTCAGGAGAATTACTCCATCATGGCTCTTGTAGCAGATGGCTACTTGCACTCAAAATTTTGACAGTGCATTTCCAAAATAGTAAGCGGAAGCTGCAAAATCCCACATCTGACTTTAGCTGAGATATGGCGTAACGTGTTCCTGCCTTTATAAGTCAGTTGGCAGAAGAAAAGATGTTTGAATTTTTCAGCTACAGTAAAAATGTCCCCTCCAAGCGGCAAAAAGGGGTGGGGTGTGGGTAGCTTCCTAGACTCTTGCGCTAGGTGTCTCTCTTTCCCAAATTGGAATTAATGACAGGTGCATCAGCTCTACCAGGTACAGTGGGGAGCAGACTAAATGCTATTGTAATTGCGGAAGTAGCAACCTGCCCTATTTCCCCTATGTTTCACATATGCCAAGCAATGTGGCTTGTAAATTTTGAATGCTGTACACAAGCCACAATATTTTGCCTTCTCTCACCACTCATCTCCCCATTTTGATGTGATGAAAGGTTGAGCTAGAGATTTAATACAACTGCCAGAGAACCTGTTCTCTCAAGTGCAAAGAGAAAGGAAGTGTCAAAACACTGGTGGCGGACAAACTATGAAGCATTCTGCCCTCAGGGACATGCACAGTTTCTATGCAATAACATCAGCGGTGGCAGAAGGCTCTGCAGCAGGGGTTCTCAAACTGGGGGTCAGGACCCCTCAGGGGGTCACGAGGTCATTACATGGGGGGTTGCGAGCTGTCAACTTCCACCCCAAACTCTGCTCGCATTTATATCCAGCATTTATAATGGTGTTTAATATATTAAACAGTGTGTTTAATTTATCAGGGGGCTTGAGATGTGAAAGGGTCGCCAGTAAAAAAGTTTGAGACTCACTGCTCTACAGCTTCTCTTTTTGGGAGGAGGGCACAGTACGAGGTCCTCAAATGCTAGGCTAACCTGATGGGGAGCAAGGGCTAAGAGAAAGAATGAATTACTCTCAACAGACACACTAGTTATTACTTGCAGCTTTCTAAACCTGTTCACTTTCCCAACCCACCATTCAGTGAAGGCTGTAAAGCCACAAATATTTGTATTTGCTGCACCACACTCAGGCTATGTCTACACTACGAGCTAGAGGTGTGATTCCCCTGCTCGTGCATACACACTGGCACTAGCTCTTCTTAGCTGGTGCAAGTATAAATAGCAGTTTAGCGGTGTAACACGGGGTAGTGGCAGAGGATGCCTGGCTTAGCTGTGTGGAGCGCAAACCTGCCTGAAACCGGTGGGTTTATACAGCTTAGCTGCTATTGTGGCTACACTGCTGTTTGTACTCACTCTAGCGTGATGAGAGGCAGTGTGACTATATGTATGTGAGCAGGGGAATCACACCCCTAGCTTATAGTTTAGGCATAGCCTAAGATTCTTAAATTCATATCTACTACTGTCTTTGCAGTAAATTTTGCACACTAGGTAAGCTATATTCCTTGCAGCACGTCACCATATCCAAATCTTGTCTCAGTCATTCTAGTCAAGCTTTGGTCTTGTATCAAATAGGGTTCATAATGTACAGTGCTTCTAACCACTGTTAAACAACTTGGAACCAAAATACAGTTCGAAGAAGGCTGTGCACTTTGTTCAGTAAGGATAATTTGTGTCATTTTGCCCTGCAGTAGGGATGCTGTACATGTCATCAGGCATGCATGATGAATCTGATTTTCCTTTGGCCCAGTTTATCATATATTTGGAATTAAGTCAACTCCATCCTTGAACTATTCAGATAGAACGTTTTGTGCTCTGATGTGTCTTTGGCTCATTACACAACCAAAACATGAAGAAACCACATGGATACTGCTGGGCCCAAAATGACCATGTTTACTAATTATGCATTAACATGCAAGGCCTACTTACAGACATACCGCTGCTCTCGCTGGTTTCTGATGGCTTCTAAAGCAGAACTTAGTGAGTGCCACTAGAGGACTCACAATATTTTAAAGGGATGCTACTTTGTACCTGCACTCTCCAAAATCCCTTTCCCCATCTAGCCTGCCAAAGACAACTAGCCTTTATTCCTCCATTAACTCAGCCTTTCCTCAACCCCTCCAATTTAGAAGGTAAGACTACTTGCTAGTTGGTACTGCTCCCATAGCCTGACAGTTCCAGTGAGCAAGACGATTAATGCTGGCAAAAGCCTACACATGAGTCTGAAACCTAGACAGAAATGGGAAGACTTGGCATTAATTACTATGGCTTGGGACCAGCTAGAGCTGTCACATGGCTCTTATCTGCAGAGTTAACCATGTAGAAAATAGCTTATGCTTCAGGGATTAGAGAGCCTAGGGACTTGAACAGACAATGGAAGACATCCCACATAAGGAATACCTGATAAAAAAAAATAACCAGACTCTAAACCATGCCTCATCTGCTCCCTTCCCAGCTCCAGCCTTCCAAATGACTTCAAGCTCTGCCCAGACTGCATCTGGAACAATGGCATAGATAGAATGGATGCACCAAAGCCACTTTTGTCCTTCTGAGTCCCAGCATCATACAGGGCAGCACAAACTAGCAAAGTTCAAACTGCCCTGTAAAGCAGAATTTGAAGATTAATGATCCCAAATCACTCCTCCAAGTAACTACCATCTGCTCGTCTCCTAGCTTTGACTGACTACAGTAAGATTAGCTCATTTAAGCAGACCAGAGTTAGTACTGTCTCTTGGTAATCCTTGAGAATATATTAAGTATCACCCCTCTTATTTTGTTATTCAAGGTGAATACATGAAGCAAGACTGGAAAAAATTATTTTATATGGAAACCTAAGTTTCAGATTTGATAGTAGTGCTCATATATCTTTGAATAATAAAAAGTCACTAGGCAATCTACAACGAACTAGAATTTTAATAATTGAGAAGAAGCTTCAAATTAAAGTTAATCAAGACCCATTCCAGAGTTCACCAGTAAGATACAATAAGTCGGAATACGCCAGGTCTGAACACCCCCGGTTGACAGATACAGGCTTATCAGGAAGTCTTAATGATTCTGGGTTAAGCTGCAAGATCAGCTCTTGGCTCCCTCAAGATAAACCGGTGCACAACATGACCCACATTATTCTAATTCCTTTCTTTATCAATATAGCTTTTTCTGTTCCTTTTACAATCTCAGGGTAAAATCCTGGCTCCACTAAAGTCAATGGTTAAACTGCCATCAAGTCCATTGGAGCCAGGATTTTGCCCTCAGTCCGTATTTAGAATGTTACAGTTAAGAACATAAGAACGGCCCTACTGGGTCAGACCACAGGTTCATCTAACCCAGTATCCTGTCTTCCAACAGTGGCCAGTGCCAGGTGCCCCGGAGGGAATGAACAGAACAGGTAATCACCAAGTGGTCCTTCCCCTGTTGCTCATTCCCAGCTTCTGTCAAACAGGCGAGCGACACCATTCCTGTTCATCCTGGCTAATAGCCATTATTTAGCAGGCTTCCTGCTTCTGATGTACTTAAAAAAAATTGCTATTACTTTTTGAGTTTTTGGCTAACTGTTCCTCAAATTCTTTTTAGCCTTTTTTTGAACTCTGTTATGGTCTTGGCCTTCACAACATCCTCTGGCAAGAAGTTCCACAGGTTGACTGTGTGTTGTGTGAAGAAATGCTTCCTTTTATTTGTTTTAAATCTGCTGCCTATTAATTTCATTTGTGTGTGTTAGTTCTTGTGTTATGAGAAGTAGTAAACAACACTTCCTTATTTACTTTCTCTATACCAGTCATGATTTTATAGACCTCAATCATTTTCCTTTACTCGTCTCTTTTCCAAGATGAAAAGTCCCAGTCTTATTAATCTCTCCTCATATGGAAGCTGTTCCATACCCCTAATCATTTTTGTTGCCCTTTTCTGAACCTTTTCCAATTCCAATATATCTTTTTTGAGATGGGGCGACCACAGGATTCAAGATGTGGGCATACCATGGATTTATATAGTTGCAACTTGATATTTTCTGTCCTATTATCTATCCCTTTCTTAATTATTCCCAGCATTCTGTTCACTTTTTTGACTGCCGCTGCACATTGAGTGGATGTTTTCAGAGAACTATCCACAGTGACTCCAAGATCTCTTTCTTGAGTGGTAACAGCTAATTTATCATTTTATATGTATAGTTGGGATTATGTTTTCCAATGTGCATTACTTTGCATTTATCAACATGAAATTTCATCTGCCATTTTGTTACCCACTCACCCAGTTTTGAGAGATCCTTTTGTAACTCTTCACAGTCTGCCTGGGTCTTAACTCAGTAATTTTGTATCACCTGCAAATTTTGCCACCTCACTCTCTACCCCTTTTTCCAGATCATTTATGAATATATTGAATAGGACTCGTCCAAGAACTGACCCCTGGGGGACACCACTGTTTACTTCTCTCCATTCTGAAAACTGACCTTTTGTTTCCTATCTTTTAACCAGTTACCAATCCATGAGAACACTTTCCCTCTTATCCCATGGCAGCTTACTTTGCTTAAGAGCCTTTAGTGAGGGACCTTGTCAAAGGCTTTCTGAAAATCTAAGTACACTCTATCCACTGGATCCCCATGGTCCACATGCTTGTTGATCCCCTCAAAGAATTCTAGTAGATTGATGAGGCATGATTTCCCTTTACTAAAACCATGTTGACTCTTCCTCAATAAATTATGTTCATCTATATGTCTGGCAATGCTGTTCTTTATTATAGTTTTAACCAGTTTGCCCAGTACTGAAGTCAGGCTTACAGGCCTGTAATTGTCGGGAATCACCTCTGGATCCCTTTTTAAAAATTGGCATCACATTAGCTATCCTCCAGTCATCTGGTACAGAAGCGGATTTAAATGATAGGTTACAGACTACAGTTAGTAGTTCTGCAATTTCACATTTGAGTTCCTTCAGAACTCTTGGGTGAATACCATCTGGTCCTGGTGACTTATTGCTGTTTATCCATTTGTTCCAAAATCTCCTCTAATGATACCTCAATCTGGGACAGTTCCTCAGATCTGCCACCTAAAAAGAATGGCTCAGGTTTGGGAATCTCCCTCACATCCTCAGCCGTGAAGACTGATGCAAATAATTCATTTAGTTCCTCAGCAATGGTCTTATCGTCTTTGAGTGCTTCTTTAGCACCTCAATCCAGTGGCCCTACTGGTTGTTTAGCAGGCTTCCTGCTTCTGATGTACTTAAAAAAAAATTGCTATTACTTTTTGAGTCTTTGGCTAACTGTTCCTTAAATTCTTTTTTGCCTTCCTAATTGTATTTTTACACTTCATTTGCCAGAGTTTATGCTCCTTTCTATTTTCCTCACTAGGATTTAACTTCCACTTTTTAAAGGATGCCTTTTTGCGTCTCACTGCTTCTTTTACTTTGTTGTTTAGCCATGATGGCTCTTTTTTGGTTCTCTTATTATGCTTTTAAATTTGGGGGATACATTTAAGTTGAGCCTCTGTTATGGTGTCTTTAAAAAGTTTTCATGCAGCTTGCAGAGATTTCACATTTAGCACTGTACCCTTTAATTTCTGTTTAACTAACCTTCACGTTTTTGTGTAGTTCCTCTTTCTGAAATTAAGTGCTACAGTGTTCGGCCACTGTGGTGGTTTTCCTCTCACAGGGATATTAAGTTTAATTATATTATGGTCACTGTTACCAAGCAGTCCAGCTATATTCACCTCTTGAACCAGATCCTGTTTTCCAATGCGATGCCTTTTTGAATCCTGTAGGTGTGAAGTCTGCCAGATCCCACTTGCCGCTATTCTTCTCAGCGCCACATTCCAATACTGCCAACCCCACCCATCAGGTGTCAGGCCTGAAAAAAAAAAAGTCATGTGTTGTTTTGGTTTTTTAAAATCTCACGATTTTTAAGCTTCAAAACTAAACAAAACCAATAAATTTTAGAACCTTTTTCTTTGCCTTCTGGTCTGTGAGCCTTGGGGATATTTTCAAGCTTATCTCTTCTACCATGAGGACTAGACATTTCCCCAGGTCCCCCATCTCTTTTTTTTTAAAAAACTGAATGCTGAGCCCCTCTTGCAATCTCTTGATTCCAACAACAGGAGCTCTAACCCCCCCCCCCCCGCAAAAACTCTAAATAAAATCAATAAGAATTGGCAACATGCCACAGGAGACATTTTGAGTTTTTAGTATTTGGGAGCCAGTCTGGAATTGTGGGGGAGGCACAGTAGCTGGATGCTTCTGCTAAAGTGACTAGTAATATAATGGCTGCCATTTAAATTGTTCATCTTTAGGTTTAAGTGTTAACAACCTATTCAGATGTACAGGGCAGTTTATGTCTCCCAGATCATTTCTGCAGATGCAGGAAGATAGTGGTGCATCGATCTATACTTGGTATGCATGCCTTTCTGCAACCACAAATTCTAGGTAAAAAAATTAAGTGAAAGCCTAGTTTCTGTAGGAAGGGTGGATTCCATGGCAAATTCTACAGTTTTGGAGTCACAGAATACATGGGGCCCTGATTATAAACCTCTCTCTCTTTCTCTCTAAAATGGTTTGGGAGATCGTGGGGAGAGAAAAGAAAACTGTTGAGATAGAAAAGCTCCATAAGCTTCTGGCACTATTTCAATGACCCCAGTGAGTCTAGTTCTAAGCCTGGATATGGCACACAAATTACACTCCTTGCAGCTGGTGGTTTTTCTGATGATGGATGAAGTTCAAAGCTTGATTCTCTGTTGCTCTGCACCTTATATGGTCATTTACAACAATGCATAGTGAGTATAAAAGTGCTGCCAGATCAGAACAGAAAAAATCAGACCACCAATTGACAGTGTTGAATCTTTTAGATCTATCAGCTGCTTCTGAAACTGTTGACCACATAATGTTGAGGATATTCCTGGGGACCTTATCTGGCCCAAAGAATGTTAAATTAAAGCCCATTACTGTGTTTCCTGAAAATTGAATAACCGCCCCTCTTTAGGACTTAACCTATCACTTCATTTCTGCTCAAAAGGTTACCATTTATATGCTAGCTGGAAAAAACAACTGGAATTGTTTTAGTTTATGTCCAGTGATTGTTCACTCAGGGCTGACCTAACAAATTAAGGGGTGAGTCAAGCAATGAACTGGCACTTGTTCTGCTGCTGGCCCCACACAGACAGCTAGAGTTGTTAAGCACGTAGCTGGATTTGCAAGCGATGCAGGACTCAAGAGCGGCAGAGCCTCACAGGAACACTTACATTCAGGGTATGTCTACACTACGAAATTAGGTTGAATTTATAAAGTTGATTTTTAGAAATCAATTTTATACAGTCAATTGTGTGTGTCCCCACTTAAGACCATTAAGACAGTGGTGTGCATCCACAGTACCAAAGCTAGTGTCGACTTTTGGAGCATTGCACTGTGGGTAGCTATCTCACAGTTCCCACAGTCTCTGCCGCCCATTGGAATTCTGGGTTGAACTCCCAATGCCCGATGGGGCAAAAACATTGTCGTGGGTGGTTCTGGGTAAATGTCATCACCCCCCGCCCTCCTCCCCATGAAAGCAACGGCAATAAATTGTTTAAATTGTTTCTCACCTTTTTTCCTGGGTTACCCGTGCAGACGACATACCACGACAAGCATGGAGCCCGTTCAGCTAACAGTCACCGTACATCTCCTGGGTGCTGCTGGCAGGCATGGTACTGCAGTGCTATACAGCAGCAGCTTATTGCCTTTTGGCAGCAGACGGTGCATTACGACTGGTAGCCGTCGTCATCTCCTGGGTACTCTTTTAGCCGACCTCGGTGAGGTCGGTCGGGGGTGCCCAGGCAGATGTGTTTGCTCCTGGCTGGCCTCAGTGAGGTTGGTCGGGGCGCCTGGACATAAATGGCAGACAACGATGGCCAGCAGTCATACTGCACCATCTGCTGCCAGCCTAAGATGTATAAGACAGATGAAGTGGATCAAAACGATGAGACCAGATTTGTTTTGTATTTAAGAACATAAGAACGGCCATACCGGGTCAGACCAAAGGTCCATCTAGCCCAGTATCTGTCTACTGACAGTGGCCAATGCCAGGTGCCCCAGAGGGAATGAATATTTCATTTTTCCTCCTTTTGTCTGAAGAGTCTAATCTACTATGGACATAACATGCTTTTAAATTATACACAGCAGAGCATTCTGTTTGGATAAACCAATCTTGCATGGTTGGTAGACAAAGCATCTTCCCCCTCCATCTCCCACCAAAACAAAAAAGAACGTAGGCCTCAGGAGAGGGGGGAATATTAAACCAATACTTATTTTCAATATCAAAAGAAAATAGATAGTAAAAGTTATCTGTAAAATATAGATGCACGAGACGCAGGCCTTCTTTGTCATAATAAGACTATTTCCTCTTGCATCGCTAGTGTGGCAGATGCACCCAGTCTCACTGCACCATTCTTGCATAAGGACGTACAAAGCAAAACTCAAACTAGCAAGCAACGCTGTCAGAGGCTCCTTGATTTAAATCAGAAATGAGTATGTTTTTCGGGGCATATGTCTCTCCTACAGAGCCCATCCAAAATTGCCTTCCTTTAAAAGCAAAAGAGCAAGTGGATTCTTTAAAGGAGCCAATAAAAAGGTAAGTTAGTAGGTAGAATAAATCCTTTAATACTGAAGAGAGGGCAGATCAGGAAGATTGCCTCTACAAATGGCAAATCTTAAAAATGCAAGCTTCCTGTGTGCCAGTTCAAATGGTGGGATTGAATTCACAATGTTGTATTAGTCTGTGATCCAAAAAAAGACTACAACACATTATGGTAACATATCCCAGATGGCAACATTCCATCTGCCCCTCTTCTTTCCCATTCCCCTTTCACTAAGAATCCCATAAAAAACAGACATTTCATTAAGCTTTTGCGGGAAGTCTGCCAATCCCCCTACTCTGCTAGGCAGTTTTAACAGCAGCCTCATCCACTATTTTCTAATCCAGATCTGTCACACATTGTCACTAACAAGACATGCACAGCACTAGGACATCTTGTAAAGTGCTTGCAGTGTAATGACAGAAGGTCTTTCTTTGAGCCATAAATCTAAAATCTTGGCGAGGAAAATAAAATCTAATATTAAAAGCTTTATCAAGCAAGGAGCAGGTATGTCTCTAACCAGAAGATGAATATGAAGGCGTCAAAGATACATTGCCTGTGCCAATCCACTCAGCATGACTGCTCGGCACTTATATAAAGCACCATCATTTTGGGGATTGCTCTGCACATGCTCCCTTTCAGGGATCAGAGTTCTTAATATTACTGTGGTGATGGGCACATTAGCAACAGTAAAATGGGAAAAGGCTGTTCCACTGCAGCGCATGGAAAGTAGTGTTGTAATAAAATGTTCATGTAACAAAATCAGAAAGAGTGATTGTATTGTGGTGGTGTCTAGGGACCCCAGTCATAGACCAGGAACCCACTGTGCCAGGCACCAGTACAAAACATAGAACACAGTATGAGAGGAAAGATTTCCTTTAGAGAAGGGCCTGAATCAAAACCCCAGCTCAAAACCACTCTGGGTCAGCTGCTGCCACCCTTACCCCCACTGAGAAGCACCTTACTTCATGAATAGCCCCATGGAAATCCAGGGGACTATTGTGATGTAAGGAATTACTGAGCAAGAGCAAAAGAGGCAGAATCTGACCACATAAGTGGCGGAGTTGGGGGAATGTTGAAATCCAAACAAAAATTCTCTTTGGTTTTCATTCAACATTTTAGAAAGCACTTTGGGTTAAAATGTCCATATCAACAACTGAATTAGACTTGAGCTGTTGTGTGAATCGCTACTTATAAAAATAAATGAGGAACTGACGGGTTTTATTGTTACTTAAGGAGCAGTAGAAACTAATTAATCATGAAAGTGCCATGAATATTCCTCCTATCAAGGCCCTCAGTTCTCTGCAGCAACATGTGTGCCAAATTCTAGTGCAATCTGTAAAAATAGAGGGAGAGGGCACACTATCAATAACCCCGTCCCAGGATCTGCTGCCACCATCAGATAGGAGCAGGTCCCATCAGATCCCCCTTCTCCGATCCTGCTGTACGCACTGGTGGATTCTGTGCACTGCACCAACTCCTGCGGCTGAGCCCCAGATCCTGTGGTGGTTACAACAGCCACATAATTACCTTCCGTCAATCCAAGTCGTCTGCAGACTGACTGCTTTAAATGTTCTCTGCTAATTTCAAGTAGCTGTTGCATATTTCATCTGACTTGCTATCCCCTGCCTTATGTCTATTGCAGATTGATGACTGAGCCAGGGTATTACCTAAAACAGAATGCTTGCGAACAGGCAAATGTACTGTTGAACCCAAGACATGGAGAAACCCTCCTGGGTACCCTTTGCAAATGACTTCTCACAGAAGCATTCATTTTCTAAGGTAATAGATATATCCTATCTTGTTACAATGCTCTTGTGAGGCAGTGTAAGATATGGGGAACTCTTTCCACTTGACGAACTTGCAGCTAAGTGATGCTGTCACTCAGCAAGGAGCAAGGCTTCCTTTTACAGCACCATCTCAGCCTGAAAATGCTCACACATTCTACTAATCCAATATCCACTCTGCGTGGGTATGTGGTAACACCTCAGATGAAAAAATACTGTGCACCAATGACCCAACAGCTGAAAGAAAGCAAAACCACAGTGCACACTAGGCCTAACTACATGACCATCCATGAAAAGCAATATTTTGAGAAAGCTACAGTTGGAGACAGTTGTTTGGGGCACAGGCAAGAGTTTATTCCAGATGACCATTATACAACAGAGACAACCCAGCACAGATTCTGTAAGGAAAATCATGCCTTTCTAATCTACTGATACTCTTTGAATAGGATACCTATATAGTAGACAAGGGAGAAAAATTGGATATAAATTTATTTAGATTTTCAAAAAGGCTTTGCCAAATCCTGCACTAGCAGCTATTAAGGAAACAAAGAAAAGAAATGGTCAAATTTCAGCATGGCTAAAGGTTAATAAGGCTTCCCTCAATGTTTCCCTGATAGGACCAGTTTTGTTTAAAATATTTATATTAAAACCAGTTGTGTGTGTGTGTTTGTGTTTTTATTTATACACCTCTACCCCGATATGACACTGTCCTCCAGGAGCGGCACCAGGGTTTTTGGTGCCCTTGGCGCAGGGCCGGCTCGCCAGTCCCGCGCCTCCGGTGGACCTGCCGCAGGCGTCCCTGCGGACGGTCCACTGGTCCCGCCGCTCTGGTAGACCTGCCGCAGGCGTCCCTGTGGAGGGTCCGCTGGTCCCGCGGCTCCGGTAGACCTGCCACAGGCATGCCTGCAGATGCTCCACCGGAGCCGCAGGACCAGCGGACCCTCCGCAGGGACGCCTGCGGCAGGTCCACCGGAGCAGTCTGCCGCCCTCCCAAATCCTGGTGCCCGGTCGCCTAAATGGAAGCGCCGGCCCTGCTGTCCTCGGGAGCCAAAAAATCTTACCGCGTTATAGGTGAAACCATATTATATCAAACTTGCTTTGATCCGCTGGAGCGCACAGCCTCCCCGCACCCCACTGGAGCACTGCTTTACCGCATTATATCTGAATTTGTGTTATATCGGGGTAAAAGGGTACGTGTGTGTACACACACACACACACACACACAGTGACATACATATATATATACATTTACACCAGTGCAGTTTAGACAAGCCTACAGAAGGCTATGTGGGACTTCAGATGAAATTCAACAGCATGTGCAAAGCAACACCCATGGCAAGCAATATATCTGGATAATCTGAACCACTCAGATGCTTTGCTAAATTAGCCATAAACTCAGGATGAAGCCCATTGTGGAAAGCACAGTGAAAGTGTCTGGCTCCGAGGCAGCAATTGAAAAAAAGCGTACAAATGTTTGGAAGCATATGGGATAGGACAGGAAACAAACTGACGATATCACATTGGAGTCAATGGAATGCCCTCATCTGGAGTACCGTTCTCATCACCCTAGCTCTAAAATGATACAGCAGAAACAGGGGGTTTAGAGACAGGCGACAAATGATCAGAGGCAGAGGAAGCCTTCCATATGAGAGACATGTCCTTCAGCAAGGAGAAAAAGAGGAAGGGATACAATAATGAATGTTAAAGAGAAGGCAAATCCAACACTTCCAGTTATCTATTCAATTATATTGAAAAGCAACAAATTTAAAAATGACAGAAAACAGATTACTCAATTTATCTGGCTATTGAATGTGCAATAATTAATTTAGTAGTAACCACTTCTGCTGGAGACAACTGGAGATGGTAAAGACACAGGGCCAGATGCTCGGCTGGTATAAATTTGCATAGATTAATTGACTTGATTGGAGCCATACTAATTTGCCCCTGCTGAGAATCTAGCCCAAAGTCCATTACAAGACATTCTGGAGGAAGGGATTTATCTCACTGACACAATGATGCCTGATACACACAGAGCTGGCAATGCTTTTCATACCACCCACATCCCAGATGGATTATCAGTCATTACATTGAAAGTATTTCCAAGAGTGCTTCTACCCTAAATTCACCAGGGAAAAATTAAATGTTCTTTTATCTCATAAACTTACAAAATCTCACAATGCACAAACCTACCAGAAGCAAAAATATTTTAGAAATAAAACCTGCTATTTATATAGCTGAACAGCTGAGTGTTAACATTAATTTAAAAAAACCTTCAAAATCCTCATGTTGTTTGTTATAAATTAAATAATTGTGCTTATCTAGAGTCTCTCATCTGAAGATATCAAAAGGCTTTAAAAAGCTGGGAATGGGCCATTCTCCCCATTTCACAGGTGGGATAAATTCAGGCAGATAGGTTAAGCTCTCAGGCCCTGACCCTGCCGATCCCAAGTGAAGTCAATAGGACTGTTCTCAGGCACAGTGGTATACTCATGAAACACAGCAAGCAGGTTTGGGCCACATTATATATATACCCACACACACACTTTTCTTTTCTTTTTTTTAAAAGAAGTGTCTCCTATATTTGCTTACCCAGCTTGAGACTCCACGGCCCAATTTTCAAGGATGCGGAGCACCAGCTGTTTCAGATGACATCAACTGAAGTTGGGAGTTTTGAGCATCTCCAAAAATCAGGCTGTGACTCAAATTGGGTGTCAACAAAAAAATTGGTGAAAACTTTTGAAAATGTATGCCTTAGTGGTTTGTTCAAGATCACAAGAGTCAGGGAGTGCGAGAGTCAGGGACAGAACCTGGGCTTCCAACTCGAAGGACTCAGTTCCAACCAGATATCATTGCCTCCAGAGTGACAGAGCAGGATTCTCCAGTCTGTTCTGGCTTTTTGCATCATTCTGCTTGTGCAAGTGAGTTCCCTGCTAGCATAAAGCTGCTGTAGGTGATGGAGCTAGCTCCTGCATGCAGTCACTGCATTCCCACCTTGGTATAGGGAGTGGGCATGCTGTGGAGAGTGCATGTACCTCAGCTATGCCAATTAGCTACTGACATAAGGTCCCTTTCAATTCTTCTCATCTAGTCAGTTGCTGCTTTGGAGATCCTTAAAACAGTTCCTCTTCATTCATTTTTGCAGTACTTGTGTAGTTGACATTCATTGGGTGTGTGTGGTAACACTGTAATAAGAGCATTTTAAAGTGTCAGAATATGCAAATAGAAGTATCAAAAAAATGTGAACTTGAATCTTTCCTACTGAAGTGAGATGTTCTGTCTCAATTCAGTAACATCATAGATACTTTAACCCAGTAACTGCTAGAGTCATGCTGATCAACCTGTGCTTAATCTTGCAATAAAAATTTACCTTTTAACTATTTTTTTTAAATCTAGGTGTTATCTCCATTAATTTCTTCCCACAATAACAGTCTGATGGATGTTCTCCAGGGTGCAGAAGGACCCTGCTATTGCAGCAGCTTTGTGCCATGACTGGGGAGCTCTGCTTTTTAATACCAGTATGGTCACCATGTTGTTAACTCACATGCCAGCTTACGCAAACTCCCCACACATCACATTTACAGCGCCCAGATTTTCAGTGGCTGGGCAAGCAGCATGGCCTTTTCAGGGGAGAGATTCCCAGTCTGGAATTTGCTTTCCCTTTTGATCCAACAAATAGAGCTAGTCAAAATTTTGACATGAAATTAAAAAAAAAAAATTAACCACTCCCCATTTGGCTACCAGCTGTGCGGCCAACGCCCCAGTTTAACTTTGGAAACACTGCAAATTCCATTTGGCTAGTCAGGCTTTTGCTTGAAATTACTTGGTGAGGAAAGGTGCCTCTTAGGATGGCCCTGACTATTGGGTGGGGACATTGCCTCCATGTTTACACTTTTGGTCTGGCTTGGGTTTGCAACTCTGACCAGACTAGCTGCTCCATAGCGCCAGTGGCATTTATTTCTCCTATTTGATTGTAAGGCACCCTTAAAAAGCTCTTGCTAGTGTGTGCCCCTATTCAGGGCCCCCTCCAATCCATGAATAAAACAACTTCCAAAAAGTAGGCCTGAAATTCTGGCCTGTCAGTTTACATGCAGATATATGGTATTTTGTAGGGACTAACAGCTACTGGAGTCCAGGTCACCCCAATGTACATACTTCAAAAGGGTATGTGTACACACACACACACACACACACACACACACACACACACACACACACCCCTTCCTAGTCACATATTACCTGCAGAAATGTGGAGAATTAAGTGATCAAAGCTCGTTTCTAGAGCAAGTCAACATTTTTTGAATGACAAATCTCATTTAAAAATGGCTTTTGTTAAAAATGAAAAATTGTTCATTTTCAACATTAGTGGGAATGTTTCAAATATATGTTTTCATTTTTTTTGAGTGTTTGCTTCTTTTCCCTTTTTCCCCTCTGCTCCCAGTCATTTTCAAAATCCAAAAGTGACTGGGAAAAAATAAAGGAAAAACAAATGAAAAGAAAAATCAAAAATCAACTTTGAAAGAAAAATATGGGTCTATTTTAACCCTGCAAAATGAAAACCTGGATATCACCACAATTATTTTTCTAGTGTTTTGACAAGCTCTAGTCATTTTGAGACATAAAATTTGCCACCGACTGCTAGTCCATAAGTCTAGTTTTACCAAGGGGTTACTATCCAGCATTACTTTTTTAAAGATATATGTGCGGTAGCTAAATAGAGAAGCCAAAAGAGTGAATAGGTTAGTAGGCCCAATATAAAAAAAGAGCACAATAAATCTGCTACAGATATAGCAACTCATATTTGATGGAAGATGCAGGCCTGATCAGATTAGATTTACCCTTCTGTATTTTCAGCTTGACAACTAATGGTGCTGAGGCAAGCTACAATAGAGTTTTATTGGCAGTGCAATACAGCTAGTCGCTGGCATAACTAAATATCAGTAGTAACTGCCACCAACTCACTCCCCCAGCACAGCATCCGTCCAAATGGTTCAGCAGGCTTGCCTTCAGCAGAGAATATGAGCTTCAGCCTCTCAGTGAAATCCGAATTTCATCAATATAAAAGTATCATTCACCCAAGACCAATATCACAGGTCTTGATTTATAGCCTAACGGTCTATCTTCATCCCGTATGCCGCTGTGGGAGCAATCCAAGTCACATAACTTTAAATCACTTAAACTCTACACGATAGCCTACTTGTCTCTTACACAGAGCAAGGATTTCAAAAGCCATTCAATGAATACAACTAACCACGCAGTAGGATTAAGAACAGCTCAAATGATTTCATTCTATAAAGACAATCAAACAATACAGAAATATTAAACTTTAAATGTTAATACTTTCCAATATACCAGGTCCCTGGAAAGCTGCTGTTAGTCAGTGTCATACTAATAAGAACTCTAGTAATTTCCTCAAAAAACACAGGTTCCAGCTGCCAATCGCCCCAAAAGCATCCAGTCAAGTTGCCCTGGGACTAGTCCCTCCCATCATAAACAATTCTGGCTCGTCTTGAGACAGCATCTCTGATTTTTTTTTTTTTTATTCTTTACCTTGTGCAACTGCTTCAATTCCTCTCAGATTCTTCAGAGAACTCACCACTACAGCAACTGTTTTTCCAAGCACATTGAGCAAAAGATGACCACACTGCTCTTCTTTATGGAAGGGGCCTGCTGAATATGCTTCATTCACAGGTCTCCATCTCCAATCATGTATAAATTCTTGTAACTAGGTAACAAGAACGCTTGGGTAACAAACGCTTCCCAGGAAACATGCTTCAGGTCAGATTACAGAAAAGGCAGGACATTTCATTACAGGGTGGAATTTTCAAAAACATACAAATAACTGGGGAACATAAGCACCACTAAAAGAAAAAAAAATCACTGGGACCTCACCTAAGTCACTTATGTGTTTTTGAAAATCCCATCCATAAACAACAATATTGGCAGTTCAATCCCTTTTCATATGCAATCTGATAAATATTCCATTCCGTTTTTCCTCCACGCAATTCTTCCTGGGAGACTGGAAGATAAGGGGGTCCTGTGGCCCTAGCATTTACACCAATTAAAATAAGAATATTTCTTCTTCATATTGTAGACCAGGGGTTCTCAAACTGTGGGTCAGAACCCCAAAGTGGGTCACAATCCCATTTTAATGGGGTCACCAGGGCTGGCATTACACTTGCTGGGTCTGGGGCTGAAGCCCGAGCTGCACTGCCCAGGGCTGAGGCCGAAGCCCAAAGGCTTCAGCCTTGGATGGCAGGGCTCAGGTTACAGGCCTCCCACCTGGGGCTGATGTTCTTGGGCTTAAGCTTTGGCCCCTCCCAGCCTGGGGCAGTGAAACTCGGGTGGGCTCAGGCTTCAGTCCCCCTCTCCTGGGATTGTGTAGCAATTTTTGTTGTCAGAAGGGGGTTATGGTGCAATGAAGTTTGAGAACCCTTGTCCTAGACAATTAGGCACTTACCTAACGGCATTTTCTAAACTGGCTTGAAAGCAGTACGCTCAAGAGAGCATCCAGGATTTAAACGCCTTCCATTTCTCATGCTCCAGGACAGCAGTGTCTACACTTACCGGCAGAGCGCTCTTCCGTCAACACTGGTACTCCAGCTCTCCAAGAAGAGTAAGGTAAGTCAGCAGGAGAGTGTCTCCTGTTGACATAGCTCAGTGCAGACGCTGTAGTAAGTTGACCTAAGCTACGTCAACTTCAGTTATGTTAGCCACATAACTAAACTAGTGTAATTTAGGTTGACTTACCACAGTAAGTATAGACAGGGCTTGAGAGTGCCACAGAGGCTACACTGTACTTGTTTTGTGTGCATGAGGGAGCGATGTTGCAATGTAGCGGCAGCCCACTAGGGACTTACTCCTGCTACTACTACTTTTTGAAAGGCGCTTCCCTTTAGCTTAATTGGTAGAACCCTATGTTTTGGAACAAAAACACCTATGAATGTTAGAAATACATTAGCAGTAACTGTCTGGAGCATACAAATTCATTACAAGGCATTGCTATTAAATGCAAAGCAACCTGTTTGGCTTAATTAAGGAGCAGCATTGACAGAATCAAGCTCCGTCAAGTTCTCTTCAACCTGAAAGACGGAGGCTGTGTCATAAGCCGTCAAGGACAATGGGAAGTAAAACAGATGGATTGTGGGCGACAAAAGAGAAAATGGAGTGGAACCTCACAGTTTTGGTGGAAATACAAAATAAATAAATAAATAAATAAATCAACTACAGAGAGAAGGCTCAAACGCCAGGCCAGATCTTCAGCTGGCATAAATCAGCATAGTACCATTGCAGTCAATAGAGCTTTGCTGAATCGCAACAGCTATGGGCAGGGTCTGGGCCTTGACATTGAATGGATTCACTGCTACCTGGTAGACACAAGGTGAGCTCAGGATGGGGTAGTGAAGCCCTATTGCAGACATTCTTGTATTGGGGTGAGGGTTAGTGAGATCTCTACAGTTACAATCAAGATGTCTGTAGTTTAGCTTCCCTTCTTTTACACTTCAGTAATGAGGAAAAAAATGTTTACCCTTTGTTTTCATTACTATCTTACACAAATATGCAACACACTGGTGGGGGAAGTAACACCTGAACATACACATTTTTTGCAAAGCACAGAATCAAGTTCAAGGCCAGAAAGGACCATCACTGAGTCTGACCTCCTGTGTATCACAGGCTACCATCCCCGGACTCGCAAACTAAACCCAACATCTATGATCTTCTTCTTGAAAAAGGTGCTAGCACAATTCATCACCTTACATTTGTATAAGTGTTAAGTCAACAGAATGTAATGGTTCAAAAAATGTAAATCCATATCTACTGTAAGCTGTTAATTGTCTGTAAAAAAAACAAAAAAACAACAACTATGTTTAGAGACGTTACGATGCCACTGTGGATATGGCAAGACAATAAGTTAATGTGCTGTAACCAATTTGCAAACATTAGGAAGTTAGCTACAATAGAAAACTAATGAAATAAAAAGGGTTAGTCCACATTATGGGTAAAGGGCTGGCAAAATAGCATTCTAAAAATGAATGTTAAAAAAACGGCACCTGAGCAACACACACACACACGTACATGTGTCACATCAGCAGAGTTTGTTATCAGAACACGTAGAACTTAATATCCAAAGAGATTTTTTTTCTCAATACTTGTAAGAAGAAATTCAAGGTTCAGCGCTTTGAAGGCCCATTTCAGATGGAGACCTTGCAGATCTAGGGACCAGAAACAGCCACCATTACAATGAGTAGTACCTTACTCATCAAGTAGTTCATCTAGTCCTAGGAAGACACAGGATGATAGAAATATCAACAGTCCCCTTTCAACTATATCATCATCATTCATCCATCATTCATCATTTGTGAAGAAAATGTGACTTCATCATAAATAAACTCCAAACCATGCTTGAAAACAAAACCAAACTTAATGGAAATGCATTCACAGAATACGTACCAGCCTCAAGGCCTACTTTGTACATCATTTTATTTATTTTCCAGCCCTCCTTTTAGTCATCACATTTTTAGCACTTCATATCATATCACAATCTTGCCTGGAGACTTCTCATTTCTCAGGTGGTATCCCATTAATGGACCTCAATCCATTCCACTCCAGTTCTGCACAGGCAGCTGTGTAAAGGAGCACTTCCCAGTTTCTTTAACCTTAGTTATGAATTAAATTCTTCAAGTACCGTACCCAATAAGATATGAAGTACAGCATAGACCAAATCCCCTTGATTTCTCTGCAGCAGGCTAATTTAGGCACCCAGAGTTCTGACCCTACATGGTTTTACTTCATAAATACAGCCCAGTCAGACAGACCTCTCTCTCAAAAGCAACATAATTAAGGGCCCAATCCTGGAAATACTCATTTAGATGATTGCAGGATAGAGCCTTATCTGACCCTTTTTAGAGTCCCAGAAATCCATCAAATTAAGAGGATAAAACCACAGCACCAGATCCTGATCACATTGATCCACAGTGTAAATCTTTAATAATGCCACTGACCACCAGCACCAGAAGCGGGGGCGGGAGGGGGCAGGAACATTGGAATCCACTTTGCCCTTGTCCCCCTCCCTCCTCTACAAAAGGTTCTGATGCCCTTGCCACTGACTTCAGTGGAGTTCTTCTGGACTTCGGAGTAACCAATATCAGAATTTGGCCCATAGCACACAATTTCTCTTCGGTATAATAGAGTGACACGTGCTAGTGATTACTTGTTAACTGTAGTCTTGTCTACTAACAGCCACTAAAAATCTCTGTTCCCATAAGAGAGCTCACCTATTAATCAGAGTTAAGCAACCACCAGTTAAAGTGTCCATAGAATTATTAGTCCCTTGGTGGCTGTTGTGAACAAGGTTATACTGTACTTCAGAAAACAAAAGGTTTATGTAAATTGTTAAATTGGAGTAAACTGTCCCCATCACCCTCCCTCCGCCATTCCCCACCCATCCTACAGAACTGTAGACTAGTCTACAGCTTACAAAATGCAAACAGACCTTAAAACATAATAATTACTGCTTGCACTACCCACCCACGCTCAGCTGTTTTACCCACTGCATCCCTTTTCATCTTCCGTCTGTTGCTTCTCCCTTTTAACAGTTTTTTGTGTTGCTACTGGGGTAGAGTAAAACCTGATTTTTAAACAGAATTGATGCTGCAGTCTTATTCCTCCCAGCCAAAATATGGAGGGAAGGAAAAAGAGAGAAAAAGAGAGAGAAAGCGCTACCCACACATACATTTCACCATGAACTTGGATAATTCTTACAAAACTATCATTTTGACAGATACGAAGAGGAAAGAACTCTTGAAGGGGTTTACAATAATTTAATGAATACTCTTGTACCAAATCCTGTACTTGAGTTACAGATACAGCTTTTAAAAATAAGTTATAATGGGGAAAGACGATGACAATTGTCCACCTAGCCATATAATTGTAGTTTAACGTTGCACTTAAATACTCACTGCACGACAGAAAGATTCAAATCACTAGCAAATTACACATGATTCACTTCCATTCTGCTTTTCAAATTACAGGTATTCAGCTTGTAATTTCATTTCTGGAGGTTACTTTCAGGAACAGAGAGCTCTTACACCAAATGGAAATAAATGCCACCTAGAGAATTCACACATTAAATACAATAAAATGGGCACTTAGGAATTGGCATGGTCTGGTCCTCTTCAGCCCTCTAAAAAAAACTACAGGACAACAGGTTTTTAAAACCACTGATGGGGTGGGGTGCAAGGAAGGACTCGACACATGAGAGAGAGAGAGTGGGTTACGTACTACACAAGAGCACATCTGCAAAAGGTCCAAGGAGATTTTTGTTGAAGATGCAGCGGATCCACACCAGATATATCGTGAATGGCTTAATGTTTTCTGAAAAGGTGTGATTCTGGTGTGACAAAATATAAGGCATGTAAGTGTTTTCACCTTGCTCCTGTATCCACACTTCATATTTCACCTCCCTGACCTTCAGGTACTTAAGGTTCCAGGGGATCTGCCAAGACACAGAGAGCTTCGCTTCACTAGTACCTTGGACAGAGGCTTGACACTTAGCATCCCTAACCTTGCCAGGGTACAGACCACTAGTCCACTTCTGCTTCTTGGGTCCAGGCTTTAATTTCACCATTTGCCTGATCACTTGGATAAGGGAAGGGATGTCGACTCTTGTATCCTGATAGACACGGAAAAGCCATTCCGGGTTCCGACAGCAGAGGTGGCGTGGAACCTCCTTGCTCTTCATTATGCGTTCTTGCTCTGCCTTGTCTAAGTGAGCAATTCCTCCCTGGTCCCATGGCCTGTCAGGAAAGGTTACAGTGTTTTCCTGATCAGTATTCTGCCAGGAAATGTACTGGAGATCCATGCCAGGGAGCGCTGACAGTGTTTTGTACGGGGTATAGTGTTCGGGGTTGATCGCATAAGGAAAGAGCTCCACGACAGTGGCCCCTCTTGGCAGGAAGAGAGACATCACTAATTGGGCTCCATGCATGCTGACTAGCATGGATGCATTGCTGATCAGACGTACAATGTGAGAAAACGAATGGTCCTCTATGGAGACTGTAATGGTTTTCATCTGAAACTCCTGGGCAAGCGCCAAGATTAGTTCTGCCTCATTTAGGATTAGTCTGTTGATTGTTCGACTGAATACTACAATATACTCCTCACTGGCACTTTCTTCCAAGCTGACATTCAGCTTCTCCATCATGAACTTGGAGAAATGCCTGATCTCATTGCCAGAAACCAAGATGTTCGCCTTTGGTCCTTGTGGCTGAACAAATCCATATTGGTACCATGTGGTGATTTTGGACAGCCCTACGTAAGATTTGGTAAAACAAAGGAGCCTGCCCAAGGTTTTAAGCTGCTCTCTGAGGAGTGGCTGTTTGTTACTCAGTAACTTGTAAAGATCGAAGTGCAGGCCTTCACTCCACCCCTCCATGAAGAAGAGTCGTGACTCCAGATCCAAGTCTGGGAACTGCTGCATGGTGTAGAAGATCGGGAGGAGGTCGTCATGGAAGACGTGCATCAAGTTGTCCGGGTTGAATCGGTTGGCGATGAGCGCCACATCAGGCACAAAGACCGGCTTTGGCATGAATTTCAATGCAGCAACTGGCAGTTCCACAAAGTTGAAATATTGGGTGTTGTGGTCCTCCACCGAGGAGAGATCAAGCAAGGCAGGCTGGAATCTCCTGGAGCCAAGGTTGGGAAGCATAACTGACGCGTTGCTGTGAAAGAAGACAAATTCCTCTGCCTCAGTGGAGTAACAGAGGGACTCAAAGCGGCAGATGCGATCCGTGTGCATCCTGCCTGTGCACACCATCCTGGTACCGTCCTCCACCAGGGCCTGAAGAGCCGCATGGTAGTCAATCTGGACCTGAGAGAGTTCCTGGGACTGGCGAGTGAGGGCCAGCTCTTCTTCAACCACGAAGACGTGCTCTCGCAGCTTGATGTATTTCCACAGCACAGCTGCAAGGGCAGACACTAGCAGGGCATTAAACACCGCTGCTATGTTCATTCTGTAGCTAGACCCTACCAAGACGACAGGTGGGGAACACAATGGAAAGAGATGACATCATTAATCCTCTTTGACATGGTGAAAGCAAAGCCCTGTAGAAAACAAAACAAGAAAGAAGCCATTGGAATCTCATTTTTACATCCCCACTATAAATTATATTTTAAGTATTCCAAAAACAAAACAAAAGAGGTTTGATTTCTCAGTATTTCCCCCCCCCCCATACATACACATACACACACACACAGGAAATGGGAGAGAGATGAAGGTAAGATACTGTCCAAAACTGAACTCAAAGGGGTGAAAAAAATATTGGGAGAAGCTATGAAAAGCAGCTTCCCCTCTACTTTTAATCTCTACTATTTAAGTAAAATAAACGTCAAGATTAATTTTGTGCATGTATATTAGGCAATCTATGCAATTATTTTCACTAGGAATATGCTTCAAACCTAACTTTCTCAAACTATTTACAATAGGAGAGATCAGCAGAGAGGACAAATGGCCCAGTGTTTAGAGCCTGAGAGACTTGGGTTCAGTTCTCTGTCTTGCCATGGCCTTCCTCTGTGGTCTTGGGCAAGTCACTTGGGCCCTTTTTGAAAGGTTTTTTAGGTGGAGGGGGTGCATCACAGCAGACTCCACAACCCCATGAGAAGCGACTACAGCAGTGCTTCTCATTGCTTGAGCTCTCACAGGTCGGGGTGGATGAAGCTGGCTCCTCTCTCCAAAGTATGGTCCCATGTGGCTATCTGGCCAGACTTTAATGTTGCCTCACACATCATTATCGGTTACCTCTCCTACATGATTGCTACTTCACAGCATGAAAGGGGTGGGAAGGAAGGTGCAACATCAGCCGCTGATGCAAGAATCATGTTGATATTGGAAGAGAGGGGTTAGCAGGTGGATGTGTGGATGCAAAGAACCTGTGGAGAGTCACACGGCTCTTGGATCCATTAGTAAACAACAGCGTGGGCCAACTTCATCCAAACAAACAGGAAACAGAGTGCATGGAAACAAAGGCCTGGATCTTCAGCTATGCTGTGCCCACATTGTGCCAGGCCACCAACACAGAGCAGTCAAACAGTAATGTACCCAACCACAAGTCAATTGCCAGGGGATCCTCCAGCAACACAGAGGAGTGGTTCCTACTCCATTCCCCTCCCAGCTTCTGTCATAGGAAGTGTGCTGGGGATTGGGACTATTGACAGCCAGAGTAATTTAGTGCATCCTTGAGGCTGCTTTACCTCATGACAGCATAACACTGGCCCAGAGCTCAGCCAGCCCAGGAGGAGGGATGGGGCTCCACACTTTCAAATTATACTGTGTTTCTTGGTTGAAGCCGAGGATCGATGGGTCTGAGTTGCCTACTCCTAAATATCTGCACAGGAGAGAGTTTGGCTCTTTGTTTGAGGGGTCACAGCTATACTAAAATGAACACACCCTCATCCAGCAAGGGTGCAGCTGACTCTCCCAATACAGGTAACCTTTGATATGTCTAAAAGAAACACATTCCAGGCATTCCCCACCTCCAAGTGTGACGTTTTCAAAGGCATTCAGCATTAGCCTTGCTCTGTTCCCATTGAAATCGGCACACTTTTGAAAATCTGACCCTAGATTCATCTCTATGTGCTGGTGCAGGGACTCAGTGTTCCCTTTTTCCAATGGCAGAGGTCTTGGCAATTTCCATGTGAGAGGGCACCAGCCTCCTTTCATTTAGGTTTGCTATTGGTTTATGTTTGCGCATCAATTACGTTATATTCTTCAGGACTTCAATTTATGCACCAATTCATATGCAGCATTCCTGTGCTCCAATTTTCAGTATGTCTCAAATTCATTGTTAATCAGATTGCAAATAAATTGTAGCCAAGACTCAGGGGGAATTATTGGAAGGACAATTTCTGATTGGTCTATGTCTGACCAAACCGTTTCTAATTTTATTTGTAGGGAGTAGTTTAAACTGATTTTTGCTGTAAGTTTAAACTCACACATGCTTAGGTAAGTCCAATAAATTAGTATTGATCCCTTTGCATTCTAAGTCAGACGTACATTGGCGTTGTTATTTCTACACTGTTGAACTGTGGAAAGAATTGCATGGCAGGTTGACAGCATACTCAGAATAATGTAATAGGCAGACTTTGTATATATATGTTTTTACATACACGTGTACACACACACACACACACACACACACACACACAGAGGAATTTGGAAGTTATAGGTAGTCTAAGCTCATTGTTAAGGAGGCAGATTGTAGAGGTGATCTTTGGGGATCCAAACTGCAGTTTCAGTTTGGTATCAGCCTTTGTTGGGAACAGAAACAAAGTCCATCTCCTCCGGCAAGTAGACTGAATGAGTATCTAGCTCAGTAAGTGCCAGATAGCAAAAGGCAAAGAAAGATACGTTTGATTTCATGAGTCACCAATGGTAGCACCGTTGAAACTTTGACCAAGGCCTTGTTTATGCTCGGAACAGCCCAGGCTCCACCATTAATAGCCATCAATTGGTGTAGCTGCACTGGTGCTGCCCTGTAAATGTAGAAAAGGCCACTGAGTTTTAGGGAGAGGGAATAATCCAAGGGCTAAGATCTTACACTTGCAGGTCAATCTAAATTTATTTTGTTGATCAACATTTCTACTTCAGTGCTGGGTATATTGTTTCCAAAGCATGTTTCACTTTTCTTTTTTTCTACTTTGCCATTCTTGTAAATAATCTAGCAATAGTATTACACTGCGTAAACAACCTGTCTTTTTAGCTGTAAGTCCAGTACATGATGGAAATTGTTTTAAGTAGCAATACCAATCAAACAAAGAAGAAGATAGAGTCCAAGTGACCTCCTTCAAAGCATACTGCTCAGTATATAAATAGCAGATCTGGAAGAAAGCCTTTAGCTCTGAAGAAATTAAAATGCTTAAAATAAGGGTCAATCCGAGGGCAGCACAAAACTTAACATCTGTTTTTCAGAACCACTAAGTGTCCAAAACTTCTCCTGAAGTCAACAGGAGCTGCTAGCGCTCTGCATCTCTGACAAATAAATCAGGCCTTTAACTTATTTTACTCTAACATGAAAAAAATGTGAAAGAGAGTCACCTGAGGTAACAATCTTCAAACACTCCTAAACTCATCCAGATCTCAACTGGAAACCCCGAGGTGGAAGGTTGTGTCTCTCACCAAAGGACTCTGAGAGCCACGCAGTCCTTAGAGAAAGTCTATTCTAATATTTCTTTATCCTACCAGCCCTCAAGGGACAGCATAAGAACTAGTTTCGATTGGTTTCTAACTTTATTTCTGAAAAGTGGTCCCGATGGATCTCTCTCACAAATACACAGGTTAACATCTGTCATTTTACACATTGTTGCATTAGTGTCTGTACAATTACTGTAGTAAATAATTCCGCTTTTTAACATCCTCTGTAAACTGATTTCCTTCCTCCCCTCCCTACAGCAAATCTTTCACTTCTTTGCACTAAGCTGAGGCAAGTGTGTTTTCTTTAACCATCCAAGTTTCAGGGATGGATGTTAAAAGCCAGCATTGCTGAAGGAATCCATCATCATACTTGTTCCCAGTTGCTAGAGATGCACAAATCCTGGTTCAAGCTGTTTGGCTGAAGGCTGCTTTTGGTGGAGGTGAACAAAGAAAAACTAGGCAGGCGCAGGATTTAGGGAGGAAAGAGAAAAGTCACTGGCACAACTGAATTGTGGATTCTGCAGTTTTAGGATTTTTCTGGAATGTTTACTCATTTTCTGCAGGACTGTACCTTTCATTTTCTTTTCTCTTACACATACAATGAACACATCGCTAGGGGAGATGCTGGATGGACAGCCCTAAGGGCTGAAGTTTTTTGCTCATTAACAAAAAGGTACAACACAAACAGTGGCAGTGCAAGCTGCCCCATGCTGTTTCACTTATGTGCCTCTACTCAGGATATGGCTACATTTAGAGCTGCACAGTCAGGACGAACCACATCCATGGGAAAGAGGACCAGCCGGCCAGTCTCCAAATCCACTGGTTTCTCAGCTTCTCTCAGTTGCCATGGGGGTTTTCTGATGTGGATAGCTGCCATGGGGAAGTATATAATTTTGAAACTATTAAAAGCTTCCAAGTAAGAGAGACCTTCACCATGGAAATAACTTTAGTTACTTAACCTCTCCGCCTCCACATCCCTTCCTGCGGCATGAGAGTTATTCTGCATCTCTCCATCAAAGGTGTGTTGGGAGGAAAGTTTAATATCTGCAAACGCTTTGCAAGTGAAATGCGCTATATAGGCAGGCCAGACAGATTGTTCAATGCCACTCACCCCCTCAGTTCTTCAAACAGCTCTTCAACCTTGAGGGGAAAATGGGAGCACAGTGGTTCAGAACTGCTTTCCCTACAAGCCCACCCACCATGACATCTTTCAGTGCCATGCCCTCAATCTATAGCAGTGGTTCTTAAACTTTTTCTATTGGCAACCCCTTTCACACCAAGCCTCTAAGTGTGACCCCTCCCCTTATAAATTAAAAATGGGGAGGGGGTCATTTTAATTTAACTGGGTCTCAGGGCTGACAGCCCCCACGCATGGCCGTGCTCACAACCCCTACGTAACCACCTCATGACACTCTGAGGGGTCGTGACCCGCTGTTCGAGAATCCCTGCTGTACAGAAATGTGTGTCTCAGTCACCAAGGAACCTGCGAGGATTGATCAACGTTTGTACAGTCCCTTGAAATGTTCGAGAACTCTCATTCGGCAGCACTGGAAGGAACGACAGCACACAGATTGGAGCCTCGCCAGAAGGAACGCTTGTAAAAAGCACATGGAACCTTCTTGCTGCCAAGCTCAAAGGGCTATGGTGCCCCAAAGGAGGTTCCCTTGAGGATTCCTGACACAGAAAGGTTAGTGGAGAGGAGTGAAAGAGAGAGAATCACAACCACCAGACTGCCCTGGCAGGAAGCTTGACGATGGCTGGCGGCAGCTGACACCTGGCAGTGTGATGGCTGAGATGGCAAGGTCTGGGTGCAAAGGAAGTGGGAGAAGACAGATTTGCAGAAAAAAAGCTCTGAGGCATGGAGCCGAGACACACAGCACACTCAGCACCAGAGGATTAGGAAATTGGAGGGGCCTCTCTAGTTTCCAATAGGAAAGAGGGGTGGACAGAGACTGTAAGAAGAAAAGCACAGTCTTGAGGAAGCAGCAGTTTGTCTTTGGTTGCTTTAATTTTAATTAAAATGGCCAATGAGGAGGCACCTAAGGGAAGGTGGGCTGCCAGCAGCTTCCCCTTTCCATCCTCTAGCAATTAGGCTAACTAGTGTTCATGGCTCCCTATCCTCAAACATAGTTCAACTATCACTTTTTAGTTAATATTTATAACTGATAAGCAGGTAAACCCTTCAGCAGTTCATGTATGCTCAGAAAGAGCACATTTCATAGACTCAGAGGCTCTGTCTACACTGCAATTAAACACCTATGTCTGGCCAGTGTCAGATGACTTGGGAATGCAGGGCTCAGGCTATGGGGCTGTTTAATTATGGTGTGGGCATTCGGGCTCAAGCTGGAATCTAGGCTCTGGGACCCTCCCTCATCACAGAGTCCCGGAGCCAGGTTCCAGCCTGAGCGGGAACATTTCCACCCCAACCGCATAGCCCAAGCCCCACCAGCCTGAGTTACATGACACAGGCCAGAAGCAGATGCTTGGGTATGTCTACACTGCAATTAGAGTATCTTGCAGGATTTTCATTACCATTGTGTAAGATTTGATACAGTAACTAAGTTTTTCTCTGTTAATTGGTGCTTATTTCAGAACACCATATATTCATGTGTGAAGCCTGCCTGCTTACAGTGGGTGCTGCCTTGTTCAGGAACACTTTGATGTCTGCTTCAATAAGAGAGGCAGCTAAAACTAGTTATTAAAGGGGAACATGCTTTTCAAAATTAATATATTTTTAAGAAGATCTTATTCATAACATCCACAGGTTATTTCAACTGAAAGAATTTTAAAGAGCAGGTTTTTTTCTGCTATGTTTTTATTATTATTATTTCTTGCATTTCACTCAGCTTAGACAATTAAAAAAAAAGTAGATTCAACAGTATCAATATAATTTGCAAGTCAGTCACTCTGGTTCTCAGACATTAGCAGAATGCTCCAATGTTTGGATTGCAAACAATGCAGAGAAACATATCTTCCTCTTTAGCCCAGATCCTCTAAGGTATTTAGGTGCTTAACTCCCATTGCAATCTGGACCTTTTTTTCCCAGCTACCCAGCCTCCCTTTCCATGACCCTAGCAGGCCACCAGGAGAGAATAAAGTTCTTCACCTTGCCTACCAGCAGGGATGGAACTGTAGCAAGAGGCACTGCCAATAGCTAGTCAGGCTCTGACCATGGCATCCGAGACACCTTTTCCCAAACTCCTGACTTCTCCTCCTGACAACTCACTGCAGAGCAAGGTGAAGAGGAAATGAGGGGGAACAGACAGTGTCCCAAGTGGCCAGGAAACTGTAGTGCCAAGTGGAGGAGGTAGCAGTCTTGCCCTCCAACCATCCTCAGACTGGGAAAATCAAGGGAAGAGACAGGAGGCTTGGCTGAGGAGTGTGGCACAGACAGAGGCAAAAGAAGAAGACAGAAGATTTTTCTCAGGACCTCATGTACAAGTGGAATAGAGGAAAGAAAAAATGTCTGATGGAGATTGGGATGGTAGGAAAGAAATGAGGGATCCTGTATAGTTAGACCAAAGAAGATGATCTGGAGTTATTTAAAAGTTGATATTTTTAAATTGTGATCAACTCCCACCTATGCCCCAGAGGGATGGGTAGTGTGTAGTGAGAATAGATTCTAGGTTTGCAGTGGATGCTGGTGATTTAAAAAAAAAATTCACTTGAAAGTTTGGGAAACAAACATCTACATTGCTATTGAGTTTTGTAAAACCTGATGTTGGATTGTTTCTGCGGTACATGACTCTCCCTTTTCTTTGAGGGTTTATTTGGTGGTGTCAAGGTTCCTCCCCCACTCTGAACTTTAGGGTACAGATGTGGGGACTTGCATGGACACGTCTAAGCTTAATTACTAGCTTAGATCTGGTAACACTGCCACCATCCAGAAATTTCAGTGTCTGGATCACTTCCTGTCCCCCCAAAACCTTCCCCTCCCTGAGCAGCCTTGAGAGGCTTTTTCACCAAGTTCCTGGTGAACACCGATCAAACCCTTTGGATCTTAACACAAGGAGAATTTAACCATTCCCTCCCTCCTTTCCGCCACCAATTCCCAGTGAGTCCAGATAAAATCCCCTTGGCTCTTAAAACAAGGAAAAATCAATCAGATTCTTAAAAAGAAAGCTTTTAATTAAAGAAAGAAAGGTAAAAATCATCTCTGTAAAATCAGGATGGAAAATACTTTACAGGGTAATCAGATTCATAAAGCCCAGAGGAACCCCCTCTAGCCTTAGGTTCAAAGTTACAGCAAACAGAGGTAAAATCCTCTCAGCAAAAAAGAACATTTACAAGTTGAAAAAACAAAAATAAGACTAACAAGCCTGGCCTGGCTATTACTTACAAGTTTGAAACATGAGAGACTGATTCAGAAAGATTTAGAGAGCCTGGATTGACATCTGGTCCCTCTTAGTCTCAAGAGCGAACAACACCCAAAACAAAGAGCACAAACAAAACACTTCCCTCCACCAAGATTTGAAAGTATCTTGTCCCCTTATTGGTCCTCTGGTCAGGTGTCAGCCAGGTTTACTGAGCTTCTTAACCCTTTACAGGTAAAAGAGGCATTAACCCTTAACTATCTGTTTATGACAGGTGGAGTAGGAGGGAATTGGGAATCAGACTCAGGATTAGATTTTGTTACAAGCCCTCCACTCCACATGAACATTCCCAATGCAGACACTGAGTAGGAACTCCACACACAGAGGGTGGACAGGATCAGGACCCTGAGACATTCTTCTGTAAAGGGACCCACTTGCACACAGTTCTATTACTGTGAATGAGATAAATGAGATGAAATAAGGTTTCACTTGAGTGGGTCCCTTTGCAAGATCAAGGCCTCAGGCCTACTCCCATCAGTGAAGTCAGTCATGTGCATACCTGTTTGCAGATGGGTCTTAATTTGGAAACTGGGAATTTTAAGATATGTTTTACGGCACGTAAAATGGTCAGTAACCACTAGTTTGCATGTGGAGAGGGAGCTCTATGTCCAGCTCTTTAAGTTCAACAGAAGGAAAAGGCAGCACTGAGACTTCAAAGCCAGAAGAGGGTCCCAAGAACTGTTTGCTTTCAGTGTGGCTGCTCACACGGACGGAATGAAGCAAAAGCACGAGTCTGTAAGACCTGGGCCTGTATGGATACCACTCCATCCCTACCACCAGACAAGAGGGGAAGACTTTTTCCCTCTGGCCTGCCAGAAATTTATGGAAGGAGGGCAATATAGTCCAGTGACAAGGCACAGGACTGGGAGTCAGGAGCCCCAGTTATGCAACTGTTAACAGTGGGAATAGTGATACTTAGTGAAACACTGCAGAAGTGTTATCATCGTCCTCAACACCTAAAGCTTAACAGAAAATTAAATTGCCCTCTCACAGGTCCTCAGCCACATTAGTTGAAAATTGATAATATAACTGACTGTGTATTTTTAAATATTTCCCTTTTTATTATAATCTAGGAAGGAAGTTGGAAGAAGAAAAAAATCTCAGAATTAACATAAAAAAATGCAGTACGCCCACCCCTCACCAAACCACTCTTACAGGATCTACAGAAAAACAGGATTATCTTTCTGAGAAACTGATTAGGAAAATGATCTTTATCAAGAGGGAATGAAGTTTCTAAGAGTGATTTTCTCCTGGATACAAGTAAAGGCAACTTACTGTTTGCATCCAAGGATCTTTGATAGGTCTCATCACTGTGGTATCTCAAGCTTTGTCTACACTGGACTTTCATCAGCAAAACTTTTGTCATTCTGGGGTGTAAAAAACAAAAAAATCCGCAACAACCTCCCACCTCTCCATACCGCCCAAACAACAGAAGTTTTGCTGACGACAATGCCATTGCGAACAGCGCTTTGTCAGCAGGTGTGCTCTCCTGCAGACAAAGCTACCACTGCTCATTGGAGGTGGACGTTTTTTGTCAGCGGGAGAGCTCTCTCCCGCCGACAAACAGCAACTACACTGTGTGCCTTTTAACAGCATGGCTATAGCAGCACAGCTGTGTCGTTAAAAGCTGCGTATTGTAGACATAGCCTAAGTACTTCCCAGGTACTTTCAATCTGCATAACAAAGTCCCTAGTAGACTTCACAAGCCTTCTTGTCCCTCTCCCTTCTCCAGTAGAAGATATTTTTCTACACACACAGACAAAGCTGTAAATTCCTGCTTCTTTTATCGTCACAAGGGAAATATCTGGAAGGGCTGGTGAGAAAACAGGACAGAGTCAAGAGAGTTATTTGTTTTATTCCTAGCCCTGACACTGACTTCCTGTGTGACTATGCACAAGTCACAAACTCTCTGCGCCTCAGTTTCATCTTCCTATGAACTGTACATAATTGATCATAACGTGATTTAAATAAGTAATGTTCATAAACCATTGAGTCATCCAATGAAACTGCTGTATATTAAGTAATTGATATATTTTGTAAGTAAATTTTTTACTAAAAAGCAGGAAACTACAGATGTGCTGATTTTTTAAAAAGAAAAAAGCAGTTTTGTAGAATAACTACAAAATCATGAAGAGATTAAGCCATGTAGTTGAAGTAGCAAATACCATTAATCAAGTCTGCCTTAGAAGAGAAATATATAAAACAGAACAACAATTCTCAAATAGGATTTTAAATATAGGGCAATAACAGAAAAGTATAATATCAAAAATGTTTAAATTTTTTTTTGAAACCTCAGTATCAACTGACAGTCATCAACAAAACAAGTTTATTTTTATTCTAAGGCTTCACCTAAATCAAAAACCTTGCTCTATAGGTCGGCAAACAAGAAGATAGGTTCTCCATATAACATTTCCTTTTGTTAAATGCTCTCCATTTCAAATATAGCTTCGCTATGAAAAGGAAAATAAAGTATGTTACAAGGGGGAAAGATTTTTTTCAAAGGCACATATAGCAGTTAGGTGCCTAATGCCCATTGGCCCATGCATCTAACTACAGTTGTGCCTTTGGAAAAAATTTCCCTCATTAATCAATTTCTTTCATAGTCATTCAGAGCTGGACAGCAACTTTCAAGCTACTGTATTCCATTGAAATAACCTTTATTCATACTGTTCTCATTTATCAAAATGTCTGACCTCTAAAAGGGTCAAAAATACAGTATTGCCAACCCCAAATATTGAAAGAGTCAGAGTCTGAAAAAAAAATATCAGGAGATGGACTTAAAAATTAAGAAATTTTTAATAATTGAGTCTTTTTATTTGTGTTCTGGTTTACGAGCTTTTAGGGGTCCCATTTTAAAGCTTTTCTCCACAACCAGAAAGGCTGGAAACTTTGACTAATAACAAAAATCTGAGATGGTCATGTAACCACATGACTTCAGCAGCTGGAGCTTTAAATAAAACTACTGTCAGAAGAGTTGACAATGCCTCTCTGCGTACATGCCTGAGAGCCGAAGCACTTGAAGACTCACCAACCCAAAACAATCTAAGTCGATGGAGGAGAGGTGAAGGAAACTGTTAATAAACAAGAGTTCACACCTGTTAACCTTTACTCACATGAGTAATCCCACTGAAATCAATGGCTCCTCTCACATGAATCAGACTATATTGGAGCCAATGATGCTAATCAATCAGAAAAAAGCTGCAGAATCTTTCCCATTTATTTTTTTGTAAGCAACAAGTATTTTATTAACAATAAAAATGCATATCAGGAAAACCACTAATAAGAGATCTGATAGACAAGTTAAAAAATAACTCCAAGGGGAAAAAAAAAAGAATTTATCAATCCTGCAAAAGTAATATGAATATCCAGAAAGTGTTGATCCCAAAATGCACTCAAGCAATATGAATCTCAGTGACTCTGGGTTTTAGTAGCCATTTGTTTCTATATTCTTCCTCCTCCTCATAAAAGAAACAGCTTGGGTACTGTCTGGATAGAAATGTAAAGGGATAGTGCAAAACTGTCTTTATAACCATTAGTTTGAGCAATTCAGGTTTCCCATTTAGCATGGTTTCTGGAACCGTTTTTACGTGCTAGAAATTCTAAGCAGAAGCCTAAAATGTTAGCAGCCCAGCATAGCCAATAAGAACATTAAAAAGCCTCCTAGGCTGACAGGCTATATACAGTGACATGTTCTGTAGAGACACTAAAACCGTCCAGTGGAGAATTTTTTTTAAGAAGCCCTAGAATTCAGTCTATATCCGAAACAGGATTTCCTCCCTGCAAATCATTTGTTCCAAAATACTCAAACAAAAAAAATGCGTGAAGGCTGGGATTATAAATTAAATACTGATCACTCACCCAATCATGGAGGAAACATTCAGACAAATTAATTGGAACAGTGGTCTGATACACACATTAAAAACCCCAAGAAGTGCACTATAAAAAGGTGGGCAAACAGAGCAACCTCCAAAATTGAAGTCAGAGCCGAATGTGAGCTCGACAGCTAACAGAGAATGATTACAATTAACACTCACCACAGCAGTACATTAATTCAGAGCATCTGCAACCTCCTTAATCCTTGGAAAAAAACTATCCCTAACAGATTAGGATTTCAGCACATGCATGCATACCTGATCTGCTATATAAAAGGAAACGTTACCCACTGCCTCCCTCTTTCACAAGAAAAAGAAAAATCTTAAATCTATTTCTTGCAGGGAAACCCTTTCTCCAATCTCCCCCTCCCCAAAAAAATATCTACCAGAGCAGTAACCAGTGCATCATCTGCAGACTGAGCTATCTTTTTCCCCTAGCTCTGACTCTGAGCATGCTCTATCAGCAGTGTCCTATCACTCCAGCTGGCTCACCTCAATTTGTTAGCCTCCCAGAGGTCAGCCCTGCATGCAGGATGATTTGCTGCAGTATTCCTGCAAATTCCCCAAAGGCAGCCACAGTGAAACAAATACAATGGTGCTGTTTTACACAGCTGAGCATGACTAGGAGACAGACAGAAAGCTGTTTTTCTGGTTGTTTTTTTTAAACAGAGCTTGCTTTTAGGTTCATAAATAAATAAATAAAGGCTCCACACAAAGAAACAAAAGCGGGGGGAGGGGGTGAGGAGGGAGGGCAGAAAGAATGCCAATCACCAGAAAAGGAGACAGCTACTGTAAATGCCTTTTCGCAATTCCTTCAGCAACTTGTAAAAGCTTTGCTAGCTATGACGGCCAGTGAATGGCTCAGTATAGAATATGCTACAAGCATACACCTTCACAATATAAGGGATCGTGTTTTTAAACAAACTATTTCTTACTGTGAAAACAGTTTTTGTGGAAACGAAAGTCACAAAATTTAACTGTATTTAATATGAAAACACTGAACTAGATCCAAGTTAGATCGGAGCAATTGCTTCTCAGTCCACTAGGTGGTTGCAAGTTCAGAGTGATTTTCCTAGCATCCGCCTGCAGAACTCACTTCCCCACTTGCTGAGTTCAGCAGACTAGTTTAGAAGATTTGTGCTCAGTTTTCATTTGTCAAGTCCTTGATCCTGAATTCAGATCCAGGCCCAAGAGCCCAATTCTGCAAACACCACTGAACAAAATGCTTATGACTTAGGCCATGGCTACACTAGAGAGTTGCAGTGCTGGTGAGGGGGTTACAGCGCTGCAATTTAGGATGTGGCCACACTTGCAAAGCACGGCCAGCGCTGCAACTCCCTGGTTGCAGCGCTGGCTGTACACCCGGTCGAGCCTCGGGTGTAGGGATTCCAGCGCTGGTGATCCAGCGCTGGTCAGCAAGTGTGGACGCCCACCAGCGCTTTTATTGACCTCCGGGGTATAAGGAGGTATCCCAGCATACCTTAGAAGCTTCTCTGGTAATCATTCACACTCCACTGCCCTGGGCTCAGCTGACCCCACCTTTAAATGCCCCGGGAATTTTAAAAATCCCCTTCCTGTTTGCTCAGCCAGGTGTGGAGTGCAATCAATCATTCAATCAATCAGCGACCATGCCTCCACGCCCCAAACAAGCCCCAGCATGGAACAATTCCGAGCTGCAGGACCTCATCAGTGTTTGGGGTGAGGAAGCTGTGCAAGCACAGCTGCGCTCCAGAAGGAGAAATTATGATACCTATGGGCAGATATTGCAGTCCTTGCTGAGAAGGGGCCATGAACGGGACGCGTTGCAGTGCATGGTCAAAATAAAAGAGTTGAGGAGTGCTTACTGCAAAGCCCGTGAGAGAAATCGCCGCTCAGGAGCTGCCCCCACAACCTGCCGTTTTTACAAGGAGCTGGATGCCATACTTGGGTGTGACCCCACTGCCAATCCGAGGACCACGATGGAGAGTTCAGAGCAGGGAGAAGTGGGGGAGGGTGTAGAGGAAGCCGACAGTGAGGCTACTGGCATGGAGGGAGACACCCCGGAGTCCCAGGAGGCATGCAGCCAGGAGCTCTTCTCAAGCCAGGAGGAGGCTAGCCAGTCGCAGCAGCTGGAAGTTGCTGGTGAGGAAGAAGCTGCGGAGTGTGCTCGGGGTAAGCAGATTTTTATGTTTTGGGAGAGGAGGGTTTGGGTTATGGTTGCCTGCATGCATGCCTAAATGTGGAATAGCCCATTGATTTGCTCTATCACGTCTCTGTAATCTGCCTCGGTAATCTCTTGAAAAGTAGCAGCCAGAGCGTGCGCAATTTGCTTTCTCAAGTTTATCGGGAGAGCCACCGTGGTCCTTGTCCCGGTCAGGCTAACTCGTCCGATCCACTGTGCAGCGAGGGGTGGGGGGACCATGGCTGCACACAGGCAAGCGGCATAGGGGCCAGGGCGGAATCCGCATTGCTGTAGAAGACCCTCCCTCTCTTCCCAGGTAACACGCAGCAGTGATATATCTGGCAGTAGGAAACCCTGTTGAGAATTTAGGGATACTTGAGTGCAGGGCGCCAGGTTCGCGGTCCCCCCCCAACCCCGCAGTGTGTTCCGGTCTCCCCACACCCTTCCAGCACGTAGCCAGCCCCGCGGTGTGCTCCAGTCTCTCCCCCTCCTTCCCAGCAGGCAGCCAGCCCCGCGGTGCGCTCCGGTCTCTTTCCCCCCGCTTCCCAGCAGGCAGCCAGCCCCGCGGTGCCCTCCGGTCTTCCCCCCCCCTTCCCAGCAGGCAGCCAGCCCCGCGCTGCGCTCCAGTCTTTCCCCCCCCCCGTTCCCAGCACGTAGCCAGCCCCGCGGTACGCTCCAGTCTCCCCCCCCCGTTCCCAGCACGTAGCCAGCCCCGCAGTGTGCTCCGGTCTTCCCCCCCCCTGCCCAGCACGTAGCCAGCCCCGCGGTGCCCTCCAGTCTCTCCCCCCCTTCCCAGCAGGCAGCCAGCCCCACGGTGCCCTCCGGTCTTCCCCCCCTTCCCAGCAGGCAGCCAGCCCCGCGATGCCCACTGGTCTTTCCCCCCCCCCTTCCCAGCAGGCAGCCAGCACAGTTGTGCGTTTCCCCCCCCCCTCACCAGCAGGCCGACAGTTATGCAGACCGCCCCCCCCCGCCAACAGCTCACCCCCTTCCTGTTCACTACTGTCCCCTGTGCAGGACACCATCTACCTCCTCTACCCAGTGCAGATAAACCCCAGTGACCCATCGGTCAATTCCCCCTCCCAGGTGCAGTCGGGGCAGAAACACTCACCCCATTGCTCGCCATGCCTTCGCTTCCCTGGCCTCTCTGTGTTATGTTAGGTATGTGGGAAGGATGCTACAAAAAGTCTAAAAACTCCTTCACTGTGTGATAATAAACAATGTAGCCTCTGTGTATTACATGTTTCTATCTATGTTTTTTTTAGTGACCTTGACTAATGCAGCCGGATCACCGGCCTCACGTCGCTTGCAGAACTTGAGAAAAAATCCGCGAAAATCAAAAGAAGAATTGATCAAAGCAGTTATGATTCACAACAACAGAGAAAGTAGGAAGACGCAGGAATGGAGAGAGAAAATGTATGAGTGGAGGCAAACACAAAGCAGGAGAAAGGAATTGGCTACCAAAAAAACCTCAAAGCACATGATAAGCCTCCTGGCTCGCCAAACTGACTCTTTCGAGTCTCTCGTAGCCATGCAGGCAGATCTGTACCGCGGTAACCCACACCCCTCCCAAAGCTCTCTTTCTTGTTCCCCAGTATTTGCACAAAACACCTTTCTCCAGCAGCCAGTTTCTTATTACCCTCAGCTGCCTCCAACACCTGTACGATCACCTACCAGCCCTGATAACTACAATTCTTACCCTGTGCACTCCACCCCCATTACCCTGCAGCATAGTAATCCTGAAGTGCAGCAGACATTGAACAGTAATCCAAACAGGACATATTCAAACCTCTGAATGTACAGTCCACCACCCTAACCCCCCTGGCCTTTTATGTACTGTACTTTGAATAAAGGATTTTATGGCTTTTACAATACGTTTTATTATTGCAGGAAGTGGTAAATATTGTACCTCAAGATAGAAAGGAGCACAGCAAAGGCACCAAACATTACTGTTGGCTCTTAGCATCAGATTGCTCCCTTAAGGCATCCCTAATCCTTGAAGCCCTTTCCTGGGCCTCTCTAGTAGCCCTGCTCTCTGGCTGTGCAAATTCATCCTCTAGACGTCGAACCTCGGAGGTCCATTCCTCACTGAATCTTTCACCCTTCCCTTCACAAATATTATGGAGGGTACAGCACGCGGATATAATAGCGGAGATGCTGCTTTCCCCCAAATCTAGCTTCCCATAAAGACACCTCCAGCGGGCTTTCAAACGGCCAAAAGCACACTCCACAGTCATTCTGCACCGGCTCAGCCTGTAGTTGAACTGGTCCTTGCTCCTGTCAAGCTTCCCTGTATACGGTTTCATGAGCCATGGCATTAAGGGGTAAGCGGGGTCTCCAAGGATCACAGTGGGCATTTCGACGTCCCCTACTGTGATCTTGCGGTCTGGGAAAAAAGTCCCGGCCCTCAGCCTCCTGAACAGGGCACTGTTCCGAAAGATGCGTGCATCGTGCACCTTTCCAGGCCATCCTGAGTAAATGTCAGTGAAACGCCCACGGTGATCCACAAGCGCTTGCAGAACCACGGAGAAATACCCTTTGCGATTAACGTACTCTGATGCCAGGTGGGGTGGTGACAGAATAGGAATATGCGTCCCATCTATTGCCCCTCCACAGTTAGGGAAGCCCATTTCTGCAAAGCCATCCACAATGTCCTGCACGTTCCCCAGACTCACAGTTCTTCTTAGCAGGGTGCGATTAATGGCTGTGCAAACTTGCATCACCACCATTCCAACGGTGGACTTTCCCAGTCCAAACTGGTTCGCCACCGATCGGTAGCTGTCTGGAGTTGCTAGCTTCCAGATTGCAATAGCCACCCGCTTCTCCACTGGCAGGGCAGCTCTCAATCTCGTGTCCCTGCACCGCAGGGTAGGGGCGAGCTCAGCACACAGTGCCATGAAAGTGGCTTTTCTCATCCGAAAGTTCTGCAGCCACTGCTCGTCATCCCAGACTTGCAGGACGATGTGATCCCACCACTCAGTGCTTGTTTCCCGAGCCCAAAGGCGCCGTTCCACGGTGCTGAGCACGTCTGTTACTGCCACAAGCAATTGAGTGTCTTGAGCGTCAGGCGTTTCAATATCATCGTCTGACTCCTCACTGTCACTTTGCAGCTGAAGGAATAGCTCCACTACCATGTGTGATGTGCTGGCAACATTCATCAGCAAGGTCCTCAGCAGCTCAGGCTCCATTTGTAACAGAAATCTCAGAAATCGCGCTGCAGACTCACAATGCCGCCAAACTGCTCGGAATGTGCAGCAAAGAACCAAGGGGCGTTGGAACAGGAAGCAGAAAGACCCGCACACTTCCTTCCCCTTCCCACAAGCCACAGCGCCAAAGTGGGATGAGGTGCTCTGTGGGATAGCTGCCCACAATGCACCACTCCCAACAGCGCTGCAAGTGCTGCAAATGTGGCCACACTGCAGCGCTGGTAGCTGTCAGTGTGGCCACACTGTAGCACTGGCCCTACACAGCTGTACAAACACAGCTGTAACTACCAGCGCTACAAAACTGTAAGTGTAGCCATGGCCTTAGAGTAGTCTCACAGCAACCAATGGAATGACTGAGATTACTCCCAATAGTAAAGTCCCAGTAGTAAATCTCTCACACACACACAAACACAATAAAAATGGTTGCCCTCTGACAAGATGCAGGGTTTCTCTTGCTCCTGGCAACAATTATCCTAGCTGTTCAAAGGAGAAAGTACAAAGCCCCATCCACATACCTTAATTATTCACATTTTGTGTAAGGGACATTCGGTTTGAAAAACTCTCAGTTATGAATGGTAGCGGTATGCTACCTGGAGCCCTTTTTGAAAAGTGTAGGAAGAGCCCAGAGCAGTCAAGCTAGCGTCTCTTTTTTGATTCATACTATAAATCATTAGGGAGAAAGCTAAATGGATTTATGCTACATATACACTGGGTCATACTGTAATTTCACACTTTGGATTTATACCAGTTGGATCTATTAGCTATTTGGCCAATTCTAGCATAATTGTCTCCAGGAGCACCACATGTACTGATTTGGATCTTGATCCTGTAAACTCTTATGTGTGTGCATAATACTACTACACAGTTCAACTGAACTTAAAAAGACTACTCGTATTTGTAAAGTTACATGTGAAAGTATCTGCAGGATTAAGACCCGAGTTTGTTTCTAATTTAGGGGGGTTGAGAGTGAATTTTTGTAATATTAAAAAGACAAATAAAAACCAAATATGCAAGGGGGAAAAAAACAACACACCAACCAACCTAAGCATTCTGTAAAACTGACAAAGGATCTTAACAAAGCAAGACCTTCAAAGTAAGTCTGATGAAAAGATGACCCGAAAGTAATGTTATTTGCATTAGAGAAGCACAGGATTAAAACATATGGCTTCTGATGCGCTGCTCTAGAGCACTGCTTTTCTGCTTTAACATTCTCATACAGAACAAGCAAAAAGGATCTTGCAAACACAACAGAGAGAGACTGCACAGAGTCATCCTTCTGTCTTTAACTCACCTCACTGTACGCTGGCAATGCAGGGCTCAGGGGAAGTAGGGCAGTGTGTTGTGGGTCAGGATAGGAGCTTTTAGTCTGCCCATACTGAGCTTCAGAGTTTTAACTACACATGGAAACAGCTATACATCTATGTCTATCTCAGGCCTGCCGCTATTGGAGTCAACATGACCCACAGTTCTACAGTCCTTGCACTCACAAGACTTTCAAGGCCCAATCTAAATCCCACTGAAGTCAATGGGAGTCTTTTCACTGACTTTAGAGATTTTCAGATCAGCCCCTTAATTATTTCAGTGGGAACTTTGGTTTCCAAAGACTGCACCACTAGGCCCTTCATCTTAGCTAATGTTTGCTTTCTATGATAATTGACTTTGTTTGGAAAAACAAACTGGTCTTTATTTACCAATAAGAACATCCCTTTATAACAATGGAGGTGTTTCTAGGGATTTAAAGAGGTGTGGCTTATCATGTCAAGAGGAAGTTGGTTCACATGGCACATTGTAAAGTAATGCATCTACTATAAGGTGCATGCACAGCAAAAACACTCACTCATAGGAGAACCATCAAGATTGTTGTGCCTCCAAAAAAATACGTAAATCTTACGATAGTATCTAGATTTTCAATGTCCTCCCAACACAGGGGAAAATAACCCACAATTTAACGGAATTTTGGCATTTGTCAAACTCAATGTCCCTTTAAGATGTAACCCCAAGGTTAAAGGTTTACAACAAGAACCCTGATCCAGTAAAGCACTTCAGCATAAGCTTAATTTTAAGCACACAGTCCCACTGAAGTAAACTCATACGCTTAAAATGGAGCACAAGCTAAAGGACTTCATGGGATTGGAGCCAGAAACAGTATGACAGTGTGACCCTCACCCTGCCATGAGCTGCGTGTAGACAGATCCTTGCACTGTAGGGTACATATGCACTGCAATGGGGAGGTATGATTCCCGGCAGGGATAAACAGACTCATACTATCTCAGCTCAAGCTAGTGAGCTAAAAACAGCAGTGTGGACACTGCAGCACTGGCAGCAGCTCAGGCTAGCCACCAAAGCTTGGACCAAGAGGGTTGGGTGGGCTTGGACTAGGGTTGCTAACCCTCCAGGATTGTCCTGGAGTCTCCAGGAATTAAAGATTAATCTCTAATGAAAGGTTATGTCATGGAGTGAAACCTCCATGAAACAGCCAACCAGAACTGGCAACCCTAGCTTGGGCTCGGGCAGCTACCCCAAGCCATTCCTTGTGCTGCAATGTCCACTCTGCTCTTTTTAGTGCACTAGCTTGAGCTGAGCTAGCGCAAGTCTGTCTGCACTAGCACTCACACCTCCCAGCAGCTATGTAAACATATTGGTAGAGTCCCACTGAAGCGAATGGGGCTCCGCATGGACACAGGAGGTCCCCCCAGGATCGGAGCCTTGATAACTTACTTAAACATAAAATTTAATTATAAAGCCCCTGTAATAGTAACTACAGTATTTATCTGTTACTAGTGTGATACAAAACACAAACTGTTGCAGCCCCAGACTGCAGTCAAATAAGCTGCCCACTGAACACCGGCCCTGAGCCAGGAGAATGCTAGTCAAACCTCATTAAGAGATCAATAAATATTTAATTCACATAGTAAAGTTTCAACCTTTAAACACAGCACCATGTAAAGAAAACAATGAACGTCTTGGAATCCCCCAAAAGTGCTACCACATAAACAGACTGGAGGAGAGGTTTGAATAGCCTTCTTTTAGGCCAAGGGAGGGTAAGCAGCAAGGAAACAGTGTTGTTTATGGAATCTTTGCCTTGTACATAGATATTGCAGGAGAACCTGCGTCACTCCCAATTATAACATTTATTATTTAAAGACCTAGAAGAACACTCCAGAAGAAATTGTTCTTCCTGCAGTGTTTTAAAATGAAAAGCAATTCTCCATTTAAAAAGGGAGCACACAAAAAAAAACATGTCAAACTACTAGAAGCTTCATTGTATGCAGTTTTGTTGAAGCCGTATTGGTCCCTGGATATTAGAGAGACAAGGTGGGTGAGGTAATATATTTTATTGGACCAATAAGAGTTCGATGTAAGCTCCAAAGCTTGTCTCTCTCACCAACAGAAGTTGGTCCAATAAAATATATTACCTTACCCACCATTTCTCTCTAGAAGCTTCCTTGTCTTGTTGACAAATGTCAGGTTTCAGACAGGGCAACAATGGTACTTGGTGTACTGAAACCAGGGCTCCGGACATCTAGGATGAAAACCTAGTTTCATAGAAGTTAACAGGAAAACTCCCATTGACTTCAACACGGCTGGGCTTTCAACCACAAACTGGATTCCAAAGAGGAAAGTATTTTGATGGGGGAATAGTATTTTCTCCCAAGACACTTCAAATGAAAAATTCCACTTTGAGCATCTTCTCCAAATGGCCCTCAAACAAGTGCATGGTAAGGGAGTACACTGGCTAAAACAGCTAAAATATAAATACTTATATTATACATATTTATTTTAGACTGATATGTTTATTCACACAAACACACACAGTTGCCTACATACACACACACCCATGTAAATATGCACATGCTTTGTGTTCTCTATCTATATTACACAGTAATGTAATAATTGGAGATACACCAATCTCCTAGAACTGGAAGGGACCTTGAAAGTTCATTGAGTCCAGTCCCCTGCCTTCACTAGCAGGACCAAGTACTGATTTTTGCCCCAGATCCCTAAGTGGCCCCCTCAAGGACTGAACTCACAACCCTGGGGTTTAGCAGGCCAATGCTCAAACCACTGAGCTATCCCTCCCCCCATAATATATCCGCTGAGGAGGCGTATACTAGCCATCTGAATTTTTCACATTTTAAATCTCTCTCCTCACCCTGCTTGGAGTTGCATTGACTTTACTGAAGTGTGACACTGGCTCTGGTCCTACCATTAGTTGCATGCAGAAGGACTGCTGCACCGAAAAAGAGTCCCCAGATTTCAGTGGGGCTCCATACAGAAGCAGCAGTCCACTTACCTACAATATATTGCAAGATTGTGGCCATGGTGAAACGAGTGACACAGAAGGGTTTCACATTTATTCTCTCAGTAGTTTCCAAATCACATTTGCTCATTTTACAAGTTGAGAGATGGTTTTTGCACTCATGCTTCTAACTGAACCTGGGATCAGAAAGTCAGGCTGTGTTCATTCTGGTCCACATTTCATCACCGGTAGTAACAATTTTGCAGCAAGTATTTAACATACTATTTGGCTAACACACAAGACAGGACAGGATTCAGCTCCCTCTTCCATAGCTGCATAGGCCATGCACTGCTAACGGTAATAAAAACTGGCAGGGCAGTAAAGGAAGTGGACATAACTGAGACACACGGGGATAGAAAAAGGTTCACTTGGTCAATTCTGAGACATCAGTTGCAATGTTAGGCCTCCATTTGTATGACATCACAAAAAGAACATGCTCCCATTTTGCAGATAAGGAAACTGAAGCACAGAGAAGTGAAATAAACCTGCCCAGGCCACACCAAGCCAGGACCAGGACCAGAACCCCTATCTCCAAGACTGATGCCTTATCCACCAAGCAACACTCAGGAACAAAGGAATTCTCCCAGGTAATTCTCATGAAGTCGCTGCATACATCAAGGCTGAATTTGGCCCCATGGACCAACCGAGATGCCGGAGCCAGCAGACAGAGTATAAGAGAGTACATTTTAAATGTGCCGAAGACGGAAGTGACAAGGAGGACTAATCGCTTGTTCCAACCTGGAAGATGCCAAGAAACACAAACTCTCCTCCAGCACATGCCCCAAAACATCTGCAACAGGGGAGGGAAATGAGATCCCTACAGCATCACCAGGGAAGTAATACAGAAGAAGCCTGCACTAGCTGGAGGTGGTTTTGGAAAAGTTAAAGCCTCATTAAGAGTCATTCTCAGGATATTAAAATATATATATCTCCCTAATGACACCTATGGAAAGGATAACTCAGCAAGTGCAAAAATGAAATCTAGCATAGGATCATGAAATGAGGCAGTTCAAGCAAGAAAAAAAAAACCATGTGAATATTTGAGGTGGAATGGGGAGCATTCTACTGTCTTCACTGGCTTATGCATTCTCTTATAAGGGGACCATAATAGTCTTAGCACAAATTATAACATGCCTCTGTTTCCCAGCAAGATTATAACTGGATTGTTTGTAGCATCTGGCTTCTCACTAAGCTTCTGTTTTCCATTATGTTCAGAGACTACATGTTTTCCGCTTCCCCTAAACAAAACAAAGTCCTAGTACTTCAAACATTTGAAAGTGTGGAAGAAGCTTTCAGGCGGAGGCAGTCATGGCAGCAGCAACGTATGGAAAGCCCAATCAAAAGTAGTATTTCCAAGCAACCCAGGTGTATGCTTCTGTTAAGTCACTCCATGAAAAATACTTGCAGGTGACTAGCACAGCATCACAACAGACATTGTCATTTCAAGCCATGTAAAAGCAAAGACTGTACTGTACTGTAGCCGAGATGTGTTTTAATTCCTTTATGAACTGGAAAGGGGCTCCTGGCCATATATTACTAACTGCTCTCTCTGCTAGCCAATCTCTTATAGAGATTAAGTCACCATAACCTGCCATCCATATGGTATTAGTACATTTAAAAAAAGTCTGGGTCCGACAGCCTTGACCCTTGTGTGACCATTGACACCTGTGCAGCATAAGTGTAATACACTACTACTCTGGTTTGGTGGCATTATGCTCATTTTGCACAGGTCCATTATGCAAGGTGGAAAGCAGCAGAGAATTTGAGCCCTTATGTTTGGCCACAAAATATCTGTACAGTTAAAAAGAATTAACTCAGGGCTTGGGTTGAAGGACCAACTAGGCTATAGGAACCGTTTCAGACATTTCTTTAAAATACTCTGCTCAGCACATAACTGCTGTGGTCTGATGTACCATGTGGAAAAGAACAATTCCTACCTTGGCTCTTATCTGATTACAGAGGCATCAGAGGGCCCAGCAGAGCAACACCAGCACATGGCTGCAGGCCAGGCATTTTCGGTTTCAAACATTGCTCTGAGGGCTCCTGCTGCCATTGACAGGGGAAGAGAAGAAAGCAATATGAATCATATTTCTCAACTTCAATGTGAACTGATCCACACAATGGTGAGAAGTGTGATGAATACACTGAATTACTTGCACAATGCCATTCTGAATGCACTAGGTGTCATATGCAAGAATTACAGTTCAATAGCCAGCAAGAACCCTTTTACACCCTTGACAGCCAGAAAATTGCAAGGAATGGCGATCAGACCTATGCTTATTTCATCAAGGCAAAGCAACCAGGGAAAACATTTTTAAAGGTTTCTTGCTTTATTTATTCAAATTTGTAATTAGAGGCTGTGGATCAGAGCACAAAAGAAACTCACAAAGCCATGGGCAAATATTACCTTAAGCAGATTAAACTGATGTCAGAACATTGTTAGTATTATTGTAGGTGTCATAGCGTACATCCCAACCGCTCCAGAGTTAATTTGTCAATGCACAGGACACAGTCCTACTAGAATAACCATGTTGCTAAATGCAGAGGCAAGTGAGCCCTACAATGTATTTCATTTAAATACAACAGCTTCATGTGTCAGATGGCTGACCCATTATCAAAGCCTTGCAGAATGATCAGAGCGTTCCACTCGGAGTGGGATGCAGCAGAGTTGGCTCCTGTGACACATACAGAATTTCTAGCCTGGGCAAAGTTAAAATAAATGCACCAAATTAAAAAAGGAAATTCTTCAAGGACAGAAACAGAATGCTTGTGATCTTAGAGAAAAGACAGCATTTAAAAAACTAAATCAATAAGTGTATGGCCCACACTGTCCCAGCATGCAGTAAGAGCTGTGGGAGGGGACCTTTTACAAGGGAAACTCCATGAGGAAATTCCCCTGCATCATCCTGGCAGGAGGGGGATGGGGTTGTTCCCTGTGGAAAATCCATACCCCAACTTGGCAGATCGTAGGGATTCACAGGAGGCCAAGCTCATCTGTGCTCAGACTCTGTACCTCCACTAAAGCTCTGGATCCCAGCGCTATCCCCTACCCCCGATTCCTCTTATCCAATGGAGGTACACTAGCGACCCCTATGACCTTACTTTACCCTAGGTGCCCTTGGGGCACAGACACCAGCTGGACAAATTCCATGGGGTTAAGAAGGAAACAATGTGTGTCTTCCCTAGCCAGCCCCATCCTGCCCTGGCCCACCCAAACTTTAGCCTTTCCTTGGCAGGCCCTAAGCACCACGGTGTGCCCTCTGAAGCGTTCTGGAGGGTGGGATTGTGGTGGTAATCCACCCTCTTTCCACACAGGGGGTTTAGCAGCCACAAATGGAGGACTTCTCCATGCACCTCTCTCAGAAGGCACATATTATTAACAGAGAACGTGTCTACAAAGAATAAATCGCACAAGTTAGAGGTCAGGCACAGAATAAAGCAGATGTATTTTACAAAGTGATACAGGCTATACTGAAACGCCTAGCAATACAGAATATACTATGCCCATTATCACTGTACTGTATCTGGGTGCCCATATGAGAAATAAAAACCCCATCACTAAGGCCCTGATTCAGGAAAGCACTTAAGCACGTGCTTAACTTTAAGTACTAAATATGTGCTTAACTCCCACTGATGTCACTGGCACTTAGGCACATGTCCAAAGTTAAGTAGGTGTTCAAGTGCCTTCCTGAATAGCGGCTCAACTTTGTTAGCCCTCGTGCCAAATTTTGTAATTAAGAAAGGAAAAGATGGCTCTTAAGTTTTGCGCACTGCAAGATGATTAACTGGCGCCTTTTATAAAAGTGTAAAGAAATAAAATATATAAAACAACTTGCCAGAGGTGACATGGGATGGCGGAGGGGCGGGGCAGGAAAGCATGCGGGGTCACACACTCCTCTCCTCCCCAGATTTGCTGCTGGGCGTGAACTGAGCATGCTCAGTAATACCGCTGAAGCTGGCTGCCCTCACTCTGCCCCCCCATTATTGGCAGGCATGGGTCTTCGCTGCAACTTGCTCTCCAGATTTACTTGTAGACATCATGGCACAGAACTATATTTGTATATGGAGGATTGTTACTATCCTGGGACCCAAAGTATGATGTAGCCTCACATATGTGCTGTACCGGATAGACGGTGGGGAGAACAGTTGCAACCTTCATTTCCTATTAATTCTCAGCTCTCTGCATGAACATGAGTAATTGCCTCAGAAGAACAAAAAAAGCCAGATGCAAGGAGCAGGGACAAGAACAAACCATTAAAAAGGGACCAGCATCATCAGGACTGAAAGAATTAAAAAACAAAGAATTCTCATTCTTCTACAATATGAAGGCTTTCACTCAACAGTATTAGTGCTGAAAAAATGACTGCCTAACCACTCAGGAACGACAGCCAGTGTCTCTCTGTAATGAATGGCAGTTATGTGGAGATGCGTTGAAAGCATGTGCTGTAGGTTCAGATCTTTTTCCCAGGTGTTCCTTTCCAACGTCTCAGCAGGGCACAAAAGGAAATTATGAGGAAAATTGATCCTAGTGCAGCTTTTATTTTATTTAGGTTTTGGTTCTCCCTTGTCTCCCTCCCTCCCACTGTGAAAGATGCAGGAGAAAATACTGCCAGTCACAACAGCAAGATTTCTGGGCCGAATCTGATTTACCTCAAATAAACAAGTTAATATATTTTTCAAAGTGGACATCTCCCTGCATTGGAAATGCTGCAGAATGAAATCAGTGACACAGACTGTTCTGTGGAAGACCCAGCTTCAGAAGAGACCTGGGACTGATGGTATGGAGACCCTTGGGTGAGTGCTGGAGAAATCTAAAATAGCCATTGTAGTTTAGTGCCCAGTTTTTTAAGCCATGACATTCCTGCTTATTTTTCAATCTGCACAGACTTTGAACTCCTACTTGTTGTCACTGCAATTGACAACCAGTTTGCAGTCAGTTTTTAATTGGCCATGATGGCTACTATCAATATACTTACCCAGAGACAGGTGTATCAGGCAGGAGGGCTATTCCACCATGTGCCTTTAGGCAGTCTTCTTACTGTCATCTGGGACATCACCCAGTGCATATCACACAGACATTGCAGGGGTGGGCTTAAGGATAAGTGTCAAAGCAGAGATCTGACAGGAGCAACCAGCAAACACACAGAGTGGCAAGGATCCATAGCCAACATTTTCCTGTTCATGGAAAGCCTCATCTGTGACTGTTCTGTAGAATGGTTTGAGGTTAAAATGAAACTGAGATTGGAATCCTGAGACTGAGACCTTTAGGAAATGCTGCAAGCCTTCCTTTGGATAAAGCTTTTTCACCATAACCAGAAAGTCATTCATAGCATCAACTTCTCCCTCTCAGAGACAAAGAACCCCCTTCCTCCAAAACCAAGCAGAGCTTTCTAGAGCCCCAAAACAGAAGAGCTAGAGACCCCAAGGAGTCCATGACAGACTCTGCAATTGCCGTTCTACACAGAAGGTGATCCAATGTTACAAGTGATGGGCAGCAGTACAAAACCCAGAGGAAAATCGATAGTTTAAAACAAAACATGGGTTTAAGGGCTTAAATAAATCAGGGCCTAAGTGCCCAATTCTACAGCCCTTATGCTAAGTAGAACATACTCCTATCTACCGTCCCATCAAAGTTAAGGGGGTTTTCACATAAGTAAGTGTTATTCAGTGTACAGGTTGCAGAATCAGCTCTAAAATATTTAAATTGCTGTTTTAATGTGATAAGACCTATCTCAAAAACACCCCAAACATAAAGATTTTACAGTGTGGAAAGTTATTAAGAGGGAGGGCAAGCAGGCCCTAGAGCTCTCTAGTACTATCCGGGAAACTAATCTCTGGGAGTAAGCCACTTCACAAGGGGGCCTTTTAAAAAAAATATCAGTAAAGGATTATGATGTCAGAGTATATGACCAGGTGAGGAAGAAGCAAAACTAGATATATCCTTATGAAAAACGATCATTGGCTCCCTGCTCCTGTGCCCAAGCTCCTCTCAATACAACGGCTGGGGAGGATGCAATCAGGGAGCCAGTTACAGTTCCCTGATCCTGTGTCAGCATGGCCCTGGTCTCAGTTACAGCAGCCTAGGGGCTGCTTTAGGTTATATATGTGATGGATCAGTGTAGTGAAGCTCCACTCTTTACTTCTGGGGAAATTCTGCACCACTGTGCATGCGCAGAATAAAAAATGACTCTCTGACGGGGAAGCAAAGGGAGGCCACAACAGCAGTCATGCAACCCTCCCTAGCAGTATGTTTCAGGTGCCTAAGGCATCCAGTAGAGAGGTAACTCATGGTGGGACAGGGGGCAGGACTGGGGAAGACCTGGCTGGTGGCTCCTACCCTGCGCCGGGCTCAGCTGCTAGTCCCGGCTGGGCTGGGGAGGACGGGACTTCCTCTTCCCCTGCATGGCACCCAGGGCTGGGTCAGACCCACCCACAGATTTCTTTCCCGGCTGTAGGAAGCTCTACAAACTCTCCCCTCCCCACACTTCCTGCGCCTATCACTCCTCAGTTGTACAGGGAGCTGCTCCCCTATCAACCCAACCCATGTGCATCCAGATCCCCTCATACCAGACCTTCACGCTGAGCCTCAGGTCCCCCCGCACCCAGAAACCCCCGCGGCGAGCCCCACTCCTCCTGCAGCTGGACCACCCTGACGAGCCACCCACACCCTACTGAGCCCCAACCAGCTGCACCTGGATCACCACCCCACTGAGCCCTATCACCTGGCATCTGGACTCCCCCAACCGCCCCCCCCCAAGCTCCAACCACCTTCACTTGGACCCCCCCACCCCGGAGAGTCCCATTATTGTTGCACCTAGAACCCCCTAACAAGCCCCTGTGCATCCACATCCGGATTCCCCACTGAGCCTCCCACACCCAGACTGCCCCACACGGAACCCTCTCAACCCACACCTGGATCCTCCCACACTGAGCCCCCCCAGACTTGGATCCTGCCTTACTGAGCCTGCCTACCAAAACCTGGTATACCTGGCGCAGAGGGGCAGGGCCCCGGGGTGTTTCTGGGGCAGGCCCAGCCCTTGCACTGTGTCAGGCTTGGGGGCAGCCACACTGTTGAGTCCATGTCCCAGGGAGGTGGGGGGGAGGGGAGCTGCACAGTGATCTCCCACCTCTGTGCAGCCAGTAGCCAGTGCTCCCCAATGCCATGCTGGAGCTTCCACATTTATCTGACAAATAACATTTGCAGAATTTTAAAATATGGTGCGCAGGAGTAACCCTCAAAAATATCCTCTATGAATACGGTGACCATATATCCCGTTTTGGTTGGGACAGTCCTTTTATTAAGCCCTGTCGCAACTTTTTTGTCAAAAGTGGGCATTGGTCCCATTTGTTCTTGCCAACTGGATCAGTTGGCAAGAGCAAACAGAACAAATGCCCACTTCTGTCAAAAGAAAGGGGGTGTGGTGTGGAGGAATTTGTCAGGAGGGGCGAGTGGAGATGCCAGCCTCTTGTGGGGGGGAGAAGGGCTCACATGGGAGCGGGGTGCTGGCAAGCAGAGTTGCAGCAAAACAGCAATAGCCTCTTGCGGGGTGGGGTAGGGTTCCAGCAACCTGAGCCTCATGGGTGGGTAGGAGGAAGCGTTCCAGGCTTGGCGGGGGGGGGGGGCACACACACGCTTGGGCCACGAGATTTGCTGAGAGAAAAAAAAACTTGAACCAACAAAAATTTTCTCCTCTAAAAATAATAAAAATGATTTTTTCTTCAAAGAACTTTTTTCCCTCCAGTCTTTAATCTCTATTTCCATGGATGCTGATTTCATGCAAAGAACCAAGCAACCCTTATTTAACATCAAAATGCCCCCCAGCCCCTTTCACTCTTTAAAGACATCTAACAACTAAAGAGGAGGCACTCAAGGCCTTGGTTACAATGGAAAGTTGCAGCGCTGGTGGCGGCTTTACAGCGCTGCAACTTACTCACCGTCCACACTTGCAAGGCACATACAGCGCTGTATCTCCCTGGATGCAGTGCTGGCTGTACTCCTCCTCTGCCTAGGGAATAACAACTGCAGTGCTGGTGATGCAGCACTGCTCCGCCAGTGTGGCCACCAAAAGCGTTGTTACTGGCCTCCAGAGGTATTCGGAGGTATCCCAGAATGCCTGCTCAGCCACTCTGCTCATCAGTTCAAACTCTACTGCCCTGGCCTCAGGTGACCCGCCCTTCAAATGCCCCAGGAATTTTAAAAATCCCCTTCCTGTTTGCTCAGCCAGGTGTGGAGTGCAATCAGTGAATCTTTCCAGGTGACCATGCCTCCACGCGCCAAATGAGCCCTAGCATGGAGCAATGGCGAATTGCTGGACCTCATCAGTGTTTGAGGGGAGGAAGCTGTGCAGTCCCAGCTGCACTCCAGCCGTAGGAATTACGATACCTATGGGCAGATATCAAGGGCCATGCTGGAAAGGGGCCATGACCGGAACGCGGTGCAGTGCAGGATTAAAGTGAAGGAGCTGCGGAGTGCCTATTGCAAAGCCCGTGAGGGAAACCGCTGCTCCGGCGCTGCCCCCACGACCTGCCATTTTTACAAAGAGCTGGACGCAATACTTGGGGGTGACCCCACCACCAGTCCGAGGACCATGATGGACACTTCAGAGCAGGGGGGGAGGTGCAGGCAGAGGAGATGGGGGAGGAGGAAACTGAGAGTGAGGGTGCTGGGGTTGGGGGAGACACCCCGGAGTCCCAGGAGGCATGCAGCCAGGAGCTCTTCTCAAGCCAGGAGGAAGGCAGCCAGTCACAGCAGCCGGTACTTGGTGAAGGACAAGCAGAGGAGCAGGTTCCCGGTAAGTGGCTTGTATTTTCAGGATGGAAAAGTTTCAGGAGAGGAGGGAGGATTAGGGCTGCATGCATGCATGCCTAGATGTGGAATAGCCCATTGATGTGGTCTATCACGTCGCGGTAATCGGCCTCGGTAATCTCTTCAAAAGTTTCAGCCAGAGCGTGGGCAATGCGCTTGCACAAGTTTATAGGGAGAGCCACTGTGGTCCTTGTCCCAGTCAGGCTAACGCGTCCGCGCCACTGTGCCGTGAGGGGTGGGGGGACCATTGCTGCGCACAGGCAAGCTGCATAGGGACCAGGGCAAAATCCGCATTGCTGTAGAAGACCCTCCCGCTCTTCCCAGGTTCCCCGCAGCAGCGAAATATCTTCCAGGATTAACTCCTGTGGAAAATGTTAACAGCAGCTCAAAGACTGAAAAACCTGCGGAAGAAGCCGCAAAAAAGAAAAGACGACCTGCTGCAAACAGTTATGGATCACTCTGCTAGAGAGAATCAAAAACTGCAGGACTGGAGGGGAAGGGAAAGCAGGATCCGCCAGAGAAATGCAGCGGCCAGGAAGAAAAGCACAAAGCAGCTGATAAGCATCCTGGCGCGCCAAGCGGACTCTATCCAGGCCTCGTAGCCATGCAGGCAGAGCACTACCGCACCGCACCGCCCCACCCCCCGTCCCAAAGCTCTTTCCCTTGTGCTCCAATATCAGCTCCAAACCCACTTCCCCAGCATCCAGGTTCTTACCTCCACCAGCTGCCTCCAACATCTGTACGTTCACCAACCAGCCCTGAGAACTACGACCCTTACCCTCTGCACTCAGCCCCCATCACCATGCAGTACAGGCATCCTGAAGTGCAGCAGTCATTGCACAGCACTCCAGACATGACATATTCAAACCTGTGACTGTACAGTTCTCCCCCCCCCCCGCCCTTTTAGGTTCCCTAAATGTTGTATGTCTGTCAATAAAGTTATATTCTTTTCAATAAATGAATTCTTTGGCTTTGAAAACAGTCTTGATTATTGCAGAAAGTCAAAGATACCTTAGAACAGGAAAGAAACAGGCACTGCAAATCAGCTTAGGAAAAACAGATTCCTACTAACATTGTAACCACTGCACTTCACTCCCATCCATGCAAGGCACCAAACATTACTGTTGGCTTTCAGACTCAAATTCCTCCCTCAAAGCATCTCTGATCCTTGAAGCCCTGTGCTGGGCCTCTCTAGTAGCTCTGCTCTCTGGCTGTGCAAATTCAGCCTCCAGGCATTGAACCTCAGAGGTCCATGCCTGACTGAATGTTTCACCCTTCCCTTCACAAATATTATGGAGGGTACAGCATGTGGATATAACCACAGGGATGCTGCTTTCCCCCAAGTCTAGCTTCCCATACAGAGATCGCTAGCACCCTTTAAAATGGCCAAAAGCCCACTCCACAGTCATTCAGCACCGGCTCAGCCTGTAATTGAACCATTTCTTGCTCTTGTCAAGCTTCCTTGTATACGGTTTCATGAGCCAAGGCATTAAGGGGTAAGCGGGGTCTCCAAGGATCACAGTGGGCATTTCGACATGCCCTACTGTGATCTTGCGGTCTGGGAAAAAAGTCCCGGCCCTCAGCTTCCTGAACAGGGCACTGTTCCGAAAGATGCGTGCATCATGCACCTTTCCGGGCCATCCTGAGTAAATGTCAGTGAAACGCCCACGGTGATCCATAAGCGCTTGCCGAACCACGGAGAAATACCCCTTGCGATTAACGTACTCTGATGCCAGGTGGGGTGGTGACAGAATAGGAATATGCGTCCCATCTATTGCCCCTCCACAGTTAGGGAAACCCATTTGTGCAAAGCCATCCACAATATCCTGCACGTTCCCCAGAGTCACGGTTCTTCTTAGCAGGGTGCGATTAATGCTTGTGCAAACTTGCATCAGCACCATTCCAACAGTGGACTTTCCCACTCCAAACTGGTTCACCACCGATCGGTAGCTGTCTGGAGTTGCCAGCTTCCAGATTGCAATAGCCACCCGCTTCTCCACTGGCAGGGCAGCTCTCAATCTCGTGTCCCTGCACCGCAGGATAGGGGCGAGCTCAGCACACAGTGCCATGAAAGTGGCTTTTCTTATCCGAAAGTTCTGCAGCCACTGCTCGTCATCCCAGACTTGCAGGACGATGTGATCCCACCACTCAGTGCGGGTTTCCTGAGCCCAAAGGCGCCGTTCCACGGTGCTGAGCACATCTGTTACTGCCACAAGCAATTGAGTGTCTTGAGCGTCAGGTGTTTCAATATCATCGTCTGACTCCTCACTGTCACTTTGCAGCTGAAGGAATAGCTCCACTGCCTTGCGTGATGTGCTGGCAACATTCATCAGCAAGGTCCTCAGCAGCTCAGGCTCCATTTGTAACAGAAATCTCAGAGATCGCGCTGCAGACTCACAATGCTGCCAAACTGCTCGGAATGTGCAGCAAAGCACCACGGGGCGTTGGAACAGGAAGCGGAAAGACCCGCACACTTCCTTCCCCTTCCCACAAGACACAGCGCCAAAATGGGACGAGGTGCTCTGTGGGATAGCTGCCCACAATGCACCATTCCCAACAGCGCTGCAAGTGCTGCAAATGTGGCCACACTGCAGCGCTGGTAGCTGTCAGTGTGGCCACACTGCAGCGCTGGCCCTACACAGCTGTACGAACACAGCTGTAACTACCAGCTCTGCAGAACTGTAAGTAAGTGTCTTCCTCTCCCCCAGCCCTTGGCTGTGTCATGTGAAATTTTAAAAAGAGATATAGATAGTCACTGAGCGCTGAACTCCTCCTCACAGTCAACACTGAGGCCTTGGCTACACTTGGAGGTCTGCAGCGCTGGGAGTTACAGCTGTCTTCGTACAGCTGTGTAAGGAAAGTGCTGGAGTGTGGCCACAGACAGCTACCAGCACTGCAGTGTGGCCACATTTGCAGCATTTGCAGCGCTGTTGGGAGTGGTGCATTATGGGCAGCTATCCCACAGAGCACCTTGTCCCATTTTGGCGCCGTGGGTTGTAGGAAGGGGACGGAAGGGTGTAGGTCATCTGATTCCTGTCCTAACACCTCATGATGCATCGCTTTGCACCCCAGCAGTCCCTGTTTCTCCGTCCACGTTTGGCGCCATTGTGACTCTCCCAACCGTTTCTGTGCAGCGCGATTTCTGTGGGAAATGGAGCCCAAACTGCTGAGGACTTTGCTGACGAGTGTCGCCAGCACATCACGTTTGGCAGTTGAGCTATTCCTTAAGCTCCAAAGGGATGAGGAGTCCGACGATGATTGCGAGTCGCCTGACGCGTAAGACACGATATTGCTCTTGGCTTTCACGGAAATGCTCAGCACCAAACAATGCCGCTTTTGGGCTCTGGAAACCAGCACTGAGTGGTGGGATCACATCGTCATGGAAGTCTGGGATGACGAGCAGTGGCTGCAGAACTTTTGGATGAGAAAAGCCACTTTCATGGCACTGTGTGCTGAGCTCGCCCCTACCCTGCGGTGCAGGGACACGAGATTGAGAGCTGTCCTGCCAGTGGAGAAGCGGGTGGCTATTGCAATCTGGAAGCTGGCAACTCCAGACAGCTACCGATCGGTGGCGAACCAGTTTGGAGTGGGAAAGTCCACTATTGGAATGGTGCTGATGCAAGTTTGCACAAGCATTAATCGCACCCTGCTAAGAAGAACCGTGACTCTGGGGAACGTGCAGGATATTGTGGATGGCTTTGCACAAATGGGTTTCCCTAACTGTGGAGGGGCAATAGATGGGACGCATATTCCTATTCTGTCACCACCCCACCTGGCATCAGAGTACGTTAATCGCAAGGGGTATTGCTCCGTGGTTCGGCAAGCGCTTGTGGATCACCGTGGGCGTTTCACTGACATTTACTCAGGATGGCCCAGAAAGGTGCATGATGCACGCATCTTTCTGAACAGTGCCCTGTTCAGGAAGCTGAGGGCCGGGACTTTTTTCCCAGACCGCAAGATCACAGTAGGGGACGTCGAAATGCCCACTGTGATCCTTGGAGACCCCGCTTACCCCTTAATGCCTTGGCACATGAAACCGTATACAGGGAAGCTTGACAGGAGCAAGGACCAGTTCAACTACAGGCTGAGCCGGTGCAGAATGACTGTGGAGTGTGCTTTTGGCCGTTTGAAAGCCCGCTGGAGGTGTCTTTATGGGAAGCTAGATTTGGGGGAAAGCAGCATCTCCGCTGTTATATCCGCGTGCTGTACCCTCCATAATATTCGTGAAGGGAAGGGTGAAAGATTCAGTGAGGAATGGACCTCCGAGGTTCGATGCCAAAAGGATGAATTTGCACAGCCAGAGAGCAGGGCTACTAGAGAGGCCCGGGAAAGGGCTTCAAGGACTAGGGATGCCTTAAGGGAGCAATTTGATGCTAAGAGCCAACAGTAATGTTTGGTGCCTTTGCTGTGCTCCTTTCTACCTTGGGGTACAATATTTACCACTTCCTGCAATAATAAAACGTATTGTAAAAGCCATAAAATCCTTTATTCAAAGTACAGTACATAAAAGGCCAGGGGGGTTAGGGTGTGGACTGTACATTCAGAGGTTTAAATATGTCCTGTTTGGATTGCTGTTCAATGTCTGCTGCACTTCAGGATTACTATGCTGCAGAGTAATGGGGGTGGAGTGCACAGGGTAAGAATTGTAGTTATCAGGGCTGGTAGGTGATCGTACTGGTGTTGGGGGCAGCTGGGGGTAATAAGAAACTGGCTGCTGGAGAAAGGTGTTTTGTGCAAATAATGGGGAACAAGAAAGAGAGCGTTGGGAGGGGTGTGGGTTACCATGGTACAGATCTGTCTGCATGGCTACGAGAGACTCGAAAGAGTCAGTTTGGCGAGCCAGGAGGCTTATCATGTGCTTTGAGGTTTTTTTGATAGCCAATTCCTTTCTCCTGCTTTGTGTTTGCCTCCACTCATACATTTTCTCTCTCCATTCCTGCGTCTTCCTACTTTCTCTGTTGTAGTGATTCATAACTGCTTTGATCAATTCTTCTTTTGATTTTCGCAGATTTTTTCTCAAGTTCTGCAAGCAACGTGAGGCCGGTGATCCGGCTGCATTAGTCAAGGTCACTAAAAAAAACATAGATAGAAACATGTAATACACAGAGGCTACATTGTTTATTATCACACAGTAAAGGAGTTTTTAGACTTTTTGTAGCATCCTTCCCACATACCTAACATAACACAGAGAGGCCAGGGAAGCGAAGGCATGGCGAGCAATGGGGTGAGTGTTTCTGCCCCGACTTCACCTGGGAGGGGGAACTGACTGATGGCTCATTGGGGTTTATCTGCACTGGATAGAGGAGGTAGCTGGTGGCCTGCACAGGGGACAGTAGGGAACATGAAGCTGGCGACCTGCTGGGGTGGGGAGCAGTCCTCGGAACTGCCGGCCTGCTGGGGGGGGGGGAGACCGGAACGCACCACGGTGCTGGCTACCTGCTGGCGGGGGGAGACCAGAGCGCACCGCGGTGCTGGCGACCTGCTGGCGGGGGGGGGGGGGGGACCGGAACGCACCGCGGTGCTGGCTACCTGCTGGCGGGGGGGAGACCGGAACGCACCATGGTGCTGGCGACCTGCTGGGGGGGGGGCGGAGACCGGAACGCACCGCAGTGCTGGCGACCTGCTGGTGGGGTCAGCTGAGCCCAGGGCAGTGGAGTGTGCAGGATTACCAGAGAGGCTTAAAAGGTATGGTGGGATACCTCCTTATATCCCGGAGGCCAATAAAAGCGCTGGTGGGGTCCACACTTGCTGACCAGCGCTGGATCACCAGCACTGGAATCGCTACACCCGAGGCACGACCGGGTGTACAGCCAGCGCTGCAACCAGGGAGTTGCAGCGCTGGCCGTGCTTTGCAAGTGTGGCCACATCCTGAGTTGCAGCGCTGTAACCCTCTCACCAGCGCTGCAACTCTCCAGTGTAGCCATGGCCCAAGTGTGTTTTGGAAGAATGAGCCAAAATATTGTATGACAGAACCAAGAACATCAATTGGTTATGAAATCAAGATTACACACAGTTTCGTGGTGGTACAAGCAAAGTTCTGAATGTGTGTGAGTCAAAGAGTAATCAAAGCCACAAACAGGGCAAAAAATAAAGTTGGCAAAAACATTTCAGCTACTAGCTGGTGAACAGGGAGACTCTTTAAAAAGGAAGAGTAAAAATTTCAGAACACTTTACTTTCCCTCTTGTAAACAGTTTTTCTTTAAAAAAACAAACAAAAAAAAAAAGACCTTGTGGCTGAGACAGATTGTCAGCTTTATTTTCTACTCTGAGGACCAATGGGGATTTCAGGCATAAAAAGGGATGAGATGAGACTGAAATAAAGTGGTTGAGAAAGGGAAGCACAGGAAAAGAGAAGAAAGCAAGAGAGAAGTACAACCCACACCAAAATACCGAATGTGTGAAGGAAAGGTGAACTTGCAATATCCAAAAACAGAAAGAAAGAGCCAGAGAAAAGAAACAAATTGCATAAATTTGAGATAGGAGATTGATACAGTAGCTGAAAAATATAGAAATATAGGGCTTGATGGTGGACCAGATTCTCCTATTCCCCCAATTGTACAAAAATGTAATCACATTCATTTCAGTTGAATTTCTTCTGATTTACACCACGAGATCACAGTCTACCTTCCACAATCTGAAAGAGTCTCTCTCTTCATGCACTGACATTTTTCTCTAAATTAGGATGCAAGTCTACATCAAATGGAAACAAGTACAACTTCACACCAACCCGATTACAATGAAAGGTAACTAGTCACTGAGTATTAGAATCAGAAAGCAAAGAATACACTGTCTCAGACAAAATATGCAAATATGCCACGCAATTTCAAAAAGCAAAAAAAAACACAGCAGGGAAATGCAAGATAAAAAAGGAGTCCAGAGTCCAGCAACTGAAAAACTATCAAGACTCAAGACCCAGAGAAAGAAGATGCCCAAGACTGCTCTACTGTTTTGTCAAGATGGATTACTCACAAGCAGAGGCACCTCCTCCCAGAGCACCTCCCAGAGGCCCTAGGACTGGACTTGTCAGAATAGGTTTAGAGAAACTTGTGCAGCAGGTCCGGGGCATGAACATTTTCCACTGGTTCCCAGGATAGTTTGTCCGGACCATTACCCTCTCAGGCCACTAAGTACTGGGGTTTTCCTCTAACACATTGGGAACCAACGATTTGCTGAAATAAATATTCTTCCTGATCCCTGGCAGTGACAGGAAAGGATGACATGGTGGATGGGGCTGGAAAAGCAGGGCCAATGCAACCATTTAGGCGAACAAGGCGGTTGCCTAGGGCGCCAAGATTTGAGGGCGCCAAAAAGCGGCGCCCTCCAAAAAATTTTTAAATGGTTGCAGCAGCCGCTGCTGCTGGAGAGGCAGTCTGAGCTGCCCGCGGCAGCAGCTGCCTGCCGCCGGCAGCCCAGGGCGACCCCGGGTCAGCACGCCGCCGCGGCAGCCCAGCAGCCCGGGGCGCCCCCGTCAGGGAGCCGCTGCAGCAGCCCCGCAGCCCAGGGCACCCCCGGGATCAGTGCGCCGCCGCGGCAGCCCGGCAGCCCAGGGGGCCCCCCGGGTCAGGACGCAGCTGCGGCAGCCCAGGGTGCCCCCAGGGTCAGGGTGGCAGCCCGGCAGCCCAGGGCGCCCTCCGGGGTCAGGGCGCCGGCGCAGCAGCCTGGCAGCCCAGCGCGCCCCCGGGGTCAGGGAGCCACTGGCAGCCCGACAGCCTAGGGCGCCCCCCCGGGGTCAGGGAGCCACTGGCAGCCCGACAGCCTAGGGCGCCCCCCGGGTCAGGGAGCCGCTGCAGCAGCCCGGCAGCCCAGGGCGCCCCCAGGATCAGCGCGCCGCTGCGGCAGCCCGGCAGCCCAGGGCGCCCCCGGGATCAGTGTGCCGCTGCGGCAGCCCGGCAGCCCAGGGCGCCCCCGGGATCAGCGCGCCGCCGCGGCAGCCCGGGGCGGCCTCCGGGGTCAGGACGCAGCCGTGGCAGCCCAGGGTGCCCCCAGGGTCAGGGTGGCAGCCCGGCAGCCCAGGGCGCCCCCAGGGTCAGGGTGGCAGCCCGGCAGCCCAGGGCGCCCCCAGGGTCAGGGAGCCGCTGCTGCAGCCCGGCAGCCCAGGGCGCCCCCCAGGGTCAGGGCACCGGCACGGCAGCACAGAGGTGTGAGCTGACGGCGGCTGCGCTGACCCAGGGGAATCCCTGAGCTGCAGGCAGAGGCTCAGAATCCCTCTCCCTCCCAGAGCAGGGGCTCCAGCCTATGCAATTTTTCTCGTTGCCCAGCGGGGGCATCAGCGGCTGGGCAGAGCTGCAGCAGCTCTGCTTAGGGCACGTGGCAGGGGCCCTGCGACAGCGGCGCAACACCAGGGCTTCGCTTCTGGAGGAAAGCCACAGCTACCCCCTGGCTCAGCCTCCACGTCAGCCCCAGCGAGGGGCACGGAGAAGAAAAGAGCCTCAGCAGTGGTCTGGTGGAGCGGAGGAAAAAAGAGGACCCTAGCGCTCATGCATTGGGCAAGGTAAGCAAGTGCCTCCCCATGGGTCAGCCTCAGGTGCCTGTGCTCCTGCCCCCTTGGTCCTTAGCTGGTCCCTGCTCCTGCTCCCCTTGTGCCTGGACAGCTGGAGAGAACAGCAGCCTGCAGAGCTGAGCTTCCCCAGTGCCCCCAGGCACCCCCTGGCCCCATCCCCCCCACAGCCCTGACCCCCAGCTCCGAGCCTAGTCCTTCTGAGCTGGAAACCCCCTCGACCTCATCCCACCCCTAGCTCCGAGCCCAGTCCCTCTGAGCTGGAAACCCCCTCGACCCCATCCCCCCCACAGCCGTGACCCCCAGCTCCGAGCCCAGTCCCTCTGAGCTGGAAACCCCCTCGACCCCATCCCCCCCACAGCCGTGACCCCCAGCTCCGAGCCCAGTCCCTCTGAGCTGGAAACCCCCCAACCCCATCCCCCCAACAGCCCTGACCCCCAGCTCTGAGCCCAGCCCCTCTGAGCTGGACACCACCCTGACCCTATCTCCCCACATCCCTGAGCCCAGCCCCTGTGAGCTGGGCACCTCTGAACCCAGAGCCCAGCTCCCCACCCAGCCGTGGGCAACAACAGCACCACCCCTAGGCAACGACAGCCCATTGGTACCAACTATCACAATCACCCAGCAACTGCCCATTATGTAATTGCAAATGTATACAGACCATTACAGCTTTTAATGTTTTTAAATAATGTATTTAGTTTATTTTCAAATTATTACAAATTAATTTTTGAATGTATTTCACTAGTTATTTTTTACATTTCCTAATACATGTTACTATAGTATTGCAAATGTTTTATGGAAGGGGCCCCCATTTTGCTTTGCCCAAGGCCCCCTGAGTCCTCTGGGCGGCCCTGTCTGAGTTTTAAGCCCTGCTGCTGTGTTTTGCCTGCAACAGGCAGGCCTAAGCCTGTGAGTGACCCCCATAGCAGCTGCCTGAAGAAGTGCTTGGGGGAATCATGCAGAAGAAGCGTGATATTTGTTTGAGTTCTCTCCTCATGGAGGCTGTGCTCCACTTGGTGCAGGACAGCAGTCTCAGCAGGACTCTAGGCCCAGCACCTTGCCTCAGTTTGTAGATTTGTAGTGCACCCATCACCGGGCTCAGTCTGGCACAGCTACCCCTCACCAGTGCCCAAGAAGCAGTCAAAAAAGTTGGATGGACTGGTTAGGTTAGTTGTCATGCTGTTGCTTGGCCAGTGTAGAGACCACTGAATGCATAGTATTCCTCTATGATATTCTGTCCTGAGCAAAATTGGCATGTTATGAGGTAGTTGCCTGTGAGGGACAGGTGTCTGTTTATGTATCCAGCCATCATGTCTTAGGTCTTCTGCATGGGGAGCTTCTCCATCCTGCTTTCATTGGTGACATCTGTGATGCTCTGGTAGACATCTATGAAGACAATACTCTGACAGGATGATCTGGCAATACATCACAAGTTGATGCAAAGGCTCTTACAAAAGCCATTTCTAGTTTCAAGTTTCTTGTTTCTCTTGTTTTGTGGTATGACATACTGTTTGAGATCAACATAACTAACAAACAACTTCAGGCAAAAGAATTTGATATATGTGATGCCATTAATCAACTTGGAGAAACCGAGAAGTTTCTTGTGGGCCGCAGAAGTGACGCAGCCTTTGAGAAAACATTGGTAGATGCAGGTGAACTTGCAGAGGAGTTGGATGTACTGGCACTTTTTGAACCAGATCCAATCCGTATTAGAAAGAAGAGGAAGCAGTTCACATATGAAGCAGATGACGAACCTATTTATGATCCGAAAGAAAAATTCAAAGTGAACTTTTACTTTGCAGTCATTGACACAGCAATACATTCGGTTGAAGAAAGATTCACATTGATGCAGCAAATTAGTTCAGTATTTGGCTTCATATATGATGTTTAGAGTTTGCAAAATAAAACACCAAAGCAAATTATGGAACATTGCTTGAATCTGGAGAAAGCTTTGCAACATGGTGAATCCAAGGATATTGATGCCTTTGACTTGTGCAGTGAATTGCAAGCTATTGCAAGACGAATCCAAAGGAGTTCATCACCCCAAGATGTACTGAACTTCATATGGGAAAATAAGCTGACAGATAGTGTCCTTAACACTCTTGACTCTTCGCATCCTCTTGACTCTCCCAGTTTCTGTGGCCAGTGGTGAGCAAAGCTTCTCGAAGCTCAAGTTGATAAAAACATATATGCGAACATCAATGTTGCAACAAAGAATTGTTGGGCTATCTACCTTGTCAATAGAACATGACATTGCTCACAACATTGACTTGGAGGAACTTGTTTCTAAATTTGCTAAACTTAAAGCGCAGAAACATAAATTCTAAATTATAACGTTACTCTGTGACCGTGTGTTGTGTATAATGTATGTGATTTTGGGGGAGGAGGGAGGGGCGCAAGATGGAATTTTCGCCTAGGGCGCAAAATATCCTTGCACCGGCCCTGTGGAAAAGGATTCTTGGCATAAGGCTTCTGGAGGGAGACATGGAACACTGGTTAAATCCTGAGGAACCCAGGGAACTGGAATCTGAATGCTATTGGACTGACCCATTCCAGAATCTGAAATGGACAGAGATATTGGTGGTCTAACTTAGCTGACAGGCACGCTGACCTAAGATTCTGAGTGGACAGCCAAACTTCATCCTTTATGACAAGGTTGGGGGTGGCCTGGTGGCGCTGGTCACCAGGGTGCTTGTAAGCCTCCTTAGCAGATGTCAGCTGTACTAGAGACTTCTCAGGGATGTGAGAGTGAAACTGAGAATGAAACTCCTAGTTGGCAAAGAAGGGGCTTTGTAGGTTGGAGACGCGTGCAGTATTATTATACACAAGTTCTGCAGAGGGAAGCAGGGAAACCCAGTTTTCTGGTCATCACTGCCTTTTGAACTAAGGAACTGCTCAAGGATCTGGGTGACTTGTTCCACATGCCCACTGGTGTACAGATGATATGCAGATGAGATGAGGGATTCTATGCCCAAAAGCCTTAGAAACTCCCATCAGAAATGGAAGACAACCTGAAAGCCCTGGTCTGACATGACACGTGTTAGCAATCTATGACAAAGAAAAACGTTCTCTAGGAAAAGGCAAGCCATTTCTGGGGCAGTAATGATGGTGCAGCACAGGACAAGGTGTGCCATCTTAATGAAAAGATCAACCACCACTAAAATTGTTGTGTGCCCCTGACAGTGAGGCAGTTCCACAGTGAAGTCCATGGACATGTGACCCATTGCTGAGATGAGACAAGCAGTGGCTGGAGAAGACAGAATGGTGTTGAACATGGGCTTGTGGTTTGGGCACAGTTTCCAAGATCTTGTATTTTTTTTTTTGACAGAGGTGCACAGGCTCAGCCACCAGAAAGTTCTTGACACCAAATTCCTAGTCTTGATGTGGCTGAAGTAACTAGCAAGTGAACTCTAAAACTATGAACAATATAAAAAGGCACAAACACACTAAAATGGCCCACTACTTTGAACAAATGGAGCAAACAGATGATATGTTCAGAACATACAAAGTGTTCACGCTTTGTACCATTTTGGTGTGTTTTTCTGTCTCGTTCTCTGGTATAGATGAAATATCTTCCCCATTTGTTAATACTGAGCACACAAAATGCTGCTTCCCTAGAAGCCAAAGCAAGACTGCAATGTTCCTTTCCTGAACAAATGGTTTCACCATTTCTGTATTCAGATCCCTGAGAAACATCCGTCCCTTACTCTGCTATGCCATGTGCGATTCAACAAAATCCATATAATATATGCATTCAAACAGGCAATCTGTACGTGCAATGTAACAGCAAGTCTTTTCCCCAGCAACATCCGTCAAGCATGGGCCTTGCCAGAAAATGTATCTGACAATTGTGGTTTCCCCAGAAATTCTTCCTAGCAAGTGTAGACTTCCCAGAAAATCCATCTGACAGTATTATCTTCAAAAAAACTCAATTTGCAGGACAATTGTGATGATAAATGAAACAAACATTATCTGGGGTCTCACATATTTAAAAAAACACAAGTCACTGAAACTATGATGATAAAAACAATGCTGAGAGAGTCATACAATCATACAGTCATACATGGTGGGGTATAGAAGTTGGAGGGAAAGTCAGAGATGTGTTGGGTTCTGGTTAACCAACGCCAGAGTACCAGCATACAAATATCAAAACTGGATACTGCAGTTAGGAGAAGGAGAATACCAACCCAGCTCAGTCTCCTCTAATGGGCCTGGTACTTGATGTTTTCCCAGCCGGGACGCAGGTCAAGCCTTTGCAAGATGGCCTGATGCAAAGTGTCCAGGTTCTCCACAACACAGGCATCATTTTCTTTCAGCATCAGAAAGCCAGGGCTGATTTACATGGGCTCAGCCTGGGGGGCAAAGCCAGCAGTTGGTGAGCTGGGGTCTGGGAAAATGGCAACGCACAGGAGGCTATGTTTCACTCTCGGCAGCACTCTGACAGACAGTTATCGATCTTAATACACAGCTCAGTTAGACCAGCCAGGCCAAGTGGGGACACCACCTGCACCAGCTACTCTTTGATTGCTTCACTGAGGCCAAGCCAGAAGTCATAATGCTGCGCAACCTCCTTCCACTAAGTGTCCACTACCAGGTGTCAAAATTCTGCAGCGAATTTGGCAACAGATAATCATGCCCCAGACATGATGCTTCAAGCACAGCCTTTGCTGTGCATGTGCAATTCAGGTCATCAGAGATTACCGCCAGAGTTGTACCAAGTTTTCAAACAGGCCCAGAAGCGGGCTAGACTTCTCCATCAGGGAGCCCTGACCAGGGCCTTCCAAGTCAGCAAGATGATAGTAAGTCCTAGTTGGGCTTGGCTAGTGAGGAATGCTTGTGGTTGCAAAAGGAACGCAAGTCGACCCTGATGTAGGAGTCCACAAAATTTGCCATGGTCACCGCTGAATTTATCTGGCAGTGGAATCTTTGTTTCAGGGTTGGAGCTGTAGGGCAGCAACGTGACCCTGCAAGTTCTGTACAGGGCATACTATTTCCGACAGCAGAGAATGGGGCCCCTTTTCTCCTGATGAGTTCCTTTTGGCAGGCTGCTTAAACTGTTAGGGACTGGGACGTGGATGGTCAGGCCTACTGGGCAGAGCAGGAGTCAGTAGCCAGGTGCCAGAACCAAGAGTCACAGCTGGAGTCAGAGTCAAGGGTCAGACCAGAGTCAGACACCAGATCCTGGAACCAAAGGTAGGAATCAGAGTGGAGGTTTGGAACAGGGTCACCTGGAGTGAGGCACGGCAGGAGTGGGACTGGGACCGGGACGAGGACCAAGACAAGCATGGCTGGAAACAAGCAGGTGCAGGAACTAGCGCAGATGTGGACAAATGCTTTGAGCAGCCAGTAGCCTGCTGCTGATCTTAAGAGCAGATCTGCTAATCCCCTCAGCCAATGACGGAGCTCAAATGGGGCCCAGCTGTGCTTGTTAGACTGCCTGCGGGTTAAGCTAGCAGGTAAGCAGACTAGCTGCTGATCCTTACTCCCCTTCACTCTGCAGATGCTATTCTAGCCTGTTGCAAAAGTATCAGTTTGCATGCCTCTTATCTTCCCTTTGACCACTCAGGCCCTGATCCAGCAAGCACTTACACATGTGCTTAATTCTACATACACCTCTACCCTGTTATAACACGGTAGCAGGGAGCCAAAAATCCCTACCACGTTATAGCTGAAACCCCATTATATTGGAGTAGGGGTGGGAGGGCTCCAGCGGTGATTTAAAGAGCTCCAGGCTCCAGCCGCTGTGAGGAGTCCCAGGCCCTTTAAATAGCCGGCAAACCCCGCTGCCACAGCCCCGGGGTAGCAGCGGCAGGGCTCCGACGGTGATTTAAAGGGACCGGGGCTCCCCGCAGCAGCCAAAGCCCCGGACCCTTTAAAGCGCCGCCCGAGCCCCACTGCACAGCCCTGGGGTAGCAGCAGCAGGACTCCAGCGGTGATTTAAAGGGCTCAGGGCTCCCCGCAGCAGCCGGTGCCCCAGACTCTTTAAAGCGCCGCCGGAGCCCCGCTGCTACTGTGCTATATGTGAACCCGTGTTATAGCAGGTCACGTTATAGCAGGATAGAGGTGTATGTGAGTTGTCCCATTCAATGTCAATGGGACTACACTTGTGTTTAAATGCTTTGTTGGATCAGTGCTTTAGACTGTAAATTCTTCAGGACATAAACTTGTGTTTTTACATGTCTGTAAACTGTCTAGGACACACAATTTTTCATCCTCAATGTGATGAAGTATAGCACTGCCATGCTAGCCCCCTTTCCTGCTACACTGTGGAGAAATCAAGAAGTAGGTTTCACAGAATCAAGACTGAAGGAATCAGCATCCACTTTTTTTTTTTGGACTGTCTAGTTGCAGAATACCATTATCAATTCTGGGGAACAGAAATGGGAAGATGCACGTAATAAAACAAACACACATACACACACCACACCACTTAGAAATACTGTACTAATGCAAGTTATAGATATTCTGTGAAATGAGTAGTCATTATTAAATGTGATATAGAAAAAACAGACCAGATTAAATCCACGTGATTCCATAAATTTGATCCAGTAGGTCTACAGAACGCATATTATCCAGAGTTAAATCCTACATTAACTTTATACCTGTCCGTTAGATGTCAATACTATTTATACACATTATCTTACTAAATCTGTACTAGACAAGCTGGCTATATAGTAAATGCACTATAAATAGGACACACATTATAAACTTGATGTAGGTATCAATGTGCCAAGATTTTATGCCAACAGAGTTGATTGCTTGTGGCCTTTAAAATACAACAGTACCCTATTTTTCAAATGTCTAAATAGTATATGCTGTTTATCCATTCCGCCAAAGGAACACTAATAAATCATGTTCTTCCTCCAACCAGACATCTCAGGTAACCTCCACCCACTCACCTCTTCTCCTGTGTGAAGAAAATAAAGAGGAAGCACCATGGAATGTCAATCACACTGCAGATCCCTCCAGCACATGCCACTACCTATAATAAAGAAGGGAACGTGTCATGGTAGTGATCACTCTCTACCATTAGGGTCAGGGCTGTCCTTAGGATTTATGGTGCCCTAGGTGGGATTATTAAACTGGTGCCCCTGTGCCTGTCTTGCTCTTAGCAACACAAACATAAGCTTACACTATTGGAAAACTTGCCACATGCACGTTATTAAAACCAGTTTAACTTAATGAAGCACACTGTAATGCTGATGGACTAGCACTAAAGAAGCAGCACTGTAGAAAAAATTCTGATTTGACAGAATGATGCAAATAATATTTTTTTAATTTGTCAACATTTTATTGCAAATTTATATGAAGAAGTATTGAAACAAGGATTTGTTTTTAATTAAAAGCAATCCTTCTGGCTTTTTGGGCTGCAAAATCAGTAATAATGTCATTGTATGACAAAGACAAAGTGATGTCTTGTTTGATTGCACAATAGCAAGACCAATCAAGTGTTCCTGACTCACTGTAGAGCGGAGATAGTTTTTAATGAGCTTTAGTTTTGAGAAACTCCCTTCTCCTGATGCTGCTGTTACAGGAATTGTCAGTAGAATACGAGTGGCAATGTACACATTAGGATATATGTCAACAAGTTTGCCAGTATGAGTAAACTGTACAATGTCCATCATCGATTTTACATGTGGCAACAACTCAATTCTTCATACAGTTCAAGTCCATTTAAATCAAAACGATCACTGTGCTTCAGGAGGCTCTCTAGGTCAGGGGTCCCCAACACAGTGCCCGAGGGTGCCATGGTGCTCACAGGGGCCTCCCAGTGCACCTGCATACTGGCCGGCAGATGAGCATCCGCCAAAATGCCACCAAAATTCGGCATTTCAGCAGCGACACCTCTGGATGACGCCACTTGCTGCCGATAAGCAGCGTCATTCAGAGATGTCACCGCTGAAATGCCGCCGAATTTTGCCAGCATTTCGGCAGATGCTTGTCCACTGCCACAGTCCTTCATCTGGTGATCGCCAGACGAAAAAGGTTGGGGAGCACTGCTCTAGGTTCTTGCACTTTGTCATTAGTTGCTCTTGTGTTCCTATTTCGTTGAATTTAGTCCTGCTCAGCCCACCTACCAGCTGAGTGAATGGAACCCCAGGCCGACAGCGGGTTGATTGGCTCAGCCAGGGTATCAGCTTCCGGTCTGCTCAGCCCACTCCCAGCCTGGGGTTCCTTAGGGGTCCACAGGCCAGCAGTGGGTGCTGAATGGGGCCGGTGGCCGGGACCTCGGGTGGCAATGGGGCAGCAGCCAGAATCCCAGAGCAGTGGGAGGCTGAGCCGCTCAGCTCACCGCTGCATGCCATCAAAAATCAGCTTGCGTGCCACCTTTGGCACATGTGCCGGGTTGCCGACCCCTGCTCTATACATTAGTAAGGAGATGAGCATATTACAGTTGTTGGAGGGCTCTATTTGGCAGTAACAGGGCTAGAGGAAAGTCAGTCAACATTTTTTGTTTCTCTGATGAAAAATGGCCCACTCCCTTCCTCATACCAAACTTGTCACAAATAATTGTCCACAACTTAATTTTCTGTTTTTGGCTAAGATATTGATTTTTTAAAAAAAATATTGAAATTGAATTCAGGATTGTTAGCAAGCATTTTTGGCCAACAAATTTGTTAAATGACAATCTAAATGGCAACTGCAGGACTGCTTTCATGCTTGGCTCACTCCCCAGCCTGCTGGTTCAACAGCTGCAGTAGAGGAGGAGATAAGTGGAAAACTGCAGGACCCCAAAATCCACCTCTTGGGGTGCAGAGTTGCAACAGCAGCAGCAAACCCTCAGGTCCGATCACTCGCCAATGGGCACCACCGCCAGCCCAACAGACCATGGTGAAGTTAGCACAGCATCTGATCTCAGGGACAGGGAACCCATGGAGCCACAGCAGCTTATCCTGCCCTGTGCAGCTCCCCCCGGATGAGATGGGGAGAGGGGAGAGAGAGACGCCCTCCTCAGCTAGGGTGACCAGATCCAGATGTCCTGATTTTATAGGGCCAGTCCTCATATTTGGGGCTGTGTCTTATATAGTACCAATTACCCCCACCTGGGGTGACCAGACAGCAAATGTGAAAAATCAGGATGGGAGTGGGAGGGAATAGAAGTCTGTATAAGAAAAAGACCCAAAAATCAGAACTGTTCCTATAAAATCGGGACATCTGGTCACCCTACAGGTGAGTTCCTTCCCCCACCCCTTCCCAAAGACCCCAGCAGCCAATCCCCTCCCTCAGACTGTGCTGCATTCACTCTCCCTAGGACCCAGCAGCCCTGCTCTTACATGTTCCACTGCTTCCCACCTGTCCGGGCTCCTAGCAGAGCAGTGCCCCCAGACCTACTGGTGCCCCAAGCAGCTGCCTGTTCTGCCTATGGCTAAGGATGGCCCTGATTAGGGTTTAAAAACATCTCGGCTGCAACAGATGCAGACTCCACCTAACAGGCAGCTGCATGTGGAGAGCTCATGCCAGAACCTGCCCTTCACAGATGGCATTATAGTCGACTGCATCTTTATCTCATTCCTTTGCTGGCATTCTTCCTATGGGATTCTATACCTCCCAAATAGCATCTCCTCCTGTGCCTGGACAGGCAATATGTGATCTTGCCCCAGGTCGCTAATTCTGGCAAGGTTTAATTTATTGATCTACATGAACTGAAAGCTAACAACCTCCCTCCAGGGAAAATACATAGGTAGCAGACAGGAAACATGGCAAGGTCGCTGTGACGGGTTGGATCACAGAAACCCCCTGGGAGCTGCCACCTGATGTGGCAAGACTACTTCTATCCCTGCCAGCTCAGGGTCCCAGCACCCTGTCTTGCTGAGCCAGACACTCCCGTTTGCTCCAACACAGACCCAGGGTCTGAATTACACCTTTACGCCATATAACGTTGTCCTTGGAAGCCAAAAAATTTTACTGCATTATAGGTGAAACCATGTTATATTGAACTTGCTTTGAGTCGCCGGAGCGCGCAGTCCCCCCACCCCAGAGTGCTGTTTTACCGTGTTATATCTGAATTTGCATTATATCGGGGTAGTGGTGTACTTTCCCCAAAGCTGCAGGTTTACCTGAAAGCAGCTAACAGAAATGTTCCTGTTTTTAACACTCATGCCCAACTCCCAATGGGGTCTAAACCCAAATAAATCCATTTTATCCTGTATAAAGCTTATACAGAGTAATCTCATAACTTGTTCGCCCTCTATAACACTGATAGAGAGATATGCACAGTTGTTTGCTCCCCCAGGTATTAATACACACTCTGAGTTAATTAATAAGTAAAAAGTGATTTTATTAAATACAGAAAGTAGGATTTAAGTGGTTCCAAGTAGTAACAGACAGAACAAAGTAAATTACCAAGCAAAATAAAATAAAACGCGCAAATCTATGTCTAATCAAACTGAATACAGATAATGTCACCCTCAGAGATGCTTCAGTAAATTTTTTCCTCAGACTGGACCCTTTCCAGGCCTGGGCACAATTATTTCCCCTGGTACAGCTCTTGTTCCAGTTCAGGTGGCAGATAGGGGATTCTTCATGATGGTTCCTCTCTCCCCTTTGTTCTGTTCCACCCCTTTATATATCTTTTGCATAAGGCGGGAATCCTTTGTCCCTCTCTGGGTTTCCATGCCCTCCTTCTCAATGGAAAGACACCAGGTTAAAGATGGATTCCAGTTCAGGTGACATGATCACATGCCACTGCAAGACTTCATTGCCCACTTGCCAGCACACACGTATCCAGGAAGACTTACAGGTAAAACACACCTATCTGCAGACAATGGTCCTGGTTAATGGGAGTTATCAAGATTCCAAACCATAATTAATGGCCTACACTTGGCATAATTACAATAGGTCCTCAGTCATATTTCATATTTCTAGTTTCAGATACAAGAGGATGATCACTCAGTAGATTATAAGCTTTGTAATGATACCTTACAAGAGACCTTTTGCATGAAGCATATTCCAGTTACATTATATTCACTCATTAGCATATTTTTATAAAATTATATAGACTGCAACGTCAGTCGCATTCATAGAACTTCCTTCAAATCATTTGCTGAAGGTGCTAATTTTTGCACCCAACCAAAACAGGAAAAGGGGTCACGTTCTCAGTCCAGCACAAGCCAACGCCATCCACCAAGAGACCTTGTGCTTTTATGATGGTTCTTGCCTTCCCCAGCCTCAATGGTAGTATGGTCCTGGAGCCCATCCCTATACCTGAATGGACCTCAGCCCTCCCACACCATTATTTTACACCCATAACCCCTATAGATTTCTATAGGTGCAGTCCCCAAAACAGTGGCTGCCTCTGGGAACCTCCCTTTGCATCCACAGAGCCTCAACAGCACATTCCCCACACAGAAGGGTTTCCCCAGTCTTTGGGACCAGCAAGGACCTTGCTGTGGAGTCATTTCATCTCTGCCATCACGGCTGACAGGAGTTTGGGGGCAGAGGGAAGTATGTGACTGCGTATTTTCCTTAGAACAATGATCCAACAAGTCTAATATCTTGACTCTGACGGTATCCAATACCCTAGGAACCACAGAGAAGATTTCCTCATTCACCTAAGAAAGGAACAGTTTGCTTCCAAAATATGCAGGCAGTTCACAATCATTCACAAAGTAAATTTGTATCATCTGAAATCACCAGAATATAAACAATAGCTTCTTTAATACGAATAAAGAGCATCTATAACTCAAATTTTATCTTTTGCATGATACATTCTAGAGTGATAGTAGTGAGTTCATAATTAAGGCTGTTACCAACTTTGCATTACAAGTCAGATTTTGGCCCTCCTGCCTCCAGCATCATAAAAACAGTTTAAGATCTAACAAGCAGATCCTACTGTGGCTCTGTGATTGCAGAGCCATTGGCCATTATCTTTGAAAACTCATGGCGATCGGGGGAGGTCCCGGGTGACTGGAAAAGGCTAATGTAGTGCCCATCTTTAAAAAGGGGAAAGAGGAGGATCTGGGGAACTACAAGCCCAGTCAGCCTCACCCTAGTCCCTGGAAAAATCATGGAGCAGGTCCTCAAGGAATCAATTCTGAAGCACTTAGAGGAGAGGAAAGTGATCAGGAAAAGTCAGCATGGATTCACCAACAGCAAGTCATGCCTGACTAACCTAATTGCTTTCTATGAGGAGATAACTGGGTCTATGGATGAGGGGAAAGCAGTGGATGCGTTTATTCCTTGACTTTAGCAAAGCTTTTGATACGGTCTCCCACAGTACTCTTACCAGCAAGTTAAAGAAGTATGGGCTGGATGAATGGACTACAAGGTGGACAGAAAGAAGGCTAGATCGTCGGGTTCAACAGGTAGCAATCAATGGCTCCACGTCTAGTTGGCAGCTAGTATCAAGCGGAGTGCCCCAAGGGTCAGTCCCGGGACCGGTTTTGTTCAATATCTTCATTAATGAGGATGGTGTGGACTGCACTCTCAGCAAGTTTGCAGATGGTAGATACGGTGGAGGGTAGGTATAGGATACAGAGGGACCTAGACAAATTAGAGGATTGGGCCAAAAGAAACCTGATGAGGTTCAACAAGGACAAGTGCAGAGTCCTGCCCTTATGATGGAAGAATCCCATGCACTGCTACAGACTAGAGACCGAACGGCTAGGCAGCAGTTCTGCAGAAAAGAACTAAGGGGTTACAGTGGACAAGAAGCTGGATGAGTTAACAGTGTGCTCTTGTTGCCAAGAAGGCTAACAGCATTTTGGGCTGTATAAGTAGGGGCACTGCCAGCAGATCGAGGGATGTGATCATTCTCCTCTATTCGACATTGGTGAGGCCTCATCTGGAGTACTGTGTCCAGTTTTGGGACCAACACTACAAGAACGATGTGGAAAAATTGGAAAGAGTCCAGCGGAGGGCAACAAAAATGATTAGGGGGCTGGAAAACATGACTTACGAGGAGAGGCTGAGGGAACTGGGATTGTTTAGTCTGCAGAAGAGAAGAATGAGGGGGGATTTGATAGCTGCTTTCAACTACCTGAAAGGGGATTTCAAAGAGGATGGATCTAGACTGTTCTCAGTGGTAGCAGATGTCAGAACAAGGAGTAATGGTTTCAAGTTGCAGTGGGGGAGGTTTAGATTGGATATTAGGAAAATCTTTTTCACTAGGAGAGTGGTGAAGCACTGGAATGGGTTACCTAGGGAGGTGGTGGAATCTCCTTCCTTAGAGGTTTTTAAGGTCAGGCTTGACAAAGCCCTGGCTGCAATGATTTAGTTGGGAATTGGTTCTGCTTTGAGCAGGGGGTTGGACTAGATGACCTCCTGAGGTCCCTTCCAACCCTGATATTCTATGATTCTGTGAAGCAACAGGCCCAATTTTGATCTGCACAACCAAATGTTAGAGGTTCAGGCATGAAAGAGTTTAAAATCTGGACTTGAGCCTGGATCTGAATTTGCCCATCTCTATTTATACCCCCACCTCACACCCCACCCGCCACCTCAACACACAAAGCTTATTATACTCTCTACCAAGAATTATATAAAGCAAAAAGCATTAACGTTTAAATACAATTACTTCCTTGTTGACCTCATCAATAAAAGAAAGAACAGTAATAGGTTTTGGAATGTATCTAGTTATTGTGGCATAATTGCCACATAAAACTTCAATTTATTGCACAGAAAATGTCCAGCTAAAAAAATTAACTTGTCTGCAGCATGTTTCTCTTCTTCAGGTTTACAAAGCACAGCCTTAGCTTTGTGAATGCATTAAGAATTGTACTATACATTTCTGCATAGCTACAAAACTGGCTTTAATTATTTGGTTATTAAGCTAGCAAGAAGAATATCTAAGGTGCCAATCACTTTGGTACATATAATCCTGTTTTATTAATTAGTATTACTACTATTTTTTAGAATCGGTATTATAGTAGCTACTTGAGGCCCCCTTTCTGCAAGGTCTTTTTTTGCCAGCTTTACAATCTAAGTAGACAAAGGGAATATTATTATAATCATTTTTGAAATGGAGAACTAAGGCACAGAAATATTAAGTGACTTGCCCCAGGTAAAAAAGTAAGTTTGTGACAGAGCCAGAATTGAACCCAGGTCTTCTAAGCACCACTCCAGTTCCTTAACCACAAGAGCATCCTTATTCTTAAATTTTAGCAATTCTACCTACAAAAACAACACACCTGCTCACCATCTTAAACAAGAAAAACGCAACTTCGAGCACTCAATTTCAGGCACTATAAATAAAATCCTGTAAATACAAGTATGTTTTTAAAGCTGACTGCCCCGATGTCAGATTAGGATCAGTTCATAGCTGTCAGAAGCTGTTACAAATGAAAAAAATTATTTGAACATACAATGTAGCCTGACAAACAATAAATCAAAAAGTGAAAGTGACATCTGCAAATTCTGCCAGAGGTCACTGGGTGGTGTCCATCCATCTTCAAAATTTTTGCAGAGGAAAAAAAATTAAATCAGAATCGCTTTGTTTTCCTCTTTACCTGATTCCATGACAGAATAAGAGAGACTCATGCTAACCCCTGCTCCTTCCCCACCAACATATTCGGTTCTTATTAGCGACTATGTGTATTTCCTCCTGCTATCCCAAAAAAAGGATATTAGGTTAAGAAAATTGCCACACTATTGAACAGATGCTAGCAACAGTGGAATGTTAGCTTTATCCAACCCAGCCACAGATTTTACTACTCCTGACCACAGCTCTACAGCCATCTCTCTGCAGTTAGACTCCTGCAACCACATGGAGTCCCATCAGGGCCTATCAGTGGGGATCCATACATGTGCTAGGGCCACCCACACACAACTCATTGCAGTGTTCAGGCCTGAGATGTCAGGTTCAACAGAGGTAGCTCTGCAGCTCTGGATATGTTCATATACATGCATGTATTAAAGCTGCCACTATTTTCCATATGAATGTCACCAGCAGGCTCCCACAGCAATTCAGAAGAACTGCAACACTATTGTGTCAACAGCAATGCAGGCTTCTAAAACATGTCAAAGCTACATTGGCTATGACTCAGGCTACAATTTTGGCACCAACGTTATGGTGTTCATGGTAATCACGCACTCGTATCTGAATAAAGTCCATGATGAATCCACCATGCACTCAACCGGCAGTAGCAGCTCTTCTCCCGTGAGGCTGGTCCTGGCACCCTACTCCAGGCATTACAACCTGGCATATACGGTTGCAGTGCCACTTAGGTATGGCCCATCCAACCTTTCATAGATGGAACTGGGGGGCAGACTCACCAAACCTCAGTGGCACTGCGACCATGCGACCATGTGTGCCAGGTGTATTTCCCAGAGTGAGGAGCTGGGCCCAGCCCGGCATAAAGCGGCGTGATCTCACTGTGAAACCCCTGCCCCCAACTGTCTGTGACTTACTGTTTTCTTTCCCCTGCATCTCTGCTGTGAAATTTATTTTTAAAAATAAATAAATAAATTAAAAAAAAAAACTGTGCCAAAAATCATAGTCTGAGCAGTGCCAAAATCTCGCATCGACAGCAAGATTAATGTAACCCTATTGCCTTCCATGCCTGCACACAGGTGAAACTGACCTTCACAAACAATTCTGCTGATGGTGTGAAGGAAGGAACAGAATCCAGCTACCACTCTCAGGCCATGGCTACACTAGAGAGTTGCAGCGCTGGTGAGGGGGTTACAGCGCTGCAACTTAGGATGTGGCCACACTTGCAAACCATGGCCTGCGCTGCAACGCCCTGGTTGCAGCGCTGGCTGTACACCCGGTCGAGCCTCGGGTGTAGGGATTCCAGCACTGATGATCCAGCGCTGGTCAGCAAGTGTGGAAGCCCACCAGCGCTTTTATTGACCTCCGGGGTATAAGGAGGTATCCCAGCATATCTTAGAAGCCTCTCTGGTAATCAGGCACACTCCACTGCCCTGGGCTCAGCTGACCCCACCTTTAAATGCCCCAGGAATTTTAAAAATCCCCTTCCTGTTTGCTCAGGCAGGTGTGGAGTGCAATCAATCAATCAATCAATCAGCGACCATGCCTCCACGCCCCAGACGAGCCCCAGCATGGAACAGTTCCGAGCTGCAGGACCTCATCAGTGTTTGGGGTGAGGAAGCTGTGCAAGCACAGCTGCGCTCCAGCCGGAGAAATTATGATATCTATGGGCAGATATCACAGTCCTTGCTGAGAAGGGGCCATGAACGGGACGCATTGCAGTGCAGGGTAATAATTAAGGAGCTGCGCAGTGCTTACTGCAAAGCCCATGAGGGAAATCGCCGCTCAGGAGCTGCCCCCACAACCTGCCATTTTTACAAGGAGCTGGATGCCATACTTGGGTGTGACCCCACTGCCAATCCTAGAAGCATGATGGAGAGTTCAGAGCAGGGAGAAGTGGGGGAGGGTGTAGAGGAAGCCGAGAGTCAGGCTACTGTGGTGGAGGGAGACACCCTGGAGTCCCAGGAGGCATGCAGCCAGGAGCTCTTCTCAAGCCAGGAGGAGGCTAGCCAGTCGCAACAGCTGGAAGTTGCTGGTGAGGAAGAAGCTGCGGAGTGTGCTCGGGGTAAGCAGATTTTTATGTTTTGGGAGAGGAGGGTTTGGGTTATGGCTGCCTGCATGCATGCCTAAACGTGGAATACCCCATTGATTTGCTCTATCATGTCTCTGTAATCTGCCTCAGTAATCTCTTGAAAAGTTGCAGCCAGAGTGTGGGCAATGTGCTTTCTCAAGTTTATCGGAAGAGCCACCGTGGTCCTTGTCCCGGTCAGGCTAACTCGTCCGATCCACTGTGCAGCGAGGGGTGGGGGGACCATGGCTGCACACAGGCAAGCTGCATAGGGGCCAGAGGGAATCCACATTGCTGTAGAAGACCCTCCCTCTCTTCCCAGGTAACACGCAGCAGTGATATATCTGGCAGTAGGAAACCCTGCTGAGAATTTAGGGATACTTGAGTGTAGGGCGCCAGGTTCGCGGTCCCCCCCCAGCCCCACGGTGCGTTCCGGTCTCCCCACCCCCTTCCAACAGGTAGCCAGCCCCGCGGTGCGTTCCGGTCTCCCCACCCCCCTTTCCAGCAGGCCGGCAGTTCCGCGGACTGCCCCCCCCCACCAGCAGCTCGCCACCTTCATGTTCCCTACTGTCCCCTGTGCAGGCCACCAGCTACCTCCTCTCCCCAGTGCAGATAAACCCCAGTGAGCCATCAGTCAGTTCCCCCTCCCAGGTGAAGTCGGGGCAGAAACACTCACCCCATTGCTTGCCATGCCTTCGCTTCCCTGGCCTCTCAGTGTTATGTTAGGCATGTGGGAATGATGCTACAAAAAGTCTACAAACTCCTTCACTGTGTGATAATAAACAATGTAGCCTCTGTGTATTACATGTTTCTATCTATGTTTTTTTTAGTGACCTTGACTAATGCAGCCGGATCACCAGCCTCACATCGGTTGCAGAACTTGAGAAAAAATCCACGAAAATCAAAAGAGGAGTTGATCAAAGCAGTTATGAATCACTACAACAGAGAAAGTAGGAAGATGCAGGAATGGAGGGAGAAAATGTATGAGTGGAGGCAAACACAAAGCAGGAGAAAGGAATTGGCTACCAAAAAAACCTCAAAGCACATGATAAGCCTCCTGGCTCGCCAAACTGACTCTTTCAAGTCTCTCGTAGCCATGCAGGCAGATCTGTACCGTGGTAACCCACATCCCTCCCAAAGCTCTCTGTCTTGTTCCCCAGTATTTGCACAAAACACCTTTCTCCAGCAGCCAGTTTCTTATTACCCCTAGCTGTCCCCAACACCTGTGCGATCACCTACCAGCCCTGATAACTACAATTCTTACCCTGTGCACTCCACTCCCATTACCCTGCAGCATAGTAATCCTGAAGTGCAGCAGACATTGAACACCAATCCAAACAGGACATATTCAAACCACTGAATGTACAGTCCACCACCCTAACCCCTCTGGCCTTTTATGTACTGTACTTCGAATAAAGGATTTTATGGCTTTTACAATACGTTTTATTATTGCAGGAAGTGGTAAATATTGTACCTCAAGGTAGAAAGGAGCACAGCAAAGGCACCAAACATTACTGTTGGCTCTCAGCATCAAATTGCTCCCTTAAGGCATCCCTAATCCTTGAAGCCCTTTCCCGGGCCTCTCTAGTAGCCCTGCTCTCCAGCTGTGCAAATTCATCCTCTAGGCGTCGAACCTCGGAGGTCCATTCCTCACTGAATCTTTCACCCTTCCCTTCGCAAATATTATGGAGGGTACAGCATGCGGATATAATAGCGGAGATGCTGCTTTCCCCCAAATCTAGCTTCCCATAAAGACACCTCCAGCGGCCTTTCAAACGGCCAAAAGCACACTCCACAGTCATTCTGCACCGGCTCAGCCTGCAGTTGAACCGGTCCTTGCTCCTGTCAAGCTTCCCTGCATACGGTTTCATGAGCCAAGGCATTAAGGGATAAGCGGGGTCTCCAAGGATCACAGTGGGCATTTCGACGTCCCCTACTGTGATCTTGCGGTCTGGGAAAAAAGTCCCGGCCCTCAGCTTCCTGAACAGGGCATTGTTCCGAAAGATGCGTGCATCGTGCACCTTTCCAGGCCATCCTGAGTAAATGTCAGTGAAACGCCCATTGTGATCCACAAGCGCTTGCAGAACCACGGAGAAATACACCTTGCGATTAACGTACTCTGATGCCAGGTGGGGTGGTGACACAATAGGAATATGCGTCCCATCTATTGCCCCTCCACAGTTAGGGAAACCCATTTGTGCAAAGCCTTCCACAATGTCCTGCACGTTCCCCAGAGTCACAGTTCTTCTTAGCAGGGTGCGATTAATGGCTGTGCAAACTTGCATCACCACCATTCCAACGGTGGACTTTCCCACTCCAAACTGGTTTGCCACCAATCGGTAGCTGTCTGGAATTGCCAGCTTCCAAATTGCAATAGCCACCCGCTTCTCCACTGGCAGGGCAGCTCTCAATCTCGTGTCCCTGCGCCACAGGGTAGGGGCGAGCTCAGCACACAGTGACATGAAAGTGGCTTTTCTCATCCGAAAGTTCTGCAGCCACTGCTCGTCATCCCAGGCTTGCAGGACGATGTGATCCCACCACTCAGTGCTGGTTTCCCGAGCCCAAAGGCGCCTTTCCACGGTGCTGAGCACGTCTGTTACTGCCACAAGCAATTGAGTGTCTTGAGCGTCAGGCGTTTCAATATCATCGTCTGACTCCTCACTGTCACTTTGCAGCTGAAGGAATAGCTCCACTGCCATGCGTGATGTGCTGGCAACATTCATCAACAAGGTCCTCAGCAGCTCAGGCTCCATATGTAACAGAAATTTCAGAAATCGCGCTGCAGACTCACAATGCCGGCAAAATGCTCGGAATGAGTAGCAAAGCACCACGGGGTGTTGGAACAGGAAGCGGAAAGACCCGCACACTTCCTTCCCCTTCCCACAAGCCACAGCGCCAAAATGGGACGAGGTGCTCTGTGGGATAGCTGCCCACAATGCACCACTCCCAACAGCGCTGCAAGTGCTGCAAATGTGGCCACATCCTAAGCAAACTCCCTGGTTGCAGCGCTGGCTGTACACCCGGTCGAGCCTCGGGTGTAGGAATTCCAACGCTGGTGATCCAGCGCTGGTCAGCAAGTGTGGATGCCCACCAGCACTTTTATTGACCTCCGGGGTATAAGGAGGTATCCCAGAATTCCTGTCCACAACAAACCGGAAGAAAGGGAGAGCTCGGAGTTCAGCCAAATTGCTTATTTAAAAAACAAACACAGCTCCTGTTTGCTGAGCAAGTGGAGGCAGGCAGGGGAATTACTTTGGAATGTTCACAGCTGTTTGCTTGAAGAGAGAAACAGCACGCTCACATGGCAGAGGGGAAGGGGGGAGTCCGTGTTGAGCAGCTGCTTATCTGCTTATCTGACAGGTATTTAGCAGTACATAATTTGCATTTAGTGAATGAGAGAGGAGTGGGGGAAGGGAGTTAGAACTTTTTAAATGATTGAAGGTCGGCACTGTGTATCTTCCAGTCCTTAGAACTTGCAAGGCAGGGAGCTGAGAACAGTGTCAACTCCAAAAATCCATTCTGTCTGTCTCCTCCACGCTCTCTGTCACATTCCACCCCACCCCCCTCTTTTGAAAAGCATGTTGCAGCCACTTGAATGCTGGGATAGCTGGCCACAATGCACCACTCCCAACAGCGGTGAAAGTGCTGCAAATGTGGCCACACTGCAGCGCTGGTAGCTGTCAGTGTGGCCACACTGCAGCGCTGGCCCTACACAGCTGTACGAACACAGCTGTAACTACCAGCGCTGCAAAACTGTAAGTGTAGACATGGCCTTCATCTAGTGTAGATCAGGGAGAATTTGGCCAGAGGCTAAAATATCCAGCAGTCCCTCCAGATCACAGAAGATGCATATTAAAGGGATGCTGTCAACTTAACAATGATGTATTGTAAACAGATAGAATTCTGTACCTTTGATGATTAAAAGTGAAAGAATTTTTAAATCCAAATTTCTTATTAGTTTTTTCTCTCTTCATTGCTTCAATTTCTTTTACAAAACAAATCAATGAAGTCCGTTTCACTTTGGGATGCTTTGTGTTGCATTTACAGGGTTTCAAACAATACAGATAAATGTTAACATGTTTAAGAGTAACTGTTGTCACTGGAATTTTAAAAATAAAAACGTGGCAACATTCATCTAGAACTTTCAAGTTAGAAAATCTTAGTTTGGCCCCAAAATTAAATCCTGAGTCAAATTTAAAACTAAGTCTCATTAATGAGGCAGAATGGGAAACCTTGCACTGCTCTTTTTCCCTGTAGAAAGAGCATATAAATACAAGAAATTCTTCAAATAACTAAGAGTTCAACCTAAACTGTTAAAATCTATTGAACTAATAATTAGGACAAAAATGTATTATTAGCCTACCTGTTGTCTGTAAGTGATATCGCACCTTTTGTTATGTAACAGTAGCTACGAATGAGATTCCTACAATAGACCGATGCAAAAACAGAGTTATACCTTCCACTTTTCATTTCACAATATCACCATAAGGCCCTGACCCTGCAAAACACACACATGCTTAATGCAAGTGAGTAGTGCCACTGAACTCAGCAGAATTACTCATGCTAAAAGTTAAGCATGTGTTTATGTCTTTGTGGGATCGGGGCTTAGACAAGATTCTGATGGTTATTTTGTGGCCTCTCTTTGTTACACATCATTTCTGCCCAGTATGTCTGTAGTATAGTCAAAAAGATCCTGAGCTAGAAAAGCACCAGCAGGTATCACTATGACAGTAGAATGGTTCATTTAAACAGCTTTGATAGAGAAACTATTAAAGAAATCCTCCCAAAACATGACAGAACAGACCCTGATGTCTGAGGCAGTGAACTGTGCTATTGAGTACTACTCAGAGAGTAATTACGAAAGTTAAGCCAGTCTGGCACAGGATTGGTGCACCATCCAGTAACTGACTTTGAAAACTCTAGGTGTAAGCTCATCCACACTGATTTCAAGATTCTGGTGTTTATTCACTCTCAGTGGCATCCACTCTTTCTGATGAGCCATTTTTACATTTTCTAGGAAAGTTCAGCTCACCTGTAGCATCTGATTTTGAAATAGATTTAGGCTCCAAAAAACACTCACATGCCTCATGTTAGGAAACCATTTTAGACATGGCCATTGAAGTCAACGGAGCTACAACATTTTACAGAAGCTGAGGATCTGCACCATAGGTTTTAAAAGCAGTTTCTGCAAACACTTAGGTTGGCTGGTGTGACTAGGGCATAACTTTGTTATTAATATTTGTGAAAACTCTGAGTCTAGTTTGCTGCCACTGAGAACAAATGTATGTCCTGGCTACACCAACCAGCATAATTGTATTTCAGAAAGCTTAAAAACAACAATAGTTTCATATTGGTGGGAGCTGCAAATTGCAGCGGGGGTGAGGGGTACAATCGCAAGAAACTCAAGGTCAAAGTGAGCTGACAGCTCAGACAATTTAACTGGAAAAAAAACACTTCGCTTTAGTTACCCAACTCATTTAGTACTGTTATTTAACAGAGAATGGCTGTAGATAATTAGTCCCGAAACATTAAACAGGAAACTAGATTGTATGTCCATGGCATACTTTACAAGTGTTGGAGGTTGAACTCTGGCCCCAATGATGGCTAATTAAAGCAAGCACTGGGGGATCCAAGTAGAACTGCCACCCTGAAGGCATAAAGCCATCGAATTTGCTTTTGCAGCAATAAATGATAAGGTTGGTTTCTGAGATACCGTAGCAATATTTTTTGTATGCCACAATGAAAATGATGGGGAGGATACTGCAAAATCCTGCAAACAATGTGTTTAACTTGAAGCATATGAGTAGCTCCATTGAAGTCCACGGCACTACTCACACCGGCCTAGGCATGTACTTAAGTATTTACAGTTTGGAGCTAATCTTGTGTAACCCATTGGTGAGTGCATGTTATAGGTCCTCCACAGTGCTTGATACACAGAGAAACTGAGCTATTTCAGTCCCCACAAGAGAGCTTTGACTCTACAGCGCAACTGTAGCAGCTCATGCTTTTAGCTCTCCAGTCTCTGAAGTTAGTTGCCAGTATGTTGGTTGTGGGGGATTGCACTTGCACCACTGAAGTCAATGGGAGCTTTACCAGTGACTTCAATGGGCACAGGCTGAAACCCTAATTTTCAAACATACCAAGATCGGGTAGAAAAGTAAAATAGCATCCTGAAATCTTAGAAGTTAGAGCATATATCTAAATGTTCTCTCCTAGCCCTTTACTAATAGATAAATGCCAACTACCGTACATTGCATTGTCAGTAGTAATCCCATTGTGGTATTTAATATACCACCATTATCCCTTGCAATTATCAGATGCTCAGATACTGCAGTTATGTGCACCAGTGTATGAAACTAGATACGCATTTGTTATTGTGTCTTTTGGCAAATGCTTTCTTTTAAATGGCAGCCATTATATATTAATAGAACAATGTAAATATGGGTGGAGTAGTGTGTGTTAACTGAAGGGGAGGGGGGGAAGAAGGTAGTGAATTTAGTGTTCATGTAAGGTACCAGACAGATAAATCCTGGATTTGATTCTCCAGGATTATCAAATAAGTACAGAAGTAGCAGCAGCAATATGAACTTCACCATAATATTTAGTCCTTACACATCACCTGTTATATGGAAAGCCACCCCATTAAAGTGATGGGATAATTCAGTCTCCATATCCATGGAGGGCCTGATTTACAAAGATATTTACACTTAAAGACACCGATAGGCACCTAATGGGATTTTCAAAAGCACCTAGGTGCTTAACTCCAATTCAGATAGAGTAGGGACTTCAACCTGGGTCTCTGAATTCCCAGGCAACTTCCCTAATCAACACTCTACAGAGTCCATCTCTTTCTGCCTCAGTGCCTATAAAGAGAGAGTGACTCCCCAGCCTAGTGGTTAGGGCACTTGCTGGGATATGGGAATCAGGCAGAACAGGGACTTGAACTTGGAGCCTTCCACATCCCCTGTGCGTGCTGTAACCCTAATGCTGTTGGCTAATCAGATCTCTTACCCACACCCTAGGAATTCCATCCAAGACCTGAAAACTTTCCAAATAAACACTTCATTGAAAGTGACCCATTTCAAGGGGGGCACGTTTCACTGAAATATTCCCAACCAGCTTTACTAACAACCTTCAATGTCAACCTTTCATCCAAGGAGTCAAAGGAGAAAGGTTTATGGAGGTACTAATGGTTCAAGGTCCGGGATTTGCTCTGTTCAGTGCTGGCTTTCTTCCCCTGCCCTCCAGATTTTTAAAAAAAGTCTCAAAGTTAATAGGTCTGTGAACAGACACAGAGAGCTGTCCATGTGGATCAGCTTACAGGCATGGCACCCTAGAGGGGCAAGGGCTTTAAATGTTTAGGACATGAAAATTGCAATGGGGAGCTAAGCAATGGTTTGGTATCATAATGTAATCAACTTCTCCTGCCTCATGGACAGTTCAGGAGCAGTGCTCCAATTCTGACAATTACCCCCGTCTTAACAGGGCCGGCTTTAGGAAGTGTGGGGCCCAATTCAAACAGTTTCGACGGGGCCTCAGCAGGGATGACTATATATATAAAAAAAAAAGAATGTAAAAAACCACATAGGGCTTGTACTCACCAGGCGGTGCTCCGAGTCTTCGGTAGCACTTTGGCAGCGGCTCCTTCACTCGCTCCAGGTCTTTGACGGTACTGAAGGACCCGCTGCCGAAGACCCAGAGCAAGCGAAGGACCCACCACCGAAGAGTTGCTGAAGACTGGGAGCACTGCCAGGTGAGTAAAAATTAAAAAGGTGCCTCTAGCCAGAGAAGAGATTCTCACTGGGCATGGGGCCCGATCCAGGGGAATTGGTGGAATTGGCCTAAAGCCGGCCCTGCATCTTAAAGTGCTTTCAAGAGGGAAGGCGCTAAGTTGTGACAGTGACAGACAGACGTGACAGTGATGAGAAAGGAATAACAACACCTAACTCTTAAATAGCACTTAGCTTCTTTGTAAAGCACTTTGAAATCTAAAAGACGACTAGGATCATTATTCCCAATGTACAGATGGGGACAAATCACCCATGCCTAATCTCTATATCCCACAAAGTTTCCAGTTCCTCTTCCCTTTCGAATTTCTATTTTTCCTCTCAAATTATAGACTCAGCCTATACTTCGGAAGCTCCTTGCAGTTGCAAGAAACGACATGCGGAGCCCGACCTGCCAAACCGAGCCGATATTTGAGATCCCGGCTGGTTTCACAGTCCCTGCTCAGCACACAGAGCATGCCTCAGGCCATGTCTACATCTAAAATTTTGCAGCGCTGGTTGTTACAGCTGTATTAGTACAGCTGTATAGGGCCAGCGCTGCAGAGTGGCCACACTTACAGCAACCAGCGCTGCAAGTGGTGTTAGATGTGGCCACACTGCAGCGCTGTTGGGCGGCTTCAAGGGGGGTTCCGGGACCGAGAGAGCAAACCGCGGCGAAGCTGGTTTCCTTTCCCGGTTTGCTCTCTCGGTCCCGGAACCCCGAGCAAGCAGGTCTCCTTCCCCGCGGTTTGCTGGCTGGCTCCGGGACCGAGAGAGCAAACCGCGGCGTTCCCGGTTTGCTCTCTCGGTCCCGGAACCCCGAGCAAGCAGGTCTCCTTCCCCGCGGTTTGCTGGCTGGCTCCGGGACCGAGAGAGCAAACCGCGGCGTTCCCGGTTTGCTCTCTCGGTCCCGGAACCCCGAGCAAGCAGGTCTCCTTCCCTGCGGTTTGCTGGCTGGCTCCGGGACCGAGAGGGCAAACCGGGAAAGGAAACCAGCTTGATTACCAGAGGCTTCCTCCTTCCACGGAGGTCAAGAAAAGCGCTGGTGAGTGTCTACATTGCATTACCAGCGCTGGATCACCAGCGCTGGATCCTCTACACCCGAGACAAAACGGGAGTACGGCCAGCGCTGCAAAGAGGGAGTTGCAGCGCTGGTGATGCCCTGCAGATGTGGACACTCTCAAAGTTGCAGCGCTGTAACTCCCTCACCAGCGCTGCAACTTTCTGATGTAGACAAGCCCTCAGTGTCCGCACACGAGAGAACGGCGGGGCCTCTGCACTCCCGCGAAACCAAGCTGAGGTCTGAACCAAGCGCCGCCCGTTGAGCTATGCCCTGCACCGCTCCGCCGCGCTGGCCGGGTCTCACGCCGAACTCCTCACCTGCAGCCGCCGCAGCCACTGCCCGGGCGCCTCCTCCTCCTGCCGTCGCTTCAGCAGAGGCTCCGCGTTCTGTCTCCGCCCACCGCGGAACCTCACAACTTCACCCCCCTGGCGCGCGCAGCAGCGAGCACCAGCGCCTCAGGCCCGGGCAGCGGCTCTCGCAAAGTGTTTGCAAAAGGGCAGCGGAAAGCGCGTCCACCCCGCCACTTGCACTCTTCTTTACGTCCAGTCCCTGAGCGCCCAGCACTGCTCTCAGACAGCCACTTGCTCATGCTCAGTGCCTGCATGGTCACTTTCTTTCTACCAGCCCCTGAACTGCCAAAGTGCATTGTGGGGATGGTAGTTTTGTAATATAGTCCTACTTTACTTTTGGTTCTCCTGGAAGCGTCTCTGTGTGTAGGGGAGTAGGGAGAAGAGGAGGAGGAATAATCTTCTGTTTCTTTAAATGCGGTGTGGTTATTTTATTCAGTGTTGGGGCCAGGTTGTTAAAGAGACAAGATAAGTGAGGTAATATATTTTATTGGATCAACTTCTGTGGGTGAGAGAGAGAAGCTTTGGTGCTTACACAGAGCTCAGGGTATGGAGAAGATCGGGCCCAGATCCTGAAGAAGAGCTCTCTATGAGCTCAAAAGCTTGTCTCTTTCACCCACAGAAGTTAGTCCAATAAAAGATATTACCTTACTCACCTTGTCTTTCTAACAATTGTTTTGTTAGTCATGTCATATGGGCTTCCACATAGTCATTCCACTAGGGAATATTCTTCTTTTTAAATGGATGAACCATAATTTCTTATGACTCACACAACAGATATGCGAACAACAGAAATGAGATTGGTCCTGTAACCTTACTTTGGACTTACCTGCTTATTGTCTGAATCTAAAATCATAGAATCATAGACGATTAGGGTTGGAAGAGACCTCAGGAGGTCATCTAGTCCAACCCTCTGCTCAAAGTAGGACCAACACCAACTAAATCATCCCAGCCAGGCCTTTGTCAAGCAGGACCTTAAAAACCTCCAAGGATGGAGATTCCACCACCTCCCTAGGTAACCATTCCAGTGCTTCACCATCCTCCTAGTGAAATAGTTTTTCCTAATATCCAACCTAGAAAACCTTCACTGCAATTTGAGACCTTGTTCTGTCATCTACCACCACCGAGAGCAGCCTAGCTCCATCCTCTTTGGAACCCCTCTTCAGGTAGCTGAGGCTGCTATCAAATCCCCCCTTTCTCTTCTGCAGACTAAATAAGCCCAGTTCCCTCAACCTCTCCTCATAGGTCATGGGCCCCAGCCCCCTAATCATTTTTGTTGCCCTTCTCTGGACTCTCTCCAATCTGTCCACATCCTTCTTGCAGTGCGGGGCCCAAAACTGGATGCAGTACTCCGGATGTGGCCTCACCATTGCCGAACAGAGGGGAATAATCACTTCCATTGATCTGCTGGCAATGCTCCTAGTAATGGAGCCCTATGTGCCGTTAGCCCTCTTGGCAAGAAGGGCACACTGTCTAGCTTCTCGTCCACTGTAATCCCCAGGCCCTTTTCTGCAGAACTGCCACTTAGCCACTCAGTCCCCAGCCTATAGCAGTGCATGGGATTCTTCCATCCTAAGTGCTGGACTCTGCACTTGTCCTTGTTGAACCTCATCAGATTTCTTTTGGCCCAACCCTCCAATTTGTCTAGGTTACTCTGGACCCTATCTACCTTTCCCCCCAGCTTAGTGTCATCTGTGAACTTGCTGAGGTTGCGATACATCCCATCATCCAGATTATTAATGAAGATATTGAACGAAACTCGCCCCAGGACCCACCCCAGGGCACTCTGCTTAATACCGGCTGCCAACTAGACATCAAGCCATTGATCACTACCCATTGAACCTGACGTTCTAGCCAGCTTTCCATCCACCTTATAGTCCATTCATCCAATCCATACTTCTTTAACCTGCTGGCAAGAATACTGTGGGAGTCCATATCAAAAGCTTTGCTAAAGTCAAGGTATATCACATCCACCACTTTCCCCATATCCCACAGAGCCAGTTATTTCATCATAGAAGGCAATCAGATTGGTCAGGCGTGACTTGCCCTTGGTGAATCCATGTTCACTGTTCCTGATCACCTTCCTCTCCTCCAAGTGCTTCAAAATGCAGGGTTACCCTTCAGGACATGGAAAACAAGGATAGAAGCACTTACACAGATAGATTAGATAGAAGCAACATGCAGCAGGGATTAATGTTCTTTGGGTTCACTGCCTTCCTACCAAACAAAAATTAGCATTCATTTGTTTGCTTAAATATGAAACCACTACTAGTTGTAACTGGCACTGCTTAAGGGCCAATTACATTTTTAAAGTAGGTGGAAGTAAAAAGAGAGGATCTGGAATGAAGGGGCTTAGAAGTGGGAAGTGCCAGCTCTCATTTCCCTGCAAAAGCCATTCAGCTGAGAGCTGCGCAGATGGGCCCTGACTTCTGCAGATTTCCTAAAGCTAAGCACAAGGCTCAGGAGATTCACCAATTTCAAGAACCCACAGTGTAACATAAAGAAGATTAGAGGCTGCATTTTAAGCATAAACAAAAGCACCATCACATCTTTCACTTTCACCAGTACATCTTGCTATTTTAAAAAGAAGTCACTGGAAGCTGAGGATGCTTCTCATGCCAATGTTGCCAACTCTCAGGATTTCTTGGGGAGTTACATGAGTTTGGTTGGTCCTGGAGGCTAAAGCTAGTCTCCCTGTGAAGCCAGAAGCTCCTCACCTCTCCTGAATTTCATCCCTGCCTGGGGAAATACCCTTTGCTTTGCTGTATTCCCCACCTTCCCACCTCCTCAGAAAAGCCACCAATCAGGGATACTACAGGAAGCAGGCAGATTCCCCCTCCCCTCAGGACATTGGAGTAGCGGTCCTGGGAAGCAGCAGAAGTGACCCAGTGCAGCGGTCTCCCACCATGACTGGGTTGTATGTTTGTGAAGAACCACAGGGGCATGGGAGAAGATGGAGGGACAGGCCGATGTGGGGGTTACGTAATTAGTTATGGGCGGGGAGAACACATAATTAAATCAATCAATTACAGGCAGCACTAATTGTCTCATACACACAGGGGATGTGGAGGGGGAATTCAGAATTTTTTTTAAAAAATTAAGATTTTTGGAGTCTGGCTAAATTTTTGAACTTTTGGAGTTAGAACTATGGTCACTTCTCATGAGGTTTCTTTGTTTGTTTTCCTGGTTTGTTTGTTTGTTTTTGGGGGAGCTTAATAGAGTTTTTGGCCAGTCTCCTGATTTTGAACCTTTAAGGGTAAGCTCTAATGCTGGGGAGGTGGGGGGGGAGCGCGGGTTTGAGATCATTTAAGGTTGAAAAATGAAGGCCTCACCCCAAGTGTTTTCAGGGGCACTCCAATTACTCTTTCTGAACCACTAGGTGGGTAGATTTTCCATTCTATCCTTTCTACCACCACCTCGCTGCCCTGCACCACCCCACCCCATCCCATCTTTTCCCCAACCTTATAGTCACCCCTTCATAGCTTTTTTCCCACGACTCCGTCTCCCTGCCATCTCATTCTCGTCCCCCTCTCAGGCATTCATATGCCCCTAACATCCTCTCTGTTCCTTCCAGTCTTTTGCTTAATGACATTCTTCAACTTCCCATGGTCTCCATCGCTTCCCCTCATGCTCCCTCCCTTTGCTCTATAGTTTCTTGTCCCCCCTCCCCAGTCTTTCTATCCTAACATTCCCTTGCTCCTCAGTCTGTCTGCCCCCACAGTCCCTATCTGTCGTCCACATTGCACTGTCCCCTCACTGTCTCCTGCCTGAACTATAGTCTGTAAAAGGGAACAGAAACTTCCATTAAAGAAAGCCTGGCTTCAGACCCATTGGAGACAATGGATGATAGTAGCCATCTTTTATAGAGGCAGGCTCATTTCCAACACCAAAGGATCTAAGGAAGTGATGGCCATTGGGGTGAGGGTACCCATGGGGACATGTGGTGAGTTTAAACAGACAGAACTCACAAGACAGCCCAAGGTTATCCTGAGATCATCATCAGCTTTTAAAACAACACACTAAAATCATGAAGATAACAGAGAGAGATGGCTCCTCTGTATATTTTAGGATTGAACCAGACATCAGTGAGCATGCAATATTACAAGGTCTGTGCCTGATCCTGCTTCTACTGCAGTTAATAGATGGTTTGCCATTAACTTCATCCAGGCCCTCTCTCATGGGAACTTCCTATTTCCACACCCATGTAGTACTCAGCAGTTAATAGTATGGTAACAATTCTCACGTTTGCTCATGTTTGTATGTATAATTAAATACTCCCAGAGCAACAAAACTGTTAAACATGGTTTCCATAAATTAATGTAAGGCTTTAACTGTTGAAACATTTGCCCCTGCTAAACTTGATTTTCCCCAAATGACTATCAATTTAATAGCTTAACACTCCCTCCCCCAATCTGTGTTTTGTTGCAGATTATGTAACTAATGATCCAAAGAGCTATCTTCTGTAAAAAGAGATATACACAAAGGGTGGGATTTTTCAAGAGTACTCAGTGTGGGTCTAAAAAACCTACTTCCCTTGAATCCACGTGAAATTTAGCATTGACTTTCCTGGGAACAGTTAGGCCAATGCTGAGCACTTTTGAAAAATCTCATCCTAGATTAGCACAAAAGCTATAAGAATGACTAATATAACTATAAACTTAATGAAATATTGGCTTGTGATTTGACCAACTGAAAGAGGTCTCATCTACCAAATTTCTTATCAGCATTGTGAGTTATAGTTCAGTCTTATAAAGATCTTTAAAAAGTGCTAGGTCTGTCATCCTTATAACTGGAACAATACAATAAAATTTGAATCAGCATTTTAATGAATAAAACACACATTTATTTTGATGATCCTGTCACTTTGTTAATTTTCCACAAATATTCACAAGTGGAATTTCCTTCCCCAAGAATGTTTGCTGAAAACTGAGGTTTTATGAATACTTGTTTGAATATTCACAACAGCAATGTTCTCAAAACCATTCTTTTCAAAAAAGTTTCAGTGGTCCAAACAAGAAGCAGAAAATATATATGTGAATTAGGTGGCCAATTGCACACCACAAATAGTTAATAGCCAAAGACATAGAAATAATAGTTTACGAAGGTTGAAATGTGTTTGCATGAAGTGTTCATAGATCCATTATGATTAACAGTCAAAATTTGTGAGCGTAACTTGCAAATAGAAAATAAAAGGACATCAATTTTTTCACTGCAAAACAGTTCATCCATCTCATCATCACCCAAAAAAGGAATATCATTATTGTAACAATGTTTTAGGGCATTGACAGTAAAGGTATATTTCCATTAAGGGGCAGGGAAGCATTTTCCTTACTACTTGATAACATTGTGGTTAGCTAGATGAGATAGTATGAGTTTGCCAGTAGGTGACCACTGTAGGTATGTCTACACAACCAGTAGGTTCTTACAGCAACAAATCTCAGAGACTGATTCTACAGACTCAGGCTCCAAGGGCTTGCACTCTGGTGCTAAAAATAGCTGTATAGATATTTAGTTTCAGGCTGAAGCTCAGGGTCTGAAGCCCACCCCCTTCCCTAAGCTTCAGAGTCTGAGCTCCAGCTTCTTAAGACGCTGGCTGGATGAGTCCACAGCACTGATGCAGAAAGAGAACTGGCAAGCCATGGGATTTGTTTCCAATCTTAAATGAATACAAAAACAGTTTCTAGTTCACGTCTCTATCTCTTACATGTGTTATTGCACCCTTGCTAGTTGCATGCATCCTGTCCTGAAGAGAGCAGGAAAATAGAGCTTGGTCCTGCAAGGTGGCCTCAGTCCAGTAAAGTATATAAATCAATGGGGTTATTCATGTGCTTATAGTTAATATGTGCTTAATTGCTCTGCTGGATAGGGGCCAGAGTGCTCAGCACCTTACAGAATCGAGCCCATCATTCAGAAGTGGTTCTAGTTGACTCTGCAAACCATGTTTGTGAGGCACAAAGCACAGCTTTGCTTCCACATTGTTGCCCACCTTAAAGATGCCTTAAAGCTGTCTCTTTGGCCCGAGTCGAAAATCCTGGGAGGTATCCCTGAATATTGTAGCTTTTTGTGACTGGGAAACAATTTTCATTTGTCTCCAGCTGTGAGTTAGTCAATTCGGAAGTGTGGGATCAGAAGAAAAACAGAACCATATATCAAAACACCATACTTAAAGTCAAACCATTCTGGAAAAAAAAACAGGCATATTTAGATATGGATCCATTCCAAAAGGATATCACTGAACAATATTTTGAAGCTCTGCATCAACAAAGGAGCTATGTATGAGTAGACGCTCCAGAGGCAAAACAGCTCTCTACTCCCTCTATTGGTGAAAAGGGAAAAATGCTGCCATAGAGAGCTTCATTTGCTTAGACTACCTACCCACAATTCCTGCAGTGACACTTGGGGAACTGCCGAACCTATATATGAACTTGGATTTGGGGAAATAGTGGGCTCCCAGAAAGGCTCAAAGAGGGGGAAGAGGCTCTATTTTGTGACAAACGACTGGGTTTCAGACAGCCAGACATCTAATCAAGGGACCTAAGTGCTCTCGGGGTATGTTTATACTACCTGCCAGATCGGCGGGCAGCGATCAATTCACCGGGGGGTTGATTTATCTCATCTAGTCTAGATGCAATAAATAAATCGATCCCCGAGTGCTCTCCCGTCGACTCCTGTACTCCACCAGAGCAAGAGGCACAGGTGGAGTCAATGAGGGAGCATCAGCAATTGACTCACCGTAGTGAAGACACTGCGGTGAGTAGATCTAGGTATGTCGACTTCAGCTACGTTATTCATGTAGCTGAAGTTGCGTAACTTAGATCGATCCCCCTTAGTATAGACCAGGGCTTGGATCCCTTTTTGTGGGGATTCCGTGTCAAGAGAAATGCAGTGGCTAACAGCAGAGCTGAGTGGACTCTGATGGGGCCCTACTTCTGCAGCACCTTAATAAAACTGAAGCAGTAAGTTGGGTTACGGAGCGGTGCTTCCAGGCAAGCAGGTCCCCTGGGTCCGGACACAGACCCGCAAAGAGACTAGTGCCACCTACTGACCAAGCAGTCAGTGGGTTTTGTTGGAGGAGTGAGGTGATGCAGCCAAGGGACTATTTATTACCTCCAGTGGACAAGGGAGTTAGATGAATGACTAATGACCAAAGTTACTAGGGGGGGTGGTATTCTACTCTTTATCTGCATGTACAGTTGCCACGTTTCCTCAAGTCCATGACTGTTCCCCTTAATAAAGATTTTCTTGTTTGTACACCATCTCAGGATGCTTGTGAGTGGGAAAGATCTGCCTGCTAAGGGCACCCAGGAAGGGGGCGTTTAGTTTCCCCAGGTTTCTGGGAAGTGGCTTGAGCCAGTTTAGTTATTTGCCAAGAAGGATCCTAGCTATATTGAACCTGGCCCTTTTTGCTACCATTGACCACCTGGCAGAAAGGTTACACTACCAAGTACTGCAGTAACATACAGCAGCAAGTACAGGAAACATTTCAGTTTGCTGTTAGTGCTCTAGTAGGAAAAAAAAATCAGTATCCATTCACAACTCTCTCTGTAGATACCTATCCAGCCATTCCAACTGGTTTCCTATACTGTAGCCTTGTACGAGATTTTATACAATTGCAGTTAGGTTTAGCTATGCAGTGAGCGACCCATAGTGCTCTCAGTTTTCATCATTTTTGTGTCTGTTGCATGACTAACCGTTCTATGGGCATTTATGTTAAGTATTCTGTTAACCTCTGTATACATGGAGCAAATCTATCATCTGAAGCAGGTGATAGCTACAAATATGTCTCAGAGATTGAACCAATGGCTATTTAAAGTATCAGTCTTCTACATTTGTTGGATGGAAAAAAATCAAGGTATGCAATAAACTGTACTACACCACACCTATACTATTAGAGGTTTGAAGCCAACCAATCAGTACATATAAAGTGTAAACATTCAGGACAAGCACGAGAGTGAGTCAAGTCTTGTGAAAGGCAATAAACAAAAGTCCCAGGGCTCTGCTACTCTTTGATAAGACTACCAAAAGCACTAATTCAGACAAATACATATTGTACTCAACTGTAAATAAAGACAAAGCCTTAGAATGAGGGTCTTTACAAATGTGCTGTGCATAGATTTAGATTCACTCTGCCAGATGTGGATTAATTGGTCCAAATGGGCATATATTAGATACATGCATTCTAAGCCCACGTCCACACTACAGGGTAAAATCGATGTTATTAAAATCGATTTTATAAAGCAGGCTTTATAAAATCGATTTTGCGCGTCCACACTAGGGCTACTTACATCGAAGTTGAGCGTCCATGTTCCCTGGCGTCCATCTTTTCCCTGAGCGTTGCACTCTGGGTACCTATCCCACAGTTCCTGCACGGGTCCCTGCCCTTTGGAATTATGGGTTACTAGCCCAGTGCATGATGGGATCAAAGTCCCCGTCCTGGGTGGTTCTGGGTACAGCCCCCCCCCTTCCTGTAAACGGAACACAGTCAGTTCGCGCTGTTTTTACTGGCTGCAGTGAGGGAAACGCCATTTTGCAGCAAGCATGGATCCAGGTCTGCTCTTGTCCTTGATCGTGAATGCTGTAAATAATTCACGCATTCTCGTTCTATCACTGCTGACCCATGATGCAGAAATGCAAGAGAGAGTGCTTGAATGCGGGGACGACAGCGATGACGAACTGGAGAATGAGTTTTCTGACACCCCGGGCCCCTGCACGTTGGAGCTCCTGACGGTTATGGGTGAGGTTCTACCCGTTCCGCGCCACTTTTGGGCACGGGAAACAAGCACTGACTGGTGGGACCGCATAGTCCTGCAGGTGTGGGACGATTCGCAGTGGCTGCGGAACTTTCGCATGCGTAAGAGCACTTTCTTTGAACTCTGTGACTCGCTTTCTCCTGTCCTGAAGCGGCATAATACCAGGATGAGACCAGCCCTCACAGTGGAAAAGCGAGTGGCAATAGCCATATGGAAGCTTGCAACGCCAGACAGCTACCGGTCAGTCGGGAATCAATTTGGAGTGGGCAAATCTACTGTGGGGGCTGCTGTGCTGGAAGTATCCAAAGCAATCATTAAGCTGCTGCTTCGAAAGGTTGTGACTCTGGGAAACGTGCAGGCCATTGTGGATGGCTTTGCTGCAATGGGATTCCCTAACTGTGGGGGGGGCCATAGATGGAACCCACATCCCTATTTTGGCACCGGAACACCAGGGTGCCCAGTACATTAACTGCAAGGGGTACTTTTCAATGGTTCTGCAAGCCCTGGTGGATCACAAGGGACGTTTCACCAACATCCACGTGGGATGGCCAGGAAGGGTTCACGACGCACGTGTCTTCAGGAGCACTACACTGTTTAAACGGCTGCAGCAAGAGACCTACTTCCCTGATCAGAGAATAACAGTTGGAGATGTCCAAATGCCTATAGTTATCCTTGGGGACCCAGCCTACCCCTTGATGCCCTGGCTAATGAAGCCATACACAGGCAGCCTTGACAGTGCTCAGGAGTTGTTTAATTACAGGCTGAGCAAGTGCAGAATGGTGGTAGAATGTGCATTTGGCAGGCTTAAGGCGAGATGGCGAACGCTTCTCACTCGCTCAGATCTTAGCCAAACCAATATCCCCTTTGTCATTGCTGCTTGCTGTGTGCTCCACAATCTCTGTGAGAGCAAGGGGGAGGCCTTTATAGCGGGGTGGGAGACTGAGGTAAACCACCTGGCCACTGATTATGCGCAGCCGGACACCAGGGCAATTAGAAGATCTCACCAGGATGCTGTGCGCATCAGAGAAGCACTGAAAAGTAGCTTCCTCATGGGCCAGGGTACAGTTTGAATGCTGATTTTCCTTTCAATTGATTGCTGCCCTCCCCGTCTATGCGGTGTTGCTGCTGCAAGATACTTTGCCTGCAGCATTCCTCAATTGCTTGCTTAGGTTACTTGCGAGAGCTGTCCATTGGAAAACATATAATTCTGTATTTCCCAATTATTACCTACCTCCACCATTAGCTGCTTCCGTCTGCTGCTAGGCACAGGACCTGCAACCTTCCTTAACTGCTTTTTTATTGAAAATAAAGTTACTACTATGTGTTACAAGAATTGTGCTCTTTATTTAAAATCAGACCCTTTCATCAATCAAGCATCATGCTTGTTGTTACAATACTGTGCTTGAAATTTCATAACTCAGCGTTCTATGGGGGACGGAGCGAGGGAGGTTTGGAGGAAGGGGGAGGGAGGTTTGAAAGAAGAAAGTGCATCAGAGTAGACAGAACAAGAATTCTCATGGACCAGGTTACGGTATGGCTGCTTTCTTTGTTTTCCCTTTATTACCCATATCCCCAATTGTCAAATCCTGATGCTGATAACTAGCTTCCGTGCAGCTTTCCAAAGCTGCTTGCTTCAGTTCATTACCAAACTACAGTCACACTTCTTTAATAGCATGACCTGAGAGTAAAAATAGGCAAAGGTGCCATGGGAGAAGTTTGGATCATTAGAGGAGGGAAAAAACAGGACACAAAGGGCTTTTCAATCTAATGAAAGCCTTCTGGTTGGAGTGTCCGCAGCAGTGGAGGGGGCTGGTGTAGAGAGCCTTCCCCCACGCGTTCTTACACGCCTGGTTCTGGAAGGTGTGGGACAGGGTGAGTACTGAGGGAGGTTATACACGGGCTGTAGGGGCATTCTGAAACCACGGAGCTCTTGCAGCATATCACGGAGGATGTCAGTCTGATCACGAAGAAGATCCAGAGTTGCTGCTCGCCAGCGCTGATCTTCCTGCCACCTGACATCATTTTTGGCGTCCCTCCTGTCTTCGCGTTGACTGGCAGCCTCCCTGTACTTTGCGACCAATTGCTTCCAGTCTCCCTGCTGAGCTCTCTCTGTACGGGTCACTGCCATAATTTCGGTGAACATGTCCTCACGCGTCCTCCTTTTCCTCAGTCTTCTTATGATACCCCCCCCACGTGGATGAGAAGCGAGAGGGAGGCTGGAGAAATGTGCAGCTGTGTGTGGGGGGGTGGGGTTTGGAAAGAGTGATAAAAGAATCATGAGACACATTTCACACAACCATTCATACAGTCTTTCTCCTCACTGACCTGTGCCTGTTACCGAACCTTGAACATTTTACTTTACCACAAGGTCACCTTAGGATTCCTTTAATACTTATTGCTTGTGGCTGAGGACAGAGAGTTCTGCTCAGACGCAGGTCAGGGAAGCACACAGACCTTGTCCGGAGAAAATGGGAAGTTAATAATGGCTAGTAATCCCTGTAGTAGATTGTACTGGTAATCAAGCTACTGTCCTTCCCTGCTTTGCTCTCGCGTTCCCCGAACAAGCAGGTCTCCTTGCCTGCGGTTTGCTGGGTGGTTCGGGGAACCGGAGAGCAAACCGCGGCGAAGCTGGTCTCCTTCCCTGGTTTGCTCTCGCGTTCCCCGAACAAGCAGGTCTCCTTGCCTGCGGTTTGCTGGGTGGTTCGGGGAACGGGAGAGCAAACCGCGGCGAAGCTACTCTCCTTCCCCGGTTTGCTCTCGCGTTCCCCCAACAAGCAGGATGGAGACTTTTCTAAAAACCACCTCATGGGTCAGTGTTTTAGGAAAGGTAAAAAAAATTACACTCACCAGAGGACGGTCCCTCAGCTTCATTTTCTGGAGTACTGCCTTGAGATGGCTGGCAGGGAACCTCAGTAAGGGTGAGGAAAAGATCCTGGCTGTTTGGGGGGATAAAATGCTCTGTGCTCTCTGCTGGAGCCTCCTCCTCTTGGTCCTCATCATAATGATCATCGCCATCAAATAAATCTTCCGTAGTTGCAGGAATCACGACGCCCACCTCTGAATCAACAGACAAGGGGGGGTTCGTCGTTGCGCTGTTCCCCAATATTGCGTTAAGCTCGTCGTAGAACCGGCATGTTTTGGGGGCAGAGCCTGACCTGCCCTTTGCTGCTTTGGTCTTCTGATACGCCTGTCTGAGCTCTTTCACTTTCACTCGGCACTGTAACGAGTCCCTGGTATGTCCCCTCTCCCGCATGGCATTAGAAATTTTTTCAAAGGTTTTCTCATTTCTTCTGCTCGAGCGCAGTTCTGAAAGCACCGACTCTTCTCCCCATACAGCTATCAGATCCTGTAACTCCTGTGTGCTCCATGCTGGAGCTCTTTTCCTATTTTCAGGAGACTGCATTGTTCTCTCTGCTGCTGAGAGCTCCACGCTGTGCAAGCAGGAAATGGAATTTCAAAGTTCCCGGGGCTTTTCCTGTTTACCTGGCCAGCAGAAGAGTACCTTTACCTGTGTAGAGCGGCCACTAGAGCACTGTGGGATACGTCCCGGAGGCCATTAACTTCGATGGCCGTCCACACTATCATAAAATCGATTTTAAAAAATCGATTTTGGGGTTACTCCTCTCGTTTTGATGGAGTTCCAAAATCGATTTTAGGGACCCTTAAAATCGATTTTATGCACTCTGTAGTGTGGACGGTTACAGCTTTAAATCGATTTAAAGCTCTTAAAATCGATTTAAAGCTCTAGTCTGGACCTGGCCTGAGAAACAGCAGAATTCTCCAGACTTTTGGTTGCCAGTGTAACGGGTACAATGCCCTGCAATAGAAGGCCAGCATCAATCATACCCACTGCTGGATTATGCGACATCCAATCATAGTTGTGTCATCCAGAAAACCTGCACTAGAGTTTATGGATTATAGAATACTGTCCTGTTCTAGTTTCTGCAAAAGGTGAGGCCAGATGCTTGTGAGATTAAATCTACATTTGCTGCTCAACAACACCACTACTCAAGGTATGTCAACACAGCAAGAGCTGTGCATGAGTTAGCCAGTCTGAGCTAGTTTGAATCCAGCTGGCTGTGTAGACATACTTTAAGGGATTCCCAACTGGAGGAGACAAACTGTGCTAACACTCATTGAGCCAGTTTGCTAAAACCTGCTAACTGCCCAACTATGTACCAATGAGGCCCAGGCAGGTTTCTACTCAGGGAAGCCAGCGCCTCCCACTGCTCGCTGCTGCCCATGCCACCAGGGCTATACTACTATTTTTAGCATATTAGCTTGATGAGTGCTCATGCAAATATGTCTTCTCAAGCTAGGAATCACACCCCCATCTCCAAGTGTAGACTTTCCCTAAGGGTCAGATTGCAGCTGGCCCTATGTACACGTGCTAGGAAGGGGAGTGTACACAAGGTGCTATATGCACCAATGCAGGTGGCAACCATGATCCCAGTATTTCCACTCCCTGAGCACAAGGACTGAGGAAGTGTTAGTGCTGCCAAGGAGTATGAGTACACCCCTGTCCACCTCCCTGCTGGCTGGTGAAAACCAATTGATAGAGAGGGAGTTCACACTATACTTCCAAAATGAAATGCAAGAGCTGCCTCTGAGCTCCACCATCAGCACTCTGCCTCCCATGTGATCTGCAGGTAGAATACTTCCTGAGACTGCCGCTGGTCAATTTTGCCTCTGCACTTGCATTGCGAGGCTGGCTAAGGCTTGATACAGAGCCCAAAGCACTTATGTTAACTATCTGCTAAGGTGTTTATACCCCTCTCATTGGTATGGTATTTGAAATCCAACCCTTCAAACACCTCTATGAGAAGGGGTATATAAATATTTTTATCCCCATTTCAGAGATGGAAATACTGAGATAGAGAACGTAAATGAATTAGTAAAGGTCACATAGCAAGATGTGAAGGTGAAGGTGACAGAAGAAATCCACTTAGCCCCATATTCAATCCACTAAACCATGTTGCCTATGTATGACAATTTGTTCTGGTTCAATGGGCTATAGAAGTCAATTTCACATGGAAATAAATGTAAAAGATATATCAAAGATACCTCTTCAACTGCCATCAACAGTAAGTGATAACCTATGGTTCAGATTCCTCTAATGCAGAACAGTTATCTCCGTATGGTGCTTAAAATGGCTTCCCTCCCTCTGACCAAAAAAACAAAAAACAAAATACAGTAGGCCCTTACGAGCTGACTGGTCAACCACACACTTCATTTGGAACCAGAAATATGCAATCAGGCTGCAGAGATTTAAAAAAAAGCAAATACTGTACAGCACAGTATTGTGTTAAATGTAAACTACTAAAAAAATAAAGGAATGTATATAAAATGAAGATTTGACAAGGTAAGGAAACTGTTTCTGTGCTTGTTTCATTTAAATTAAGCTGGTTCAAAGCAGGATTTTTCTTCTTTATAGTAGAGTTTCGAAGCTGTATTAAGTCAATGTTCAGTTGTAAACTTTTGAAAGAACAACCATAATGTTTTGTTCAGAGTTACGAACACCTCAGGAAGGAAATGTTCCTAACTGTGAGGTTCTGCTGTAAGTGCATTAAACTCGGTTGTATATGCAATCAATACAGAGACATAAGAAAAAAGAATCCCCTGTCACAGAATCGCTCAGAGATTTACATGCTGAACCCTAAGCAGATGCTCCTTTTGGATACAGAAAGAGGCTTATATTGATCTAATACCATGACTAAGTAAAACTTTCCACAACCTAAAAGAATGAGTAGGTGGATGGTAATGACAATAAGCTAAAAAGACAGCAAAACTGAAAGACTCAGTGACAGTCTGCATCAACAGATGTTCAGTAACCCGGTGATAGACAGTATTAGAAGAAGCTTCACTGTGTAATGAAGTAACTGTCTTATGATATATTAGCAATTATTCAGAAGTATGAAAGTGTGAAAGTCTTGTTGCTACATAAATTATCTGAGATATTCTTGTCAATTATAGACTTGCTTTAAGGAGCAGACACTGGTGATCAGGACAATAACTATGTTTTAGTGTCATGTGAATATTCTCAGGCAAGCACACAAATCAATCCTTTCTCGTCTACTCTTAGCGTGTCACCTCATCCGGTGACTTAGCTGATGTTTCTTTACTATTTTTTGTGTTCATTTAAAAGGATGACACAATGATAGATTTAGTAACAGAGGAGGGAAACAGTCCAGTAGAATTTGTGGTACCACAAAAATAGGGATATGTTGATTTAGGACGCAGTGGATTCCATGAAATACAGCCTCTCAAGGCCTGTCCTATAATGTGCTGAGCACCCTCAACTCCCAAGGTCAGTTCTCATAGTTCTGCACATGCTCTGCTTCACACACTGCATTGGAAATTATATGAACTGCATTCACCACCTGCCTTGTTATGCCAAAGCATGCTAGGGTTGAACAAGTCCCCCATCACTGTCAACAGCCCTTAGTGAGACATGGACGAATGGGATATTCATGGGTGAAGGCATTCTTTCTTTCTTTCCAAGTTCCAGCTCCATCATCCTGTCCCGTGGTGTTCCTGCCTCCCACCATCTATCTCAATGAGGGGTTCTTCAGCCCTTTTCTGTCCTGTCCTATCTCCCCACATCTGGATCAAGGTCTCTCAATCTCCTGTTCTCCCTGGCAGGAGCTGCCTCTCCATCCCTCAGCCATTTGCACCAGTTGTGACCCATGAAGTTGTGACCCCTGCTCCCGCTTCCCAACCTGCTACAGTCTCAGCCTGTTTTACCTACTCTCTGTCTGACTAAGCCTGTCTGCCTCTATCCACCATTATTCTCCCCCACATCCAAGCCTGCCTGTCCTTGGATCCCCTATCCTCTGAGCCTCTCCTCACACATACTGTTTTAATAATAAGCCCCGCCGCTCCCGTGTCAAGTGGGGGAATGATTATACAAGAAACCAACCTACTGGTCTGCCAGGGGCCCTGGATGTTATTGAATTGACGCAGCTGAGCCCTTTGCAGGATCCAGCACCAATCTTTCAGTTAGGATTCCTGGGGAGCAATGAGGCTTGTTAACACATATAATTATTGTATATAGTCACTTGACTCTTACAGCCCAAAAACTAGTTGCTTGAAGCTGGAAGTGATGCACTCCTCCAGCTGCACTGGGATACACTGAAAAAATCCTGACTCCCCTTTACCAATGAATAAACTCTCCTTAAGCCCCCAGGACAAATTGCAGGACTTCACTGCCACCTGCACTCTGCATCATGACTCATGAGTATATTAAGAGTAACAACTTACGGACACAGGTACAGCCAAGGAATCACCTATTGTCCTTTTGTATAATACATCCCTTCCATTCTCTCCATCATGTATTGCAAGTTGTTTAGCTATCTTTACGTCCAGAAGAAAAAGTCAGTCATCCAGTGTGCGCAGTTCATCTCGTGCACTGAATGAGACAGGAGTCCTGAGAGGAAAAAATAGTCCATGAGCATGTAATTAGATACCACAGATGTACAAGGGGATGAATTAAGGTTGCACAGCAACCATAAATATAGAATTCACTTTCAAGTGCTTGACTTTGCAACCTAAATAATATTCTTTTAACAATTTTTTGTAAATAATTTCCTAGAGTTTTTTGTAAAGAAAAAGGGTAAAAACAACTTCCATTATTTGCAACTGTAAAAATCCCCTTCCCATCACCAGGAGCCTTTGAACCCTGAACATTCATCACTACCTCAGAGGCTGCTACTACTTGAGCAACAGGATTAACAGCATCAGTGGGTGATAGTCAAGAAACCAGAAATGGTGCTTGTTTGGGAGGGTTGGATTTTGGTTTTTTTTTAATAAAATCTTCACAAAGAAGATAAACCAATTTCTCTTTTCTAAAAGCAACTGCTTCTAGCAAAAGAAAAGGGGTGGTAGATCTTCTGCATAGTTATAACAAGTAAAGAAGGTGTGGTGCAATCCTGCTTTCATGCACTCCACCTTTTGTCTTCTTTGTAAGAATGTCTTTAGTTTATTCATGAGATCCCCAAGCACAGGATTTTACAACTGATTTTCTGCCAACTTGTGGTGGAAAAATATTTTTCTTCCAAAATAATCATGATTGTGCTGTAGCTTCTAAATACCCAGCTGAATCCTTTAGTAAAATTCTGTACAGCTTGCAGGCAAAACTATATTTATGGAAACCTAATTTTAATAGGTGATAGTGACTTTGATTTTTGAGCTTCTGTGGGAATTCTAATAAGAATAGTTTAGAACCATCTGGGGCTGACTGCTGCTGCATGAGGTAAAATATTTGCAGCACATCAAGACACAAAAAGCTCTTTAAACTATACTACTAACTATGGATAATTCAGGCTTAGCAAGACAGCTTGGGGATATACGATGTAGAGATCTCAGTGGTATTACAAAATAAATACTTTGTTTATTTTGACTATATTTTACTTTAAAAAATATAATATTCTGCCTGTGCTTTAAATGCAAACTAATAGTAAGGTAACCACAGAAGAAATATACCACATGCATTTACCATTTCACTTTTAGCTAAACACTTCAGTACAGATGGATGCAATACTGATGACATTGTTTCCAGCCATCACTTTAAGATCACCCACTTGTAATTCTGAGTGAACACTGAAGATGATAGAACCAAAACATTAGAGAGAATTTCATTTTTATTCTATTATAAGTATTTCTGCTGCAGCACATTGATCTTAGCTCCAAGGAACCGAGAAGCGATACTTCTCTGAATTCCCCCTGCAATTCCAGCTGACTATGATATCCTTCACTCATGTCAATTTGTTGTGCATTGCTAAACTGCTGCTTCATTCCAGCCAGACAGCCCTACCTTTTGGTTGCAGTAGAAATTACAGTTACATACAGTACTACTGGGGGGAGGGATAGCTCAGTGGTTTGAGCAGTCACCTGCTAAACCCAGGGTTGTAAATTCAATCCCTGAGGGGCCACTTAGGGATCTGGGGCAAAATCAGTACTTGGTTCTGCTAGTGAAGGCAAGGGGGCTGGACTCAATGACCCTTCAGGGTCCCTGCCAGTTCTATGAGATAGGTATATCTTTATTATTATTGTATACATAAGTGTTGGAACTAGGAGGGCTGGAGGTGCTGCTACATCCGCTGGCTTGAAGTAGTTCCCGTTTCATATAGAGTTTACAGTTTGGTTCAATGGCTGTTAGCTCCCCCATTATATAAATGTTCCAGCACCCTTGATCGTATACACATATTAACCATTTTGGGGTTCTCCAGCATTAAAATAGCGATGTAAATGTAACATCCCTACAAGCCCAATTTTTTCCCATAGATGGAAAAAAATGAGGGGACTGAAAACTGCAAATTTCAATTTCAAGATCCATCAATTGATTTTTCCATTGAGTGAGTGGTGTACCTGAAGAGGCATGGCCTCAGGAAGTCATTTTAGAGATAAGGGAAGCACTCCCCCTGCTGCAGGCTACCTTAACAAACCCCAGGGAACATGAGCCCTCCCAGTTCCCCTAACAGCAGTGCTGTCATAGGAACCCAGTCTACAGCTGTGCCAGTGTGCAGAACAGCCATATTCTTGTCCTCTCCAGCTTATGCATCCGATGAAGTGGGTATTCACCCACGAAAGCTCATGCTCCAATATGTCTGTTACTAGTCTATAAGGTGCCACAGGACTCTTTGCTACTTTTACAGCTTATGACAGAAACTCACTCCAGAAAAAGTGATAGAAGCAGCTATAGCCTGTCTGATCTGTTTCCTTCTTGGCTTCTGAAAGAGAGTGGGGAACATCTAGGACCAATCCTACCGGATATTGTCAATATCTCATTTTAAGATGGAATTCATTCAATGTACTTCCAGTTCTAGAGAAGCCCTCACTTGATGTCAGCAGCCTTGCAAACTACTCCCTTGTTTCCAAACTTCCATGTCTAAGCAATCCAATTGAGACACATTCTCTTCAATGCCACCTCTCTGCTGCCAACATCCTGAATCTCTCCCAATCCAGTTTCCAGGCCTGGGCAAAGGAACTAGATGCTGCTGATTGCACTGGTGGATGTCCTCCTCCTGTCCATTGACGAGGAAGTATCAGTGTGTCCATACTAATCCTGATGGCCCTCCCTTTGGCATTTGATACCACTTCTCTTCCCACCCCAAGAGGTGGCGGCGTGGATGGAACCACTCTACAATGGTGCAGGTCTTTCTTCTCAGACTGAACTAGAAGAGACATAATGGGCAACTGCTCCTCTGATTCCAGATCCCTCCCATGCAGGATCCTGTAAGGCTCATTTTATTTCTTCCATCCTTTTTAATGTCTCCATGAAGACATTGGCACAGCAAGTGAGATAGCAGAGGCTGAAGTGTCAATTGTATGCAAAAGACAAATGAACACAACATTATCTCCAAGCTTGGGCTGCTTTTCTGAGCCCAGCCCCTGAAATGAAGAGGGCGTGACTAAAACTGAACCTTGACAAGGCTGAGGTGGTGCTTGTGGGAAAGGGGAGGCATCTTTAGGAGCTTTTTTCTTCCATAACAATCCCATCCATTGAGGGCATCTGACCCCAGATTGTCAAATCTGCCGACAGGTTTGGGAATGGGCAGGATCCTGGAACAAACATCCCTGATCTTGAGGAAAGTGCCACTGTATCTTTAATTGCTTCAAGTGGTCAAGACCATGGTTTATGTCTCACTGAAAAGAGATCACCTCCAGCAGCAAGTTCCCCTGGGGATTTGACTCAGTACTTATTCAGAGAGAAGAGTGCCAGCTGCCAAATCACCACCACCACATTCTGCAGCACTTCAGTTTTTCTATATCCAACAGCCAGCTTAGCCTGGGAGATCTGGTGGGCTCACAGAACAAGGTGGTATTACTGCAGACTTTGCTTTTGTTGCTGGACCTTAAATACTGTATATGTCATTCCAAAATAGATACTTGCTTTGCACTTCTGCCTCATGTTTTAAACACATTAAACAATAATAATGATTCAGGTAACTGGGAGTGTTCTAATTATTCAAATGATATTAACTTGTCTCAGGCTTTCTGTGAGGATGTCCAGGGTTAAAGATCAAGTAATTCTAGTATAGCACTGAATTTACATGAGTGTGTTTAAAATATGTGGACTCACATAGGAACTTAGGGGAATCACTTGAACTTTGACATCAACGTTATTTATTCTAAGGCAAGAATGAAATCATGGACAATTCCGGAGTGGAAAAAAGTAAAAGGAACATGGTTTTCCTCTTAGAAAACATCACTCTGAAGCTGAAGCCTGAGTTCAGCATTTGAACACTCATGAAAGAATTTACACACTGAAATGAGAGCTTTCCATCTCAGCTGTTTTCTGGACACAGACTTTGGCTTCCTGTGGCCAAAACCAGTAACATTTTTGTCAGACAATGTCTTTCGGGTACAGCATTTGTCTCCTTGCAGCCAGCTCACTGAAAGGCAGAGCAGTCTTCACACAGCATCAGCTTCTTTTCTCTCATCTGTTACCTATTGTAGGTGAACACCCCCCAAACGCTGCCTATCGATGCTCCTATCCAAGAGGAAAATCATTCCCAGCTGAATCTACCCCCATTTCCTTCCAGGTAGGTCCCACTGCAAACAGGAGCCAGGGCACACAAAAGTGACCCTTCGTCCCTTACTCAGGGTCTATGCATCCTATCTCATTCGTATTATTACAATGGTTTCCATGGGATCACTTATTTTAACACAGTCCTTCTGCATCACCCCTGAAATCTTAGAAGCATGGAAGCAACTTTAATATTTCCATATACAAAAGTGATGCATCACATAAAGGATCCTTACATTGAAACTAGGGAGTCACACTTGACAGTTTCTTTGGCATTCCAGACATTTAATCAAAAATCCTTCATTGCAGATGAGTTTTTGCAAAATGTGTAATGAATGTTTAAGCATTGGATTTATTTTAAAAGTGTTACTCCCGTTATTGTACTTCCCAAGGTACAATGCTGTCAGAAACTACTGTTTACCACTCTGGGGCACAAACAATATAGTAACTACATGAACAGTTATTTTACAAGGATTCCTTTGATATGACTGTGTTTTAAATATATGAATTTACTACATCTCAGTAAAATTACTTGATTACTTCAACAATGGCCTTCCTTTCAGCAAGGCTGAACCAAGTCAATGTCAATTAGAACATCCACAGTTACATTAAATAAGATTTTTTAAAAAGAAGTTGAGAAGCTGTATAATCCCTTAGACATCAAGGCATAAGCCAACCACTAACAGGCAAGGGTTATTTATAAACGTCCTTATAAGCAGGTTGTTCTGTAATAATTAGGGCTGTCAAGCGATTAAAAACATTAACCACAATTGCGTGATTAATAGCACTGTTAATAATAGAATACCATTTATTTAAATATTTTTGATGTTTTATACATTTTCAAATATATTGATTTCAATTATAACACAGAATACAAAGTGTACAGTGCTCACTTTATATTTATTTTTGATTATAAGTACTTGCACTGTAAAAAAACAAAAGAAATAGTATTTTTCAATTCACCTTATACAAGTACTGTAGTTCAATCTCCTTAGCATGAAAGTTGAATTTACAAATGTAGAATAATGTACAAAAAATAACTGCATTCAGAAATAAAACAATGTAAAGCTTTAGAGCCTGCAAGTCCATTCAGTCCCACTTCTTGTTCAGCCAATCACTCAGACAAACAAGTTTGTTTACATTTGCAGGAGATAATGCTGCCTGCTTCTTTTTTACAATGTCACCTGAAAATGAGAATAGACATTCTCATGGCACTGTTGTAGCCAGCATCACAAGATATTTGCATGCCAGATGCATTAAAGATTCACATGTCCCTTCATACTTCAACCACCATTTCAGGGGAGATGCATTCATGCTGATAACGGGTTCTGCTCGATAATAATCCAAAGCAGTGTGGACTGATGCATGTTCATTTTCATCATCTGAGTCAGATGCCACCAGCAGAAGGTTGATTTTTTTTTGGTGATTCGGGTTCTGTAGTTTCCTCATCAGAGTGTTGCTCTTTTAAGACTTCTGAAAGCATGCGCCACTCCTTGTCCCTCTCAGATTTTGGAAGGCACTTCAGATTCTTAAACCTTAGGTCGAATGCTGTAGCTATCTTGCGAAATCTCACATTGGTACCTTCTTTGTGTTTTGTCAAATCTGCAGTGAAAGGGTTCTTAAAACAAATAATATGTGCCGGGCCATCACCCGAGACTGCTATAACCTGAAATATATGGCAGAATGCTGGTAAAACAGAGCAGGGGACATACAATTCTCCCCCAAGGAGTTCAGTCACAAATTTAATTAACACATTTTTTTAACAAGCATCATCAGCATGGAAGCATGTCCTCTGGAATGGTGGCTGAAGCATTAAGAGACGTACAAATGTTTAGCATACTGGCGCATAAATACCTTGCAACGCCAGCTACAAAAGTGCCATGCAATTGCCTGTTCTCACTTTCAGGTGACATTGTAAATAAGAAGTGGGCAGCATTATCTCCTGTTTGTCTTGTTTGTCTTAATGATTGGCTGAACAAGAAGTAGGAGTGAGTGGACTTGCGGGCTCTAAGCTTTACATTGTTTTATTTTTGAATGCAGTTATGTAACAAAAAAAAATCTACATTTGTAAGTTGCACTTTCACCACACAGAGATTGCACTATAGTACTTGTATGAGGTGAATTGAAAAACATTATTTCTTTTGTTTATCTTTTACAGTGCAAATATTTGTAAAATTTGTAATCAAGAATAAAATACACTTTGATTTCACTTACAACACAGAATACAATATATATGAAAATGCAGAAAAACATCCAAAATATTTAATAAATTTCAATTGGTTTTCTATTGTGTAAAAGTGCAATTAAAACTGATTAATCACAATTAATTTTTTTAAATACTATTAATTTTTTGAGTTAATCGCATGAGTTAACTGCAATTAATCAACAGTCCTAATAATAATCCATTTCAGAATATTTTGAACCATCCTCAGAAGCTACTGGTGCTGGCCACTGTCACAGATAGGCAGGGGTAAAAGTAAGCTAAAGGACTTACTGGTATGCCAGAGTCCTGGGCAGGGGCATGGCCTCAACCAGAAGAGGCGGGCCTGGAAGAGGCAGGACCTTTACAATCAAGATTCAAAGGCCCCGGGGCTCCTGCTGCAGCTGGGGGCCCTGGGACCTTTAAGTCACCCCCCGAGCTACCAGTTGCAGAGGCGCTGGGAGCCTTGGGGCTCAGGAGCGATTTAAAGGGCCCGGGGCTCTGGCTGCCGCTACCTCAGCAGAGCCCCAGGCCCTTTAAATCACAGCTGGAGCCCTGCCACCGCTACCCTGGGCTCCGGCAGCGGTGCTCAGGAAGCAATTTAAAGAGCCCTGGGCTCCAGCTGCTGCAGGGAGCCCTGGGCCCTTGAAATTGCCAGCCTGGGGAAGCTGGTCGGGTCCATCTGGTACACTGTACTGGACCACACTGGCTTACTTTCACCTCTGCAGATAGGACATTGGTAAGAGATGGACAACTGGTCTATTCCAGTATAGCAATTCCTATGTTCCCACATGTGAACCTGGTGTTTCCAACTCTACTTTCCAGCTTAAAGGGCAGAATTGCCCCCTCTGAATCCAGGGATGAAAGTAACTTAAAGGACTTACCAGTACTCCAGAGTCCTGCGGAGGGGGAGGGGCCTCAACCAGAAGAGGCATTGCCTCTATCAGAAGAGGGGGGACCTTTAAATCCCGGGGCTTTTAAATCATGATTTAAAGGGCTCGGGGATTTGTCTGAAGCTAGGAGCTGGGCCTTTTAAATTACCCCCGGAGCTACCAGCTGCAGAGGTCGCTGGGAGCCCTGGGGTTTGGGCAGAGGCGGAAGTAATTTACATTTCTGACCCATATGGTCCAATTGCAAGCAACCCACCTCCCTTATGTACTTCATGGATCCCTCCCATTGCATGACATAGATAGAGAAAAT